>NC_137434.1:112500-432500 GCF_964374335.1 Astatotilapia calliptera
CGTGACGCTGCGGCTGTGATTGGTTCGGCTCTGCGCTACGTAATTTGGATTGGCTAGACCCCCTATGCTAAGCAAGCCTACCGCAGACATGAGCGAGACAGATAAATATGAAGGCATGCCGGCTCGGACGTCGCCCGGATCAACAAGGTCCGCATCAGGTGTTGAGGAACCAGGGCACCCTGACGAAAAGTGGGCTACTGGAACAAGAAGGCATCGGTGGGCAAGAGACGAAAACAGGGCATTGTTGGAATGCTACTACGCAAGTAACCCCGGCGGAAGGGGCTACATGAATAGGATGAGGGACCTATGGATTCTTCGATACCCAACATCCACAATGACGGCGAAACAACTAGTAGCTCAGTGTTCCAACATTCGAAAGAAGGGACTGCTCTCACAGCTAGAGATTGACGAGGTACAACACAAATGCTACGGCAAGGAGGAGTCAGGACGCCAGGTCAGGGGGCGATATCATCACCCCCACCCAAGATTGGGTACATAGCCCCAAGTGCGAGAGGAGAAGGATCGTTGAGTGCGAGAGGAACTGACCTGAAAAATAGGATCATGGCCAAGCTTGAAACCTGGATCCCCCGTAGCCGGTTACCAAGATTACGTGAAGTACCCTCAGAAGGTCTGCTAGATGATGTTAATGCAGCACTACGGGCAATACCTACAACCACGATTACCGACACTAACAAGCTGATCTACAATACGGCAGCAGTGATCAGTGAGATGCTTGGCTACAAGTTGAACAGCGACAAGGGGCAGTACCCTCCATGGAGAAGGAGGCTAGAGGGCAAGATCAAAGTAGCACGGAGGGAGGTTAGCCAACTAACGGAGTTGCAGAAAGATGCGACAAATAAGGTGCCTAAGAAATACAGCAAGCTGTCCATACCTGAGGCCTTGGAAACTGCCAAGCAAAGACTCAGCCTTGGCCAGCCGCTTGAGGAGGTACACCAGAGAGATAGAAGGCAGGAGAATAAACCAGCTGTTCTCCACAGAACCAGCAAAGGTGTACTCTCAGTGGCAAGGGAACAATAAGAGAACAGCACCACCAAGGCAGGAGACGGAGCAATACTGGAAGAGCATATGGGAGAAGGATGCAACCCATAACGGCAATGCTCAGTGGCTAGAGGATCTGAGGGCAGACCACAGCGACCTCCCTGAACAGGGTCCAGTAACCATCACAGTGGCAGATATCTCCAGTATGAAGAGTTGGACATGTTGAGCCCTGGTGCTGTTGGACAGCACCAGGGCCCGACATGGTTCACGCCTACTGGCTGAAGAAGCTGACTGCACTCCACGGGCGTCTGGCAGCACAAATGAACCAGCTGCTAGTTAACGAGAGACACCCGGAATGGCTAACTGAAGGCCGGACGGTCCTGATCCCCAAGGACCCCAAGAAGGGACCGGTCCCCTCCAACTACCGACCAATAACCTGCCTCAGTACTACATGGAAGCTCCTGTCAGGCATCATATCGGCTAAGATGAACAGGCACATGGGTCAATACATGAGCGGGACACAGAAAGGAATTGGCAAGAATACCAGAGGCGCAAAACACCAGCTACTGGTAGACAGAACAGTCAGCCGAGACTGCAAGACCAGACTGACCAACCTGTGCACTTCCTGGATTGATTACAAGAAGGCCTATGACTCAATGCCCCACAGCTGGATACTGGAATGCCTAGAATTGTACAAGATCAATGGGACCCTAAGAGCCTTCATCAGGAACTCAATGGGGATGTGGCGTACAACACTAGAGGCCAACTCCAAGCCCATAGCACAAGTCACCATCAAGTGCGGGATCTACCAAGGAGATGCTCTGTCCCCACTGCTGTTCTGCATAGGCCTGAACCCCCTCAGTGAGATCATTAACAAGACTGGCTACGGATACCGACTACGGAACGGAGCAGTTGTCAGCCACTTCCTGTACATGGATGACATCAAGCTGTATGCCAAGAGTGAACGAGACATCGATTCACTGATCCACACTACCAGGCTATACAGCAATGACATTGGAATGTCGTTCGGACTGGAGAAGTGTAGTCGGATGGTAACAAAGAGAGGGAAGGTAGTCAGAACTGAGGGGATTGAACTACCAGAAGGCAACATTGCAGACATAGAGGACAGTTACAAGTACTTGGGGATCCCGCAGGCGAATGGGAACCATGAAGAGGCCGCTAGAAAAGCTGCAACCACCAAGTACCTGCAGAGGGTCAGGCAAGTCCTGAGGAGTCAGCTGAATGGTAAGAACAAGATCCGGGCCATCAACACGTACGCCCTGCCCGTGATCAGGTACCCTGCTGGGGTAATAGGCTGGCCAAAGGAGGAGATAGAAGCCACTGACATAAAGACAAGAAAGCTCCTTACCATGCATGTAGGGTTTCACCCCAAGTCCAGCACCCTGAGGCTGTACGCTAAGCGGAAGGAAGGGGGCCGGGGACTGGTGAGTATCAGCACCACAGTCCAGGATGAGACAACGAACATCCAAGAATACATTGGGAAGATGGCCCCAACTGACCGAGTGCTCAGTGAATACCTCAGGCAGCAGAAACCCAAGAAAGGGGAGGGAGACGAGGAACCATCATGGAAGGACAGGCCCCTGCACGGTATGTACCACCGGCAGATAGAGGAGGTTCCAATACCTTCTTGCTTTTTCTTTGTCCCCCAAAAAAGTTAAGTACAAAATGAAGGAGAACAATGCTGGTCCGTACAAAGACAGACTTGATGAAAAGTCAAAGAAAAGATACGAGGAAAAATCAAAAGGAGTGAAAGGGTTAGACCCGTACGAGCACACAGAGTGGACAAAATACGTTAATGTGCTGCCCAACTTTCACCACGCTCATATTTATAATTATACGGTTCTTGGAGTGAGTGCATACACTCGTGAAATTTAGTAACTTCAGGTCACTGCAACAAGCCCAGGTACAGTTTACCGACGGATGGGTACAGGACCTTGAAATGCACCGCGTAGAACGAAAGACCATCGTACCTATCATAAGTTTACCAGTCTCACAAATCGTCTTCATAAATACACATTCGCTAACAGTTTATTAATAGGACCTTTACGCTCAACGGTAATTAATTAGTAGTGGAAATAATTTCTGGTACGCATTACAGAAATGTAGCAGTGACAATAATGCTGTAATCGTACTGGGCAATTGGTGATACAAAAAAAACCTGTTTTACCCTGTGAATAAAAGTATGTTTTTGTCAATGTACCATGGTAATAACAGAATCGAAACGCAATATTGTGTCAGGACATTTCACTATTTATGCACAATAAACAAAGGAGCATAGCGCGACAATTTCTGTTCAGTGCCAGACTTGCTTGTAACCTATATCACCAGTTATGTTATGAAAAATGACGTATTAACTACTACAAAACACTGACCTTTGTGGGAATGCTTGGAGCAGACTAACATGTGAGCTGGAGTGTTCTGGGACGTTATATTTGGTCTTTGAATGGCTGCAATCCAGGTCATCCGTCGCCTGTTTGTTACTTCGGAAAGATAGCTCGAACAATTTCTCTTCAACGACGTAATCCGATAACAACCAATCTCTTTACCCGTCGGCTTCCCGTGGCTGTCAGGCGACCGGCTATTGCAGTTAATAATACAACAGCTTCTTGCCATTTTTTGTGTTTCTTTTTATCGCTGTGTGACTGATTTCAATTGAAAGCCTGCGTGCGCTAGTACCTCTTGCCACGAGTTCCCAGAATCCTTTGCGGTTTTACCCCTGAATGACATCACATTTTCAATCTCTATAGCTGTGGGGTGTGGTCGGGAAAGCCAACGCGTCTTAAATAAATCTCCACATCCCTGCACTTATAGAATATGTAGAGAGTGGAGAGTCTCTCACCTAGAGAACCACAGTTACAATGTAATCATACGTTACTAGGTGTTTTTATTGTAAATGCTTGCAAATGCTGCGTGACCGTACACATTAAACACTGTGGCACCTAAAGTCCGACATCATCAGACAACGTGCACAAAAAAATGTCTGTTTCTAAAACATTTATTTGCATTTCTTGTTCAAATCTTTAGTACAGTCCGTCCTCTGACAGGAATGCATGAGAAAAAACATGATTGGCTCAAAAACAGTCACATGAACATCATCACTGTCTCTGATGAACGCTCAAAAGTCCCCATCATGGCCCCACCCCTTCATGACCATTCAGGTGGGCTCCTGAACTGTGGACAAGCCCTTCAGAGACAAGTGTAAAAACATGGTATTAAAAAGGCAACAACATGAACAACCCAACACCACCCCTCCCTTAACCCACCTGAAAGGCCACGGCCCTGGAGTGACATCATCATGCCATCATTCAGAAAATATTTAACAGATGTGGTCCAGAAGCGACAAAAACATCACCAGCAGTCAAAATCACTGAAACCAGGTAATCAGAGGAGGGGAGCTATTATTTCCTGTCACCTGATTGGATGAGAGATGTGTGGCTGAGTGCTTTTACAGTGTCGCTGAGGAGCTGCTGCCCCTAATGGTGAACAGAAATATACACAGGTATCTGCAGTATATACAAACAGATCCTCAGAAGGAGACACGTCTCTGATCACCGGCCGTCAGATCAATAAAAACATTCACAGTTTTACTCTGGAGGTTGACTTCACGTTCCACATTTCACATTCTGATTACTTCCTGTTTACAACCCGATTACTTCCTATTTACATGACTGTACTCTGGAAACAAGCTCACATGTCTGAGGCTCAGACATGTCATCTTTGATTTTAATCTGAAACCACCATGTTTTTGGATTCAAATTCACACTTCCCGTGTTTCACATTAAAAGCTTCATGCCATTGCTTCCTTAAAGCTTTTATTCTGAAAAATGTGTTTAACCCTTTCTAAAAAAAAAAAAAAATCCACCAATAATCATTTACATTGTTTAAAAGACAAAAACAGGATTATTTTGGGGGTCTAAATACATTTTGGAAAAAAAAAAATCAGGAAAGTTTTAAGACTTTCAGATTCTCCCCAGCCCCACAACACTTCCTGTTCCTGAAACACAGGTGTGTGTGTGTGTGTTCGGAAAACGCTCCCCCTCCCTTCGCTTCTTCTAATGTGACCTTCCAGATGTTTAACTGTGACCTTGAGGTCTTCTTATCGCGTGATCTGTAGGTTTCAGACATTTGTACTTCTTGTGGGGATTCTTATTATTATTGATTAGAATTAATAACTATTATTAGAACTCAGAGTTTGTTCACATTCAAAGCAGCTGAAACCCACTGTGAGTAGCTCCTGTGAATCATGGATGTTCAGATTATTTATCACTAACCACTGCAAGGCTGAAGAAAACCAAAATCAGACTCTCAGGCAGCCTTTTGAACTGTCCCATTTCTCTGGTTTCTGACTGTGTGAAGAGTGGAGGTTTATTCTGAAGTAAATCAGAGACAATGACATCCTCTGGAAGTTTCTATCGTATTAGCCGTCCCATTAACATGCTGAACTATAACCCTAAACTGAACTGAAGCATCATAAAACCCAACAGAATCTCTTCGTTTGCAAAGCCATCCTCACTCGGAGCACAAGTGTGCCTGGTCCCCACAAAGACGCACAAACAGTCTACGATGGCGGGGTCAGAGGGGGCAGCCCCTCGTCGCTGGGCGTAGCCGTATCATCACTGGGCTCCAGACTGTCCTTCAGGCTCACCGTGCTGTCTGAGGGAGGCGGGGTTGACTCAGAATTGGGTGGTGTTAGCTCTGATGAGGGTGGAACTAATTGTGTAGGGGGCGGGGTTTCAGGGGAGGGTTCCTGAGTCCCATTGGCTGTCGGAGGAGGGTTGGGTTCCTGCGAGTGGGTGGTTCCAGTGGGAGGGGGTGGTGCGAATACAGGCTCAACTCGGCGGGGGGTAGAGTTAGAGATGATGCTGTCATTGAGGGACAGCGAAGACTTCTCAACCAAACGCCACTGCATTATGCTGGTGTCCTTCCCGCCCGTCGAGATGAGGTAACTGTCGTCATACAGGAAGGCCACGTTGGTCACATGACTACTGTGGGCGCTGTACTTATGGCTGGGGGCCTGCAGACAAAAACTTTATTAACAGAGCTGATGACACTGACATTTAGAATAGTCACACCCAAACCCTTTTACCTCTAATCAACACTCAGCAATTGATAAGGAACAGCTGGGTGGCTGTAGCTCAGGTACAGCCACCCGGTGGAGCAGGTCAGCTGCTGATCGGAAGGTTAGTTGTTCGATCCCTGCCTTCCCCAGTCTGCATGGGCAAGATACTAACCCCAAGTAGCTCTCTGATGCATCCATCAGAATATGTGTGTGAATGTAGTTAGAAAGCAGTCAGTGTAGAGCAAGTGCTTGTGAGAATGTGTGTGAATGTGGCTTTGAGTACTCCGGGAGAGTAGAAAAGCTATATAGCTATACAAAAATCAGTCCATTTACCATACCCCAATTATCTAATATCCAATGTGTACGAGGGTTCACGTGTGCACTGCAGACCTGCTTTTGGTTTACCTGCTGATTGACCAATCAGCAGGACACTTCTGGAGCGCCAGCTAGTTGAGGTGTTTGTGTCTGACTGGAAGCAGATGTCAGAACAAACAGAGGACACACTGAACAGATTAAACCTCTCGGCTGGCTTGGGAACAACTCTGTGTCCCACCAGAACAGTTAGAGGAGGAGAAGACAGGGAGGTCCTGGGATCTCTGATCAGATGGCTGCTCTCAACTCAGATCTCAGTCTTTGAAACCATCCATCCATCTTCTTCCGCTTATCCGAGGGCCGGGTCACAGGGCAGCAGCCTAAGCAGAGAAGCCCAGGAGACATCCTTGTCAGATGCCCGAACCAACTCAACTGGCTCCTTTTGATGTGGAGGAGCAGCGGCTCTACTCTGAGCCCCTCCCGAATTGCTTAACTCCTCACTCAAAGGGCGAGGCCAGCCACTGTTGGGAGGAAGCTCATTTCCAACAACTGTATCCACGATCTTGTTCTTTCAGTCACTACTCAGATCTCGTGACCATAGGTGAGGGTAGGGACATAGATCAGTAAATTGAGAGCTTCGTGTTTATACTCAGCTCTCTCTTCACCAAGACGGACTGCAGCCACTGCACCAATTCGTCTGTCGATCTCCCGCTCCCTTCACTCGTCACTCGTGAACAAGACCTCGAGATACTCAAACGCCTCCACTCCGGGGCAGTAACTCATCCCTGACCTGGAGTGGGCACTCCACCCTTTTCTGGCTGAGAACCATGGCCTCAGATTTGGAGGTGCCGATACTCCGCTTCACACTCGGCTGTGAACCGTTCCAAGGCGAGCTGGAGGCCATCACCTGTTGAAGCCAACAGAACCACATCATCCGCAAAAAGCAGAGATGAGGTTTTGAGGCCACCCAAGTGAAAGCCTTCCGCCATTTGGCTACGCCTAGAAATTCTGTCCATAAAAATTATGACCAGAATCGGTGAAAAACGGCAGCTCTGGCGGAGCCCATCACCCAGCAGGATTGACTCCAACTTATTGCTGCCTATGTGTACCAAGCTCCTGCAACCGTTGTATAAGGATTGAATGGCCTGTAGCAATGGGCCAGACACCCCATACTCCAGAAGTACTTCCCACAGGGCACTCCGAGGGACACGGTCGAATGCCTTCTCCAAGTCCACAAAACACATGTAGACTGGTTGGGGAAACGCCAATGCACCCTCGAGTATCCTTGAGAGGATAAAGAGCTGGTCCAGTGTTCTGCGACCAGGACCGAGGAAAACCGCATTGTTCCTCCTGTATTTGAGGTTCGACTAACGGACGGACTTGCCTTTCCAGCACCCTGGCATAGACTTTCCCAGGGAGGCTGAGGAGTTTGATCCTCCTCTAGTTGGAACACACCCTCCGGTCCGCATTTATAAAGTAAGCCTTTGAAACCATTTCAGTTTGACGATTAGCATTTTCAAATGTGTGTTTTTATGTGTGTCACCTTGAAGGTGGAGCATGGGTAGGCGAACAGGTGAACTTTACAGAAGTCGTCAGCCAGAGCGATCACCTTCCTGTTGTGGGACCTGATCAGAGCATTGATGTCGGTGCCGTCTGAACCCTCTGGCCAAACACCTGAGATAGGCAGACAGAATTTCAGAGTTAAGAAAGTTGTCCTGATTCAACAGTCAGGGAAGTATAAACATCTTCAGAATAAACACCCTAACACACACACACACACAAATACACACACTCTCCCATTGTACTGACCAAACACATGATATCCCAGGACACAGGTGTAAGTCGCCCAGTCGATGTCTTTACACTCTGAACGATTTCTGATATATTTACAAGCGTTTGGAACGTCCCCTGAAAACAGACATCTGTCACTGTACATCAACAAAATACTGCAGTATTACAGTACTCTGTGATAACAGTACACAGTACTGTAGTGCCAGAGCCTATGATGAGAAGGTACTCACAGTAGAGGATCTCGTAGTCTCCAGAGTTGGACATGATGAAGTTGTTGTCAGGTGACCAGTCCAGGTGGGTGATGTAGCTCGAATGTCCCTGTTGAAACATTTAGTTAACTCATGAACACACCTGAGCACCACCACAAGTGTTTCCAAGTTTAACCCACAGAGGAGCTACATTCAATCTTGTAAAGTGGAATTTGTAGTTAAGGAGAGCAAACACAAGGGCCACTCTTGCTTGTATTGTTGTTGCTCCATGAGCCGCAAAGGAGAGCAAAGTTATGACACACAAAGAGTTAAAGTGAAACATAGTGTTAAAAACAATGAAAAGTTTCACTGTTGTCTGTGCTTGTCATGCTACATTTTATTATCTTTGAAGTGTTTTTACTGCAGTTCTCCCGTTCAGTCGGTCTCTGCTCTTTTCCGGCCCACTTGCAACCAATCAACATTAGGCAGTCGCTTACGTCATCCGCTTTGTCGAACGAACGGTTAGGATCTTGGAGGACTCCTCTCCTCCTCTCTGTCCAACCGAGTGGGACATGGATGGACACGTTTGTGGGACCATAAATCCCGCTTCAGAGACCTCTCCTCTCAGGTTCGCCTCTTATCACAGTAACTTGCACATGTGAAATTAACATCTACCATTAAAGTTACGTTTGGAGGTGAGGTGAGGCTTTCAAACCTAAGAAATCTGAACCAACTGCCAAGCACATAGTACCATTAGGGTTGGGCGATTGGACTAACATATCGGCTATCGACGATATGCTGAGCCCATCGACGTTATTACATGGGCGATTTACAGTGTTGGGAGTACCGGAATACATGTACCGGCATTATGCATTTAAAATACAAAATATGAGTAACTGTATCCCGTTACAGTTACTGTTTAAAAAGGTGGTATTCAGAATACAGTTACTTTGCAGAAATAAATGGATTACACAGCGGTCTTTTCCTGTTTCATATGTTAGGCTATGGTCTTTCTATTATTGGTAATTCCACACCGGTGGAAACCCAAACAAAACACACATTAAGAGGCTGTAATGTCTGTGTCTCAATCTCGCGGCCCATGGTGGCGCTGTCACTTGGTGTTCGCTCGCTCTGCGGTAGAGTATCACTTCCTGTTCCTGCTCAAACACAGTGGTGTTTCTGAGTAGCTTATTTGCTTAGCAATTTAATTAACAACTTTTAAATACATTCTTTTTCATAGTATAATCTTCACGTGCTTCATCCGAAGCACACTTTCTGTGTACTCACTACCTAATTTATAGCCAAAGTATTCACTCACTGTCTCTGTACTGTTTCGCTAGCTTAGCTTAGCTCGTAGCCGACTCGTTAGCACCATGGCTACTTCACCTGTCCCTCCTGCACTTTCTTGCTCATTGTGTCAGATGTTTAGTTACTCCTCGGCCTCCTTTAGCAGTAATGATATCTGTAACAAATGTAGCATATTTGCAGCTATGGAGGCCAGGATTACTGAATTGGAGACTCGGCTTCGCACCCTTCATTCACCCATAGCTAGCCAGGCCCCTGTAGCTGGTGCAGCCAAAGATAGCGTAGGCCCCGCTAGCTGTTCCCCGGCAGACCCCAAGCAGCTGGGGAAAGAGGGCGGCTGGGTCACGGTGAGGAAGAAGCAAAGTCCTAAACAGAAGCCCCAGGTACACCACCAACCCGTTCATGTGTCTAACCGTTTTTCCCCACTCGGCGACACACCCGCCGGGGGTCAAACTCTGGTAATTGGCGATTCTGTTCTCAGACATGTGAAGCTAGAGACACCGGCAACCATAGTCAATTGTCTTCCAGGGGCCAGAGCAGGCGACATTGAAGGAAATTTAAAACTGCTGGCTAAGGGTAAACGTAAATTCAGTAAGATCATAATTCACGTCGGCAGTAATGACACCCGGTTACGCCAATCGGAGGTCACTAAAATCAATATTGAATCGGTGTGTAACTTTGCCAAAACAATGTGGGACTCTGTAGTTTTCTCTGGTCCCCTCCCCAATCAGACCAGGAGTGACATGTTTAGCCGCATGTTCTCCTTAAATTGCTGGCTGTCTGAGTGGTGTCCCAGAAACGATGTGGGCTTCATAGATAATTGGCAAACCTTCTGGAGGAAACCTGGTCTTGTTAGGAGAGACGGCATCCATCCCACTTTGGATGGAGCAACTCTCATTTCTAGAAATATGGACAAATTTATTAAACCCCCCAAAATATGACTATCCAGAGTTGGGACCAGGAAGCAGAGTTGCAGTCTTACACGCCTCTCTGCAGCTTCTCTCCTCCTGCTACCCCCCCAAAAACCCATCTCCATAGAGACTGTGTCAGCTCCCAAACAGACAAAAAACAAACTAAAAACCAG
Source organism: Astatotilapia calliptera (assembly GCF_964374335.1). Taxonomy (NCBI): domain Eukaryota; kingdom Metazoa; phylum Chordata; class Actinopteri; order Cichliformes; family Cichlidae; genus Astatotilapia; species Astatotilapia calliptera. The sequence continues at coordinate 123,260 of NC_137434.1, forward strand.
CAACAAACAACTTAAACATAAACAATTACAAAGAAAGAACAATAAAGTATCCACATCTGAACCAAAGAGTAAAACGGTGAAATCTGGATTATTAAATATTAGGTCTCTCTCCTCCAAGTCTCTGTTAGTACATGACTTAATAATTGATCAACAAATTGATTTACTCTGCCTTACAGAAACCTGGTTGCAGCAGGATGATTATGTTAGTTTAAATGAATCAACACCCCCGAGTCATTCTAACTACCAGAAACCTCGAAGCACAGGCCGAGGGGGTGGTGTGGCAGCAATTTTTCACACCAGCCTATTAATTAATGAAAGACCAAGACAGACTTAATTCATTTGAAAGCCTGATGCTTAGCCTCGTCCACCCCAGCTGTAAAACTCAGAAACCAGTCTTACTTGTTATCATCTATCATCCACCTGGGCCTTACACAGAGTTTGTCTGATTTCTCAGACTTTATATCTAATTTAGTTCTGAGCTCAGATAAAATAATTATTGTGGGTGATTTTAACATCCATGTAGATGCTAAAAGTGACAGCCTCAACATGGCATTTAATCTGTTATTAGACTCAATTGGTTTCTCTCAAAATGTAAAAGAACCCACCCACCACTTTAATCACACTCTAGATCTTGTTTTAACATATGGCATAGAAACTGAACATTTAACAGTGTTTCCTGAAAACCCTCTCCTGTCTGATCATTTCCTGATAACATTTACATTTACAATAATTGATTACACAGCGGTGGAGAGTAGACTTTATCAAAGTAGATGTCTTTCTGAAAGCGCTGTAACTAAGTTTAAGAATATAATCCACCCACTGTTATCATCTTCAATGCCCTGTACCAACATAGAGCAGAGCAGCTATCTGAACGCTACTCCAACAGAGGTCGATTATCTTGTTAATAATTTCACCTCCTCACTACGTACGACTCTGGATACTGTAGCTCCTGTGAAAACTAAGGTCTCTAATCAGAAGTACCTGACTCTGTGGTATAATTCTCAAACACGTACCCTAAAGCAGATGACTCGTAATCTGGAGAGGAAATGGCGTGTCACAAATTTAGAGGATCATCATTTAGCCTGGAGAAATAGTTTGCTGCTTTATAAGAAAGCCCTCCGCAAAGCCAGAACATCTTACTATTCATCACTGATTGAAGAAAATAAGAACAACCCCAGGTTTCTCTTCAGCACTGTAGCCAGTCTGACAAAAAGTCAGAGCTCTTTTGAGCCAACAATCCCTTTAACGTTAACTAGTAATGACTTCATGAACTTCTTCACAAATAAAATTTTTTATCATTAGAGAAAAAATTACCAGTAATCATCCCACAGATGTAATATTATCTACAGCTACTCTTAGTACCATTGATGTTAAGTTAGACTCTTTTTCTCTAATTGATCTTTCTGAGTTAACTTCAATAATTACTTCCTCCAAACCATCAACGTGTCTTTTAGACCCCATTCCTACAAAACTGCTCAAAGAAGTCCTGCCATTAATTAATTCTTCGATCTTAAATATGATCAACCTATCTCTAATGATCGGCTATGTACCACAGGCCTTCAAGCTGGCTGTAGTTAAACCTTTACTCAAAAAGCATCTCTAGACCCAGCAGTCTTAGCTAATTATAGGCCAATCTCCAACCTTCCTTTCATATCAAAAATCCTTGAAAGAGCAGTTGTCAAACAGCTAACAGATCATCTGCAGAGGAATGGTTTATTTGAAGAGTTTCAGTCAGGTTTCAGAGCTCATCACAGCACAGAAACAGCTTTAGTGAAGGTTACAAATGATCTTCTTATGGCCTCTGACAGTGGACTCATCTCTGTGCTTGTCCTGCTAGACCTTAGTGCAGCATTCGATACTGTCGACCATAATATCCTATTAGAGCGATTAGAACATGCTGTAGGTATTACAGGTACTGCACTGCAGTGGTTTGTATCATATCTATCTAATAGACTCCAGTTTGTGCATGTAAATGGAGAGTCCTCTTCACACACTGAGGTTAATTATGGAGTTCCACAGGGTTCAGTGCTAGGACCAATTCTGTTTACATTATACATGCTTCCCTTAGGCAGCATCATTAGAAGACATAGCATACATTTACACTGCTATGCAGATGACACCCAGCTCTATCTGTCCATGAAGCCAGATAACACACACCAATGAGTTAAACTGCAGGAATGTCTTAAAGACATAAAGACCTGGATGGCCGCTAACTTTCTGCTTCTTAATTCAGATAAAACTGAGGTTATTGTACTCGGCCCTGAAAGGCCTAGAAATATGGTATCTAACCAGATTCTTACTCTGGATGGCATTACCTTGGCCTCCAGTAACGCTGTGAGGAACCTTGGAGTCATTTTTGACCAGGACATGTCCTTCAATGCACATATTAAACAAATATGTAAAACTGCGTTCTTCCATTTGCGCAACATCTCTAAAATTAGAATTATACTGTCTCAGAGTGACGCTGAAAAACTAGTTCATGCATTTATTACTTCCAGGCTGGACTACTGTAATTCATTATTATCAGGATGTCCAAAAAACTCACTGAAAAGCCTTCAGCTAATCCAAAATGCTGCAGCAAGAGTACTGACAGGGACTAGAAAGAGAGAGCATATTTCTCCTGTTTTGGCTTCCCTTCATTGGCTTCCTGTTAAATCCAGAATTGAATTCAAAATCCTGCTGCTCACATACAAGGTCTTAAATAATCAGGCCCCATCTTATCTTAATGACCTTGTAGTACCATATCAGAATCAGAATACCGTAAATGTCGGGCTATAAGCCGCTACTTTTTGCACAAGCTTTGAACCCTGCGGCTTTTAGTCAGGTGCGGCTTTTCTATGGATTTTCCATGATTTTTGTGATATCGTAAGACGATTTGTTTTGTTTGTTCCGCTGTTGTACGGCACTACGTTGCCTGGCGGAAGGATCGGGGTTCAAGAGTGGTATGTTAGTCACATGTCCGTCCGCCAGGCAACGTAGTGCCGTACGAAGTAGCGCGAAAAACAAACTTCAAAGTAGCGCTACGCATTCAGCGGGAGGCATGGATGACGAGCGGCGATAAACTTGCGAAAAGCAAGTTATGCCCAACTCCACCGGTGGATTCTGACAGCGTGGAAAAGTGCGAAAACATCCACGATCACCAACGGATTTTGAAGGGCTGGACTGCTGCATGATGGAGAGGAGGACACCGCCACGGCCCTTCTGAGGGTGTTCGACTCTGACACTGACAACGAGGATTTCTTTGGTTTTGAAAGTGATAACGAAGGAGAGAAGCGGAGAGTGGATGACGAAGCCATCCTGAGCCTGTTTGTATCCGACATTGGAGAAGAGGACTTTGGTGGTTTTAGAGCGCAGGAAGAAGAGAAAGATGGTGAATGACTGACTTTTCTTCTTGTTACAGCCGTGTCACTGCACCTGAGCCTAAAAGGTAGTCCGAATCTATTTTTCTGGTGTGCTGTAGGTTACTGTTATGTACTACATGTGCAAATATGTACCCATAACTTGTTTTTCAAAATATTAATAAAAGGGGTGTGTCTCCAAACAGCCATCTCTTTCCTGACAATTCCCTTTGTGCATATTCTCTTACATATGATAAGTCAACATTGAAACACCTGCGGCTTTTAGTCAGGTGCGGCTAATGTATGTACAAAACAGGATTTTCCCCTGATTTTAGCTTGTGCGGCTAATATTCAGGTGCGCTTTGTAGTCCGGGAAATACGGTAATCAGAATTTATTGATCCCTGGGGGAAATTATTTTTTGTTACAGTGCTCCATTATAAACCAACATTAAGACAAGACAGAGAATACACTAACTAAGAATAGTACAATAAATATCACCCTATTAGAGCACTTCGCTCTCGCTCTGCAGGCCTACTTGTTGTTCCTAGAGTATTTAAAAGTAGAATGGGAGGGAGAGCCTTCAGTTTTCAGGCCCCTCTTCTGTGGAACCAGCTTCCAGTTTGGATTCAGGAGACAGACACTATCTCTACTTTCAAGATTAGCCTTCAAACTTTCCTTTTTGCTAAAGCATATAGTTAGGGCTGGACCAGGTGACCCTGAATCCTCCCTTAGTTATGCTGCAATAGACATAGGCTGCCGGGGGATTCCCATGATGCATTGAGTTTTTCCTTTCCAGTCACCTTTCTCGCTCACTATGTATTAACAGACCTCTCTGCATTGAATCATATCTGTTATTAATCTCTGTCTCTCTTTCACAGCATGTCTTTTATCCTGTCTTCCTTCTCTCACCCCAACCGGTCGCAGCAGATGGCCGCCCCTCCCTGAGCCTGGTTCTGCCGGGGGTTTCTTCCTGTTAAAAGGGAGTTTTTCCTTCCCACTGTTGCCAAAGTGCTTGCTCATAGGGGGTCATATGATTGTTGGGTTTTTCTCTGTATCTATGAAGTGCCTTGAGGCGACTTATGTTGTGATTTGGCGCTATATAAATAAAATTGAATTGAATTGAATGTCACCTCTACTTGCAGCCCGCATAATGACGTAAAGAGATATTTTTAAAAATTATTTAATATGAAGGCAATAGGCAGAGTGTTACAGGCATAGCCCTAAAGAATGTAGCCATATGGGCAGTGTAGTCCAGTTGTAAGTATTAAGACACTGCAAAAAGTGCAGCCTTACCTAATGTCCACCTACTGTTACTCATTTATATTAAGATTTAAACATCTAGTTGGTGTTGGTATGGAGAGTAACCTTCAGTAATAGTAATGAATCACACAGCAATAGTACATTCATGTAGCTGTAAAAAGATGATAATATATTAAGTAATCCAAAGTATTCAGAATACGTTACTCTCATTGAGTAACGTAACGGAATGCATTACAAAATACATTTTGGGGCATGTAATCTGTAGTGGAATACATTTTAAAAGTAACCTTCCCAGCACTGGCGATTTATTCGTTTGCCCATGAGTAAATTTGATAATAATAATGGAGCGAATAGAAGCAGTCAAAAGAAAGAAAAAAAAGATAATAGAGCTCTTTTAACAGCACCCTCTTTCATTTGAGAGCAAATGCCCCCTCCTCAGAGAGCACCCAAAAGCTTGTTGATGGAGCTGCAGAAGCTGGTGATAGCCTAGCATACTCAGCCGGATGGTGGACACGGACATCCTCATGCAAGTTAGTCAGGTTTGAGTACTTTGCTCGCATTTTACATCCGCACAAGTGGCACACCGCTTTGGTTACATTCTTAGGTTTACCTCTTTCATCCCAAATTGGTGACTTTTTTTATTTATTTATTTTTAGCGCTGTTAGCGTTAACATGCTGTCATCACGACAATTAACCCATCTGGAGCGTAGACTCAGTCAAAATCTCTGAAATGTCTCGCATTTTGGGTAGTTTGTCCAAAGTTTGTTCATTCTGCACTCCAGATGGGTTGAGCAGGTTAAAAATGTTAAAATTTCTGTGTTGTAAACGCGCAAATCAGTCCGTGCATGATTACAGTCGCCCATCGTTGATTATTGAACTGATGATTGTCGTTTGTAAAATTTTTATATATTGCCCAACCCTAAGTACCACGCCCATGGCTCTGGTACATTGCACAAAGTGGATGGAATACAGAAGGACGACAGCCTTCTTCGACTTTTCCTCAAATGAAGTTGAAGCTTGGACATAGCCGTGTGTTCTAGCAGAACAATGATCACAAACACACATCAGAAGTGATTTTGGACAAAGCAGGCTAACATTAAGCTTCTGGAATGGCCTTCCTAAAGTCTGCCCTCAGCACTAGAATATTTGTAAACTATGCTTACAAGCTGGGTCTGTGCTAAGAAACCAACCAAAACAAGCGTTACCAATTCTGCCAAGACGAGCAGCCTAATATCAGTGAGAAAAACGCCCGAAGCTTGTTAACTGATACCAAAACGTTTCGTTACTTATCCAAGTAATTCACCTGCATGATGAACCAATATTTCTCCCACTGAAAACACAATGTCCAGATGAACAGATTTAACTTTTTGGGGCAAACTGAACAAACTAACGGATGCAACAGGGGCAGACAGGTGTTCACTAAGCTGCAATTGTTTTTTTGACTCACCGTGCACTTTCCGTATCGGCTGTATTTGCGTCCTTGTTCAGAGACGTTGTAAAGGTAAATAAAGTTATCGTGAGATCCGACAGCCAGCATGCTTCCATCTGCAGAGAGAGATAGAGAGGTGCAAGCTGAGATTTGTAGTTCTCTCATAACACCGTTATGATCTTCAGTTTAATGAGTGTCCATGTTCAGGGGCTGCGTCCTGTGGCTGACACCGCATACAAGGTGGAGCTCTGTACAGCATCACAAACATCTGCTCTTGTCACCTAGCAACCACATCAATGACAGCCTACATTCTCAGAAATCTCTTAAATTTATTTACTACTGGAAGCCGTTACACAGTAACATGATATCACACCAAGAGGGCTGCCCATTGTTAGCGAACAGATAAAGATGCTCCGAGGTCAGCCGAAAGCTGGCGACCTCCAGACATCTGTTAGGCACACAGCGTGTTCCAGCCACAGCCCGTGAACAACGTAGCTCCACCCACCAATGGAGAAGCGCATCACTGACAGCTGCTCGTTCCCATCGGTGTGAATCCCCACCAGGTCGTTGGTTTCAGCATCCAGAACGTACCACCTGACAGGGACCAGAGGTCAGAGATACAAGGAAAGGATCTTTGAGTTCAGGTAGAAAAAAAACAAAACTCTGTACTGACTTTCCTGATCGCGTTCCTATGGCGACCACAGCGCCACTTGGATGGAAGTCTGCACAGTGTCCGTGTTCCTGAGGAGGAGAAACATGCGATCACCAATGACCAATCGATAAATAATCAATAAATTGCCTCCCCGTCACCACGCACCTTTTCATCCAGCGTGCGACTCCACAGCAGACTGTGATCGCTCGAGTTCCAGAGGCAGACGAGCCGGTCCTGAGCGCATGTCAGAAACAGGTCTTTGGACGGGTGAGCCGCCAAACCCCACAGCTCGTCTGTGTGGCCCTGAACACATCACAACACAGAGGTACTGAAGTTTTCTGGTCAGTGACGCCATGCGATCATGTGACCTCCTGGTCTGTCGTCACTTCCCGGAGGCGTTTTACTCACCTGGACCTCAACCAGGAAGCCATCGTTGAAAGTTCCTCTCAGGATGAAGTTACGCGACGTCCCGACCAGAAACTCGTCCCCCTTCCCCTCAGACACTGCTCTGATGGTTCCATATTGATCTGGGACCTGTGGGGATCAAACGCGTAGCCTCAGTCACATGGTTGACACTTTAGATTTGTGGAGATTGACGGCCGAGATGATGTCATCACAGCTGAGTTTCATTGAGGTGTGCATGTGTGCTGCGAGACCTCGATCTCACGGTGACGTTGCAGTTCGTGGTCCCACAGGATGATTTTTTGGTCCTTTTTTCCTCCAGTCAGCAGCATGCCGCTCCTCATCCCACACATACAGAAAACACTTCCCTCGTGACCATCGACATGATGAAGTATCCGAAAGGCTGCGTAGACAGACACACACACACACACACAGAGGTGAGTTATCAAACAAAAAAATAAGCTTTGATTAAAGGATTTTTTTTTTTAACTCTGAAAGTTGAAACAGGACGTGGCTGTTCCTAAATCTGAGAAACGCATCGTTCGTCTGTGACACGTCCTCTGGGGGTCACGTGACTAAGTGTTCAAAGCACAAAAGTGACCTCTGAATGAACAGAAAAGTTATGTTTCAGCCGTGACCACGTCACGCACCTCAAATGTTTTCCCACATTTATTAATCTGAAACTCTGATCATGTGCGATGTCACGTCCAATCATGTTTAAGGCGTCCCGACACAGATTTCTGCTCAGGGACTTTTCTGGACTTCCCCATGTCCTCACTGCTCCCATGGAAGTGCAAGCGGTACATGTTAGTTCTTCATGTTTACACAGGAAGTCAGAAAGTATGTTGCTGCTGATGTTCCTACAGGAAGCACCAACGTGTAACGTTCATGTAGATGAAAACAAACTGCTTTAAATAGGTTTAGTTCCTGCACTCTTTTTACAGAGCAGCTCACAAAACAACCAGCGGGAGGCAGCAGATCATAATGAAAACACTTCCTGTTCCTGCAGATTTCCTCCAAAAACCAAGTTTCCTGTTGCTTGTATGCACCAACGTGCTGCCGAGGGGTAAAAATCCATCTCCACTTTCACTGTCTTTTGTCCCCTTCTCAGAAAAAAAGCGCTCAGAGTAGAATTTCAGTAGAAAATCATTTAATCCCTGGCATCATGTCTCTAAAAACCAGTTTAACAACATGACAAAAACCATTACTGAAACTGGGCCAACACACACAACCTGTTGTTGTTCTGTGGTTTTTCTGTAGTCGGTTGCTTACAGGACTCTGGAGCTGCTGGTTCTGGTCGGTTTAAATCAAACTCTTCACTCTGACATTTTCTGTGACCTTAAAATCAGCGAGACTGTCATTTGCTTTAGCATCGAACTCTGAAGCTGTAAAACCTGTCGGGATCCGTCTCGTGCAGGGAAACGCTTCAGGGCGGATACCAATGCAAACTCATTAAACAGACCGAGCTTATTTCATTAACAAGGCGAATGCCGTTTTACTCAGGATGAAAATATGCACGTCGTTTCCCTCACAGCGTCTCGGCTTGTTTGTTTCTCTGCTCTGCGGCTGCCCCGTGGCACACACCTGCACGATCTTTATGCAAAACACTGTGAACAACCCCAACCCGATACCTCGAGGCCCCTTCCCGGCCGGGTTCTCCGTGGCGCTCCTGGTCCAGACCAGCAGCCTACCCCCAGAATCTCCAGTGACGATGTCTCCGGTACTCAGAAACGCCAGGCACTGGATGAACTTTGGCTTTTCGTATTTCTAGAAAACAGGAGAAAGCAGGAGAGGAGTGTTGGAGTGAGTTCAAAGAAGGACCCGGGTTTCCTCTAAAGACAAAAAGCTGAGAAAAATCTTTGATTTAAATCAAGTAAAAAGTGTGTAGGTGCAAGTTTAATAAGCTCGATGTTTCTGCTGTGTTTTCATGGATAGATGCTTTTGTGTTTTGTGGACTCAGCAGCTGTTTCAGGGGATCTGCTGCAGAAATACCACCTTCATATCATCTGTTTAATTCTGTGATAAAGGGTTTTCTTTCTGTCCTCAGCCGGGTGGAGCTTCCTGTTCTCCTGTAGATTTTTACTGATTTTTCCACTAAGAGCAAACAGAGTTCACAGTTCACCATGATCACTTTTTTGACTCCTTTCACTTCATCTGCTGCAGAATCTGTTTATCAGCTCACTGGAATTACGTCACCGAAAGTGAAACCAGCAGAGAAACAGGGGTCCGACTTTTCACACCCGGGGGTCCGTCTGTCTTTGCTCCAGATCCAAACATTTAATCATGTACTCACTTCCTGTCGTCACGTACAGCTCGTTCAGCTCAGCAGGCAGCATCACCAGCTCGTGGTTGTATGCCTCTGACTACACGCTGCTTACAGTTTCCCTCTATCACGCTCCAGATTCACCTTTAACCTCTGCAATGACAACTGTTGTATTTTATCCATCGAGTGAGGCGCGTGTGACATTTTGCCATCGCTGGAAAATAAAATCTTAAGTTATGGTCAAAGAAGTGAATTAGTGAGGTCACAGAGACTTCTGAATCCAAACTGGCACAACCACACCGAACAACCATCACTGCTTAAACTGCTGTGTTTTCAGCCCCTGCTGGGCGTCACTACACAAACCCTGCCTCTAATCAGCTCGGAGCTCCTTCAGCCTCTCTGCGTCTACACCGCATCTTCTCTGTTGTGTAACCACAGAAAGCTGAGGGTTCTTACTGGAACAAAAAACGAAACACTTTTAGTGCAGCTTCAGTTTAAGATCAGAGACCAACAGGTATGAAACCACTGCTTGCTGTCCATTCAGATCACCTGTACCCACCGTTTATTGTTTATTGGGGCGATCGTGGCTCAAGATCGTCTTGTAATCAGAAGGTTGCCGGTTCGAGCCCCGGCCCCGTTGTGTCCTTGGGCAAGACACTTCACCCGTTGCCTACTGGTGGTGGTCAGAGGGCCCGGTGGCGCCAGTGTCCGGCAGCCTCGCCTCTGTCAGTGCGCCCCAGGGTGGCTGTGGCTACAATGTAGCTGCCATCACCAGTGTGTGAATGGGTGTGTGACTGGATGTGTAAAGCGCTTTGGGGTCCTTAGGACCAAGTAAAGCGCGTAAAGCAAATACAGGCCATTTACCATATTGTGTTGGTAATAATAATAATAGTAATAATAACTTTATTTATAAAGAGCTTTCAAAGTTCTGTACAGCTATTTGAAAATAAAAAGGTAGATAAATCGACACATAGCAATTAAAGTTAAAAAGATAAGAATTTAAAAAACGAAATGGGACAGAATTAAGACATGTAGGAAAGGGTGAACAAGTGGGTCTTCAGAGCATGCCTGCCTAATATCTTGAGGGAGGTTGTTCCACAAAAACGGGGCACAAAAAGAAAACGCACACTCTCCAATTGTTTTTTCCTGGCCCTAGGAACCTTTAGAAGGCCAGAGTCCTGAGATCGGGGATGGAACATAAAGATGTAAAAGGTCGGAGAGGTATGAAGGTGCCACACTATTTAAAGCCTTGTAGGTGAGCAGCAGGACCTTAAAATCTGCTCGTAGTTAATGAAGAGATCTCAGTACAGGGGTACAGTTTTCGTTAAAATGCGAGCAGCTGCATTTTGCACCATCTGTAAACCTCTAAAACTTTTCTTTGGTAGCCCAGAAAGGAGAGCGTTACAATAATTGGCGATGTTCCTCAAGTTATCTTTGTTATCTCTTTTACATGAGACTCGAAGGAGAGCACCATGTCGAACCACACACCCAAGTTTTTAAATCTTGTCCCTGCAATTTATGACATAGTCGTCAATTTTCAAGATGAAATTTTAGGACACTTATTGACATTTTTGTGGTCCAGTGACCATCAACTCTGTCTTATCAGTATTTAGAAGCAGGAAGTTATCTGATAACCCGAACTTAATTGCAGATAGACAAGATTCTAATTTAGACACCTCAGCACAATGCAAATATTTTTCTTGTAAAACAAAGTGGGGCCTAGCAAAAAAGGTTTGGGAACCACTGGGTTAAAGGAACATAAAGCTGCAGGTAACAATGCGTAACAATGAAAGGTTACATTAAAAGAACACCAAGAGGCAGCAGACACAGAGAATACAGCAATGGTCCAAGTACGGAGCCCTGAGGCACCCCATGGCTCACTGCACAGGTCTCAGAGAGAACTAACAGTCTGACATCTCCCAGACAGGTAGGTTCTCAGCCATGATAAAACATTTCCTGTGACTCCAATAAAATTTTCCAGCCTATCCAATAAAATAGATTGATCCACAGTGTCAAACACAGCACTTAGATAAACATTGCAGAACCAAGAGACGGCGTGTCATGACACCCAGCGTCATCGATGTGGCTGATAGCGCAGGCATCAGGCAAACATCTTTATTTTCATTGTTCTAAAAGCCTTCGTACACGAAACTGGACACGTTCTAGTATTTGCACGTACACCAAGCGCAAGTTTGTATTTTGGTTTTATTTCAAATAGACTTTATTTGGACAGCAGCTGCTAGTACTGACCAAGGCATTTAAATCTGACATACTGTTACAGACCCCCATCTCAGGGTCAGTCTGTCCCATTTAAACCATATGGTGTTAAATACCGACCTCCCCCGGTGCAATCTTCTTCCCCACCATCAAAGCTCAGCACAGCTTGTTTGGCAACAAATTTGATGGGTCTTTTTTTTGTCAATCACAGGTGCCGATCGTGAATCTATGAGTGCTTAATCAGTGATGAGCACTGTTACAGTTAAACTGCAGAAACTCACCCCAAAGATTCCCTGTTTACGAGCAAGCGCGTTCCCATTCCAGCTCCAGAAAAAGATGTGGGACTTCCCGCAGGTGACGATGGTGTTTTGGTCCGTTGGGTGGAACTCCACAACCAGGACCACATCATTGGTGGTCTGCAAAAACACAGCATTTGAGCACAGGTGGAACACGTTGGAACCGGTAAAAACCAGTGCAGTAACAAAAACGTGGGCTCACCTTGATCTCTGCTATCTTTGACTCCTTTTTCCAATCCCAGACTGTTAACATGTGGTCGTTACTGTCATCAATCACACTCAGGTGCCGACCAGAATCCTGAGAGACACAGCAAGGTTGATGATGCATAGAGCTGCAGGTATGTGAGAACTACAGCTCCCGTGGTGCACCTGGCTGATACTTACAACTTTGGAGAAAGCCAGGGAGCCGACGCCTCGTTCAAACGTTAGCTCACCTATGACGTGGAGCTTGGCCAGACTGACGCTGTCCCAGACATGAACTTGAGCCTGAGAGGGACAGCACCCTTGTCTTAATTGTTTTTATTCATTTATTTAAAAAGTTCTATCCATCAGCAGCTCTCCTGTTAGCCTCGGTTTTCGACTCGTATTTACATTTTCCTTTTGTCTGAAAGTTGACCTTAAAAACGTGGTATGTGTTCTCACCCGTCCATCTTTGTCGACTCCTGCGAGCTGTCCCGTGGCAATCCGGATTTTATCGGGATGGATGGCCAGGCTGACAGAAACAAAAAGAGCAGCTCACTTATCTGTCGCCTCAAACAGCCAATAGGAGAGCAGCGAGTACTACGGAGCTCTTTCTCACCATTTGACGCACTCGCTGTGTCCGAGGTAATGTCTCTGAGTCCGCTCCTCGTAGTTAAACAGAACCACGACCGACGCAATGAAGTAAACAATCTCTCCGGTTGGAAGGAGGTAGATGTTTGCTCTGCAGTCTCTTCCCCGGTAACCGTACCTGCACGAAGTCAAGGAAACACCTGGACAACAGCTGGAGATGTAGTGACATTCACAACAGAGCAGGTGAGGGATGCATGAAGATCTCTGAAGGCCGTGACCTGCTGATGCTTAGACTTTGGTTTTACTGATATACACAGATAACGCTGACCTGCCACACCCGTGGTCTCTCCTGAACTTCCAATACTCTGAATTTTGGCCTGGAATTCTGCATTTAAACACTGAGCTTTTACACATCAGTGTCAGAAAAGTGTTTCACTGCATAACACCTGTTTCATCAAAGCGGCCAATATTTATCACTGCTAAGTGTAAGAGCACTCCCGTGTCCCAGGTGAAGGATACACCCACGCCAGCTTCAGTCTTTCTGGAGGAAGTTCGGTCCGAATGTCGTTGTAGTTCTCCACGTCTGAAGGGATGAACATGGTGATCGGTCGACCACGCATGAACATCTTAATAGCATTCCCCTCTGAAACATTAGACAGACATTCCTCAGACTAGCACAGCAGTCCAACCCCAAAGCATAAATCCCAAACTGCAAAGCTAATCCTGTCAGAGTCTAATGGGTCTAGTTTTTATTGATTTGGCAAATAAATATCGGCATTGAAGCAGATTTGGTTACAGATGTTCTGTCTTTCAGGTGTGACAGTTGTTAGCAGAGGTGAAACAGGCCAAGATCTGAAAGGTGCTGCTGATTTAAGAAGAAAAAAAAAAAAAAGCAAGACAGATGAAGAAACTGAGGCTTTAAAGCTGTGCAGGTGAGGCAGCTCGGGCACGCGTTTGTGTGTGCGCACGGTGGGTGATTTGTCTGATTGGGAGTGTGAATAAATTTATTTTATTACTTTTTCACCTTATATGGGGGTAAATGATGTCAGGGAGTCAAACACAGGTATGACATCACCTGAACAGCCTGAAGGAGTAAGAGCAGGTGTGCGAGCGAGACTGGCAGCATCAAGCAGAGTGTGAGAGAGCAAGAGAGAGAGCTGTGATTGGTGCAGAAACAGGGAGCGCTCATACAGCAGCCGCTAGCACATTAGACCGTTAGCTTGCTCCGACAGATCGTTACGACTTACCAGCTTGGCTGTTTTTCTCTCGAGTTGAGATTTTGGCTGGTTTGAGACAAAGACACGATCACTGAGAAAAACCAACAACAGACAACACAAACAGCAGCAGCACAGCCTCGAAGACAAGAACGCTTTGAAACGTCTCCGAGGCTTTCTGTCCATTTCTACACACGATGATGATGATGAAGATGTGTGTGGTGTTTACCTTGGCTCATGACAGGATCTCTGTGCCTGAAAGAAAACAAAGTCTCACCATCAGTTTGTCAATATAAACACACGAAGGCCTGACAGTCCACAAAACAACGTCTGTACCGCGCGCACTCTTTGTGTGTACTGCACATGGGCTATGCGTCTGTACCTCTCTGTGTTCTTCACCACCTTGGCCAGCAGTTTGGAGGTGGACGCAGCTTTCACCAGTTTGTTCCTGTTTTCATCTGAAGTGTCCCAGGTGCTGCTCTGAGAGCGCTCCATCCCTGAGGACCGCTTCACGCTGGGGCCCCTGAACACACACGCACACAGTGAGTATTGCAGTACTAATCGGGGTTCAGCTTGTAAGCAGGAGGAGGAGGAAGAATCTCTGAGTCGTTTGTAGATCTGAAGTTTTATTTTCCTGGATTTTAAATTTAACTTTTGAAGTTTCTCATCTGATTTTTTAGTTTTTTCAATGAATTTCTATGAGACGGCGATCCAGACCAATCAGTCGTCAGAGACCAAACACCTTCTCCTCCAAAGAGCCAGAGGGACAAAGTCAAACATACAACTCGCAGAGAGGTTAGAGCTGGGATACATCAGAAACTCAAGACCCAGGCTGCATGAGGCCTGCAGGAGGAGGAGGAGTTAAAAAGAGGAGGTCCTGGGATAAAGCTGGGATGAGATCACATTAGTAATCATATTAAAACAAGCAGCAGAGACTAAAGAGGAGCCAGGCAGAGTCAAAGGTCACTGCTCCGAAAGACACACAGTCCTTACCACGTCAGAAATCAAAGGTCAGTACTAAGAAGCAGGCTTTGTGGTTATGAATAAAGCTTTGTGAACGCTTTGAGATTAGAAAGCAACAGATACAAAATGAACACCTACTGACCAATCAGATCTCTGGAAACTAGCATCACCTGAAAGATCCCACAGAGCACCGAGGGTCTCTGGGTTTAAGTTCCTCATCTGCACTCAGACAGAAAACTTTTCTACCATTTAAACATAAAAAGCAAACTTAAACTCATCGTGACTTTTTTCTACCTGCTTATTAGTATGGATGTGTGATATGACCAAAATCTCATATCTCAATATAAGACATCTATCATCCCGACAACGATACTTATCACAAAATTTTTACATTTTCTGTAAATTCTGTGAATCTCAGGCAACTCGACTTGCGTGAAGTGTTTTCAGCTATGTGTCGTGTACCTGGAGTCGAGAGTTACATAAGTTGAAACGGCCACAATTTTCTTTGTGAGTATTTATTACACGGCGTGTTCTAAGGTTTATTTTTTAGCACCTGACGGCTCTTTTTAGCTTCTTGTCCGTAAACACTCTGCATATTATTTCACGTAATTCAGTTTATTTTAAAAAATCTCAGCAGGATCTTCAGCTTTATTGTGAAAGGTTTACGTGGAAAATAAACAAGCGGACGGCGGAGCCACGCGATGGTTTTACCGTTGTTGTAACGACAAAGCATAAAAACAGTCGCTAGTCTGTCCGTAGTGTGGTTATATTAAATATAAGAGAACGAGAGAACTTAGAGAAATTCTACAGTGAAAAACAAAACCATGAAAAAATAAACTGTAAACAGTTTATTTTGCGACACCTCGAAACAAACGATAGCGTAATATGAAATGATAGACGTTTTCATCGAACAGCCCTACTTATTAGCATAAACGTCAAATCAGCTGATCAGCAACACCTGTCCATGCTGGTCAGGTGATTCGAGTTTAGGTGGAGCAGAGCAGGACGGTGTGTCCCGGGAGGCAGGGTTAGTAGCTACGTATAGAGTGACATCGGAACAGTGACGTCACAAGCAGGCAGTGAAGCCAAACCGACAAATCACAAAATGAAACCTTTTAGGAGGGGCGTGGCCTTTACTGCTCTCAGAGGAAACAGGTGGTCTCTGTTGCATCTGGGGAGCGGGAGTGGTTGGGGGTGGGTTGGGGGAAAAGGGGACAGGGGATGGGTTTGTATGGTGAGCGATCTCCTCGTGTTCCTGGATCTCCGCCATCTGAGAACGCTGACCATCCTTCTTGTCTGCACCACTGTGGAAAAACCAGTAGCATGAGAAACAGCCTGCTGAGGTTCTGCTGGTTCCACTACGGTTCTGTTGTAGTTCTACTGATGACAGATCAAACAGGCATTCTATTGAGGTTCTAATCTGGTTCTATTGGTTGTCTGCAGCTGCTCACTGACTCGATCTATCAGCAAGTCTTCAGGTACCTTCAGGTGAACGGGCGCTCTGGAGCAAGCATACAGGTCACGTCATAAACTGTGGTGTGACTAGAGATGGGTACCGGTTAGGGTTAGGGTTAGGCCATAATGGCACCGGATCTGATATAAACGGTAGTAACCAGACCGAAAAGCAGCGCACATTTCGGTGCTTTTTTCCCCCCTGAGATGTCACACACTTTGGATTCTAGCCAATCATTTTACCTTTCCGAGGATAGTAGGCGGGCCCAGGTGTGCGTTCTTTTAGAGCAGAGCTACAGATTAAAAACGCCCAAGGCAAAGCGGTCAAAGTCTGGCTGTACTTCACAGCAAAAGATGCAAACTCAGCAGCCTGCAACAAGTGCTTTAAGCTGATACTGTCAAAGGAGGTAACACCTCAAATCCGATGAAACACCTGGTGACGCATAGCGTTTTTTAAAAGCACCGTATTTGATAGCTTGCTGCGAGACCTCATATCGAGCACATCTACTGTGGGTGGGTTGCCTGTTATCGACCTGGAGTTAGCAACATCCCCCAAAAACCCGAAGAGGAGAGTCCTGGCCCCTAGCCCTGCCAGTGTAGCAGAAATGATGACGGGTGATGATGGCAGCAGCAGCTGTTCTTCTCTGTGTGAGTAGCTTAATGTTGTTCGTGTGTAATTTACGTTGAGTAGGCTAACCACGTTATTACATTAATGCACGTAAGGTGAACTAGCAAACACCGTCGTAGTTACATGCGGCTGTCTTCTTGTTTGATGGCAGGTACTACCTTCACCCTGGCCAAAAAGGCTAAAATGACCAAAGAAAAAGTGGAAAACAGCTAAACATGAGAGGTTTTTGGACAAAGTTTGTGTTTTTTCCATTGTTTAAGCACTGCTTCCAGCCAAGAGTGATACCATATATGCCCCATAGCTGCAGAAAAGGCTAACATTGTTATCGTTTTACAAAAAAAAAACAGCTGAACATGAGAGGTTTTTGGACAAAGTTTGTGATCTGCATTCAGACCGTTTGAGCACCGTTAAAGCACCGACACTGTTTCAAAAGTACCAGTTTGGCACCGGTATCGGATAAAACCTAAACGACACCCATCCCTAGGTGTGACCTGACATAAATCTGTGTTCCTGGCATCCGCTTGCACGTGTTGCGGCGTTTTTACCTCTTGGCGGCAGACGACACAGTCTCCTTCCTGGTGACGGAGGTGGAGTCTCTCTTACGTGCGGATGTGCCTCCGTTGGCAATGCAGGACATGGAGTAGGCTTCACGCAGTGCAGCTCCACCTGCAGGGGGCAGGACACGACACAAGACTGCAGATTAAAAAGTCTTACGGGCTAATTTCACACCTCCACACATAAAGTTTTAACAAACACACTCACCCTTCCCACCGTGCTGCTTCTTGCTCGCAGAGGCCGCCGAGTCCTCAGAGGCAGCAAGGCGACGAAGGACGTCGGCGAGCGCCGCTTTCATCACTGTCAGCTCGTCCTCCTGCTGCTGGACACGAAGCTCAAGAGAAGACAGACGGTCGTTGACGTCCGATACACTGGCGCCGGACATACTGTCATCTACAGGGACACGGAAGCACGAAGTGAACACAAAGCAAACAGGAAGGTTTGGTTTGGTTTAAATGGCGACTGGGGCAGGAGAGCTGCTCGCAGGCGGCCGCTGTAAAAACCCACGAGCGAAGCTTCAGCGGGAGAAAAGTCAGATTTGTGAATTCAGGTTGACCATCTCACCATGATTGCTGTTCCAGCTAGGGCTGCTCAATTAATCGAATTTTAATCACGATTATGATCTGGGCTTTCAACGATCATTAAAAATGACTGAGCCGATTATTAGCCCCTCCCTGGGTGCTTTACTCTCGCGCTGCTCTGTGTGGCAAATCGAGCGCACCTCTCTGCATTTCGAACACGTGTCACAACAATTAAGAGCAGCGGTCTCCAACCTTTTTTGCGCCACGGACCGGTTTATGCCCGACAACATTTTCACGGACCGGCCTTTAAGGTGTCGCGGATAAATGCAACAAAATAAAACTAGTACCGGTATCGAAAAAAAAGAAGATTTATTCATAACACACGTGAAAAGACCCAGAAAAAACGAGTAAACGATAAAAACAATAACAAAATAACGCTGAAAACCGATAAAAACCCAGAAAACTATACATTTCACACCTGAGCCTCAACTCTCGCGGCCCGGTACCAAACGACTCACGGACCGGTAGGGGTGGGGAAAAAATCAATACTGTGTAGTATTGTGATATTTTGTTTGCTAATAATGTATCGATACAGGGACAGCAGAAATCGATATGTTGTTACAAAAAAGTTTTCGTGGACTGGAACTCTGACTTCAGAGCATGTTGATCCTTTTTCTGAGCAAGAATCCTGACATTCCTTCACTCCCCAAATGTGTTTAACTTTTTTTTTTGGCAGCAATAAACATGACCGTTTACTTATTTTAATTTAAGACATGTTTTATTTTAAATTTTTATTTAATTCAATTTTATTTTATTTTATTTTAATTAAGTTTAAAACTTTTTTTATTTAATGTAAAATTATATTTTGTTTTAATCTACTTTCAAATTCTGCAGTTGCTGAAGGGGCTGCATAGTTTTCATAAATTGCATAGTTCAGAATAGCTATAATTGTACCAGATGGTTGCATCCAGTTAAGTTGGACTAGACTGTAATACAAACCGTTCAGTTTGTCAACAATAAAACTGACTGAAATGAGAGAAAGACTGAGTGCGAGACTTTGTTATTAGATAAAATGAATATTGATAAAGTTTACCTTTATGTACAGAATCTCAATATTGCAAAATATTTTTAAAATCGTGCATTAAGTATTGTGATAATATCGTATCGCGGGATGTATGGTGATTTCCACCTCTACGGACCGGTACCGGTCCGAGGCCCGGGGGTTGGGGACCGCTGATTAAGAGGACCCGAGGGAAGCTCGGAAAGCAAAGCAGAAGTTATTTGGAGAGGAGAGTGACTGCCGTTGGTTGAAAAGAGAGGTAAAAAAAAACTTCAGTGGTGTGGAAGCATTATGGGTTCATGGAGTCAGACTGGATCAAGTAGACACAGTGTGTAAACTTTGCTACAGTGTAGCTGCACCACAGAGCAACACTGCAAAGTTCACTAAACATAGATGTTTACATTTTTCATTTATTTTTATATTGCAAACATTTGCACTGTTATCAGTATTTGCACTATTTGCACTATATATTGCACTATTTTATGACAATCTTTAAAGTCATTATTCAATACATTGTTATTGTTAAATAAATATCGTCAAATAATCGAGATCTCAATTTCAGTGAAAATAATCATGATTATCATTTTTGCCATAATTGAGCGGCCCTAGTTCCAGCCTCATCTACTTAGCCACCAATGCAAAAGCAGCACGTTGAATGACACGCCAAGCAACAACACACTGACCCATTGTGGGAAAAATGGAGGTCGAACATGTTTGGGATTCCAATGAAGCAGAAAATCTACGTCTGTGAGGACCATTTCAGTTAGGGTTGGGATTCAGCCAATCAACACTGACGCTTCTGCTCTAGGACCCCCCCCCCCAAAGCTCCATGACCTCAGACTCGTGTATATACAATCAAGATCCAAGATTCTTTATTTGTCACGTGCATGGTTATACAGGTATAACACGCAGTGAAATGTGACCTGATACGCTCCTCAACTGTGCAAAGAAAAAAAGAGACTACTAATCGAAACCAAACGCGCACTCTCTGCGCTTGCTCCAGGAGGCTGACTGTCCTGCACTCGACCTGGAGGAGGGCAGTCGAACTCAGCTGATCTGTTTATTTGAAGATGGACGAAGAGCCTCGTGATCATAACCTGAAGCGTACAGGTATTTCCCCAAAAGTTGATTCTGTTCATCTGGACGTTCTCAGTGGGAGAAACGTTTCGCCATCATCAGGTGACTCCTTCAGTCTCAGCTGACTGCAAGCTTCCCCAACCTTATAAACAGGACATTTGCACAAAGACTGAAACCAGCACCACTGAAGGAAGAGCATATTGCATACTAATGATCATAAACTGACCTACCAGCCCATTCATTCAGTGGTGCTGGTTTCAGTCATTGTTCAGATGAACTGAGAACATCCAGCTGAACAGAATCAACTTTTGGGGAAATACCTGTACGCTTCAGGTTATGATCACGAGGCTCTTCGTCCATCTTCAAATAAACAGATCAGCTCCAGGTTGAGTGCAGGATGGTCAACCTCCTGGAGCGAGCACAGAGAGTTTGGTTTGGACATGAGCTCAAAGAAAAAGCTTCTGAAACAAATGTATTTCGTCTCTAATGTTAGAGAAGAAATATGGAGCAGCGCAGAGGTCAGTGCGCGATCGTCCTCTGAGATGATCGAACAAAAGTGTAATAATGAACTTTACCACCTCAATGCAGCAGGTAGAAACTGATGTTCACCAGGAAACTACAGCACAGTGCGACCTTCAAAGATCACATGACAGAAAACACCAGACACGGAGAGCAAAGCTCACCCTTCGCACCAGCACCACGACACACACTTCAAAATGAACTTAAACCAGACGCATTGTTTCTTCGCGCTTCCTTCAAACCTGAACTTGAAGATGGTTCTTATTGAAACACTCAGCCAGTCTGAGCGTGCTCAAAGTGTGGGGCTCGGCGGTGGTTTGGTGCTCCTTTCGCCCCTAGCAGAGGTGCGCCTCATAGCACTTCTGCAGAAAGCAGCTTTGAGCTCTGAGCCAAGTTCTCTGTTATTCTTTCACAATCACACTAAATAATCGCGCTCAGGATTTCAGAGCCATGTTCAACAAAACGCAGACGCCTTCGTGTTTGCACTGAAGCACACATCCTCCTGACCTTCCTTCAGCTTCCTGAGGCAGGAAAACGCCAAGGCAGGAAGATGGCCTATGACTGGACTGAGAGAGAAACACAGACCCAGCAGGACCTGCTCCCAGCACCCACGGAGCCCAGGAGGAGCGAGTAAGACCAATAATGGCGCCCAAACCTGCAGTGCATGTGGACGGGACACCCGTGTTCACACATGGTTACATGAACAAATAAGAAACCCTGAAAGGTTCAACTCCACTGTTTTTAATGTTAATAAAGAAACACTAAACTTCATTTCCTGAGTAAATCTGAACAGCTGAGCTTAAATGTATGTAACTCTAACACGCATGTGCACGCGCGCACACACACACCGAGGTGTGAGGAGTGAATCAATAAGTCATTTCCTGAGTCTTTGTTCCGCAGATCAGAGTCCACGCGTGTGTGTGTACACACACACACACACACACACACACACACACAGTGCGGTGTCTAAATTGTGGTTTGCGGCCCTGCGGTTGAAACAAAGCCGAATGTACATTTCTGAGCCCGTCTTGGCTCTCACCCCCCCCTCAGGAGGTCTCCTGCAGGAGGTCCGGTTCTGCAGAGCCTCCTTCAGAGGAGGCCGTTGGTTTTGTGGCCCTGCAGATGCCGGAGGGGCGGTGCATACTCTCTGATAAATACACCAGTGACACGTGTAAAGCCGCCACAGGCGCGTGCGGCTCCCGCCGCCCCGCGGCAGCGCGGACAGGAGAGAGGGCGCCGCTCGGGGCTCGCGCGGCGGCCGGACTCACCCAAACTGCCGGCGAAGCCGTCCATTTTCCGGGAGAAAAAGCGGGAGTGGGGCCGGAGGCCTGCGGGAGGCTCCGCGCACACTGCGGGCCTCCGTCCGGGTTTTCACCGCCGAGACGAGCCGAGCTGCGTCTGTCCCCGCCGAGCCGCCTGCCGGATCTGCCGGTCCACAGGCCGAAGATCCCCCGCTTCGCTGCGGGCCGAAGGAGCAGAAGTGGCCGAGAGAGGAGCGAGATGAGCCGCGGAGCTGCAGACGGACGGACCGACGAGCATGCGCGTTTCCGACTCCGCCTGCTCTGGCAGCGCGCGCTTCGCCTGGAGGAGCGGGGGGTGGGGGGGAGCAGGAGCCTGAGGAGGTTCGGGTTTCAGAGCCACTGCTTCCTGTTCAGGTGCTGCAGCGCCGTCCAGCGGGCTCACCGCGCCATCACATGCCCGCTCAGGAGTCCGTGCCAGAGTGCTCTTGAGCACCTGTGAGTGACACACACGACCCAAGTATAAGGGCTCTGACGTCACACAGGAGGTAATCAATAAAACGTCTCTGGAGCGCCTTACATAGTTTCAGCCAATGAGTGAGCCTCCCAGGTAAGGGGGCGGAGTAAAGACTCCGCTTCCTCCAACAGCAGCGATGATGATCTCCAGCATTCATCTCGGAGATGTCGCGGGTCAGAACCACGTGACTGACTCACATCCTGTTTATGTGAAACACATTAAAGAAATCAGCTGTGATCAGGTGGCTGCAGAGGCTCCGTGTTCATGCAGAGGAGCACGTGTCAGCGCTGACCGTGACGTTTATCTTTAAAACATATTTCAAGTTGTTCAATTCCAATGAACAGCTTGAAATGGTAAAATGCTGAGTGGTGAACTGACAGAGGTTAAAAAAGGTAAGGTTATCCAAAACTGGAAAATAATGTACTTTTCTGGATTACTTCCCCCTCTGTCTGCATTAAAGCAGTGTTGGAACACCATACCATACCCTTGTGAGCATCAGCTGGACGGTATTGTAGTGCAGAAAGTAGTGTGTTGCTACAGAAATAACGAGAAAAAGGTGATTAACGATGGAAGACAACAGACCATCATAAAAATGTAGGTCTGTCCGACAGAGAAATTGCAAAGAAAGTCAAGGTGTCAGTGAGCACGGTTTCCTTCGCACTCAGAAACAAACTGACAGGAAGAGGTCTATGGGCTCAAAATGTGGTCATAAATATTTTGTACTTGTAAAAAAGATTTGTGTGGACTTAGCCAAAAAAAAAAAGTATGAATTTTGACCCTATTTTTCTTCCTTTCATCTGATTGGTCAATGTCATGTCAATCACAAATGTAACAATCCAATCAGAGAACAGCTGGGCGCTTTTTTGAACTGCAGGTCCTTGAAGGGTGATACAGTTTGGAGGATCGCTATATAAATATCCGATAGCAGCTAGGTCCCCTAACTTTCAGCAGCTGTTGAAAGGATAAAGTTGTGCTATATCAGTGGTTAGAAATACCATTATTACTTTAGGATTAGTTTAACACAAAGTCAGGGCTGACCCAGGACCATTGCTGTGAGTCACAGTGCGCAGCATAAAGGTCCTTTCACATCGGACGCAGGATGTGCTGCTAATGCTAACTGCTAACTAAAAGCAAAGGATCCAGAATTTGTTGCGCTGGCTGCTGAGCTCTGTGGGTTTTTGCAGCAGCTCTACCTGTACTAGATGCACCTGCTCCTTGTCTTTTCTATCTCTGACTTTATGTCCTCTACAAGAGTTTGGGTTTTTTGCTGGTTCTTCAAATGTTCAATAAAAACATGTATGCTAATTCATAACGAAGAAAGCTTTGTAATGAAGACTGTCATTTCCAAAACACTGCCCGCCCCCACCCCGCGGTCCGCAGCGCTGTTGAAAAGGCTGTGGAAGTCCCTGTATTAAACACGTAGACCTGTGACACAAAAATCACCACACTCGGACGACCACAGACTGTTTTCCTTAGTGGTGATGAAGGAAAACGCTGGGTTGGCATGTAAAAGGGCATTTATTCCCTTCAAAGACCTGCAGTTCAAAAAAAGCGCCCCTCGACAGCCAAACCCATCTGTTCTCTGATTGGATTGTTACATTTGTGATTGACATGACATTGACCAATCAGATGAAAGGAAGAAAAATAGGGTCAAAATTCATACTTTTTTTTTTGGCTAAGTCCACACAAATCTTTTTTACGCACACACAAATTCTTTTTACACATACAAATCTTTTTTACAAGTACAAAATATTTATGACCACATTTTGAGCCCATAGAGTTCTAGCAGACCCAGAGACACAACTGAAACACAGGCCAAGTTTCGGAGCGTTAACAGCTTGATAGGCGGCTCACAGGACAACATGAAGAAGTTATTATGGAGGAATCAACATTTGAACTCTTTGGTTCTTCACACAGGATCTTTGTACGCCGTGGAGAAGATGAAAAGACGGTTCCACAGTGTGTGGCATCGACTGTCAAACATGGAGGAGGAAGTGTGATAGTCTCGGGCTGTTTGCTGATCCAGGGTCAGTGACTACCACGGCATTCTGCAGTGCCATGCAGTACCCTCTGGTATGCACCTAGTTGGTCAGGGGTTCATCCTACAGCAACATAATGACCTAAAACACAAGACCAGGCTGTGCCAAAACTACCTCAGGAAAAAAGAACAAGATGGTGAGCTTGTAAACATGGAGTGTCCAGCACAGTCTCCAGACTTAAACCCCATCAAGCTGGTTTGGGATGAACTGGTCATCCCAAACTGCTGTCATGATTTCCCCAGCTTAAAAACAGAATAGAATACAACAGGCCTTTGTCATCGTTCACGTACAATGCAATCCTAATTTTACATGTGAAATCTAAGCCTAACCCTTATGTTTGAGACAAAACGTACGGAAACACAAACTAAAGATCTAAACACACTCAGCCTGCTGATGGGCCTGATATTAGTTACCTATAGCATTACCATTACTGGATAAAAATGATTAAACACAGATTATAATAAGAGATGATTGATCAGTGTGTAAGATGCAGTGACGTCATCACTGTACACAGAGTGAAGATGGAGGCTACAGATTTGATCCTGATCTGTGACATCATCACTGCCTCCATCCTGATATATTGACGACTGAATGACTGTAAACAAAGCAGCAAACTAACATCAGTCTGGGATTTAGCTTTTCTACAAACATGAACACCTGCAGATTACTTCTCTCCTCTGAGCTTTGACAGATTTTACTTTATGAGTCAGAGTATCAGTCACTTGGTTCAGGTGCAGCAGGAGGGGAGGGTCAGAGAATCTGTTACCATGGCAACTGACTCAGTTAGCTTTAATGGTCTTTCTGGAACAGAAAACTAGTTTTCCTCATCTCGGGGTTAACAAACTCAGATTTTATTGGTTTTACTTTAAGGAACCAGTCAGTCACAGATATGTTGTAAATTCCTGTCTTACAGATTCATCCAATTTGTGACCTTTTACTCAATTAGCCGGGTTTTTTTTTTTTTATCAAATCAATCAGTTTTGTCTTGTGGAAACTTGGCAATCAATAACTGATCAGGACAAAATAAACAAAACAAATTTTTATTCTGGCAAATACAAAAAGGTAAAAATTCACTTTATTAGACACTACTTCAGAATAAATGCCTTTAAACAGGAAACAAAAGTAGGAAGTTTCAACAATAAAAGTCCTGAAATCTTTATTTCAACAAAACTTTATGTATTCAAAGCTTGTTAACAGCAGTCCAGTGTTACTAACGGCTGACTTAATCACACGATCACCTTTACAGGAACAGTTTGAATTTAAGGCTTCTTCTTTTGTGGTACTACCCAGGTTTGTCTTCAGCCTTCTGTGATGACATCACATTTGATGTCACAGACCGGAAGTTGTTTATTCAGAAAATTATCAGCCGATTGATGGAGGTTAAGTACTGGTGATCCTCGGACCGCCCGCAGAGAACCTGAACTCTGTTCTAGGAAGCACTAAGCGGTAAAGTCGGTAGGTCAAAGGTCACATTGGTTTCTAAACATTCATCGAAGCAGCCTAGGGTGGAACTTCGTCACATGACCCCGAACAAGCAAAAAAACAAAACAAAATACACAAACAGAAAGTGGCTTCCGTGCTGTTGTACGTTCCCAGTTTACAACAGAATGCCTTGTTTCAGTTACGATGGCAATGACATCAGAGGAGGAAGAGGAAGAAGAAGGCACATCTGAAGAAAGTTGGTCCTGTAACACCTGGTGTAAGCTCCCCACCCTCCCCTTGCAGGCTTCAGTAGCTGAATTTAACCTTCTCGATGTCGGCGATCAGATTCCTGGCCAGGTAGATCCCCACCATCTGCTCAGAGACACATCAGCCAGTAAGTACTCAGGCAGACAGGTACACAGATAGCACTACTTCAAAGTACCACCAGAGTTCAGATGAGCTGATGAAAGCACAAGTTGTGCAGGTGAGTTTATAACAGATTATAAACACAGGTGTTGTAAAGAAATACACCTGATGAGGAGTGAATCTAACAGAGTGAGCAGGTGAGAGCAGAGACGGCTGAGTGGACTCTGTGGGATCGTTTAGCTGTGACAGCAGAGGTGGGCTCAGGTCATTACAAGCACCTAACACACACACCTGACAGCTGGAACCACTGGAGAAGCCACATTTCCACCTGTTCTTCTTCTTCTTTATCTAAATCCCTGCAGGTAGAATCGCACTCACCTGACCACGACTTTCTAAAGTCCAAAAGTCCTGAGTTAACTGAGAGAACAATTTCAGCTTTTAGACCAACACGAGCTTGTTCTGAATTTGATGGAAGCCACACATCTTTAAAAAGTTCTAAAGAGAAACAGCTGGAGGAACATTTAACAGATAATCATGATAATTTTCAGCAGGTGGGTCACATGATCGGGTATATCAATCAATCAAAATTTATTTATATAGCACATTTTTAAAGACCGAAGTACACCAAAGTGCTTTCCAGTAAAATCATGATACAGATAAAAAAAAAAAAAAAAATCACAATATAAAATATAAATTACAGATATAAATAAAATATAAAATAATTACATAATCTAAATGCAAAGCCAGATGTAAATTACCCTAATTCGCCTTGAATGCCAGGTTAAACAAATACGTTTTTAAACGTGATTTAAAAGACTGAATGGAATCTGATGCGCGAATATGAAGAGGAAGAGTATTCCATAACCTGGGTGCAGCAACGGCAAAGGCACGGTCTCCTCTGGTCTTCAGCCGAGACCTAGGTTGCACTAAGAGCAGTTGGCCCGATGATCTTAGTGCTCTCTGAGGGCTATACAGACAGAGGAGATCAGCTAGGTAGTCAGGTGCCATATTGTTTAGAATTTTATAAGTAAACAATAAAATTTTAAAATCAATTTGGTATTTAATAGGAAGCCAGTGTAAATTTGCCAGAACAGGGGTGATAGAATCGTACTTTCTAGTGCCAGTCAAGAGACGTGCTGCGGCATTTTGGACCAGCTGCAAACGCTGAAGAAGAGAAGATTGTAGGCCCAAGTAGAGAGAATTACAATAATCCAGTCTTGAAGTGATGAAAGCATGAATGAGTTTCTCCAGATCTTTGTGAGGTATGTAAGGTTTAGCCTTAGAAATTAGGCGTAGTTGGTGAAAGCTGGTTTTTACCACAGTAAGCGATCATGGCTCAAGAGTTGGGAGTTCGCCTTGTAATCGGAAGGTTGCCGGTTCGAGCCCCGGCTTGGACAGTCTCGGTCGTTGTGTCCTTGGGCAAGACACTTCACCCACTGCCTACTGGTGGTGGTCAGAGGGCCCGGTGGCGCCAGTGTCCGGCAGCCTCACCTCTGTCAGTGCGCCCCAGGGTGGCTGTGGCTACAATGTAGCTTGCCATCACCAGTGTGTGAATGTGTGTGTGAATGGGTGGATGACTGGATATGTAAAGCGCTTTGGGGTCCTTAGGGACTAGTAAAGCGCTATATAAATACAGGCCATTTACCATTTACAGTAGAGACCTGTTTATCTAGTTTGAAGGAGCTATCCATGAAAACTCCAAGATTCCTAGCAGCATCAGTGAGGTGGTTAGCAACAGGCCCGAATGTGCCAGTCAGTTGTCCCAGAGGCATATTTCTATCAAAAACAATAATTTCTGTCTTCTTTTCATTTAAAGTAAGAAAGTTACGTAAAGAGCATATTAGAGAGGCAGAGCTTGCCCACTGTGAAAACTACACATCACTGTGAACATCTAATCATCTACAGAACATGACTTCATCAAAATACCCTGGAGGCCTCCCTGGAGGGATGAGGCTGATGACTGATCCTCAGGCAACACTGCGTTAAAAACCGACATAATTCTGAGATGGAAACCAGTCACCCTGCACATCTGGAAAGGCTCCATCAGTGCAGAAAAGTACAAACCGGTTCTAGAGCCACATCTGCTCTGTCCAGATGTGTTCTTCAGGAAGGCCTTCATGTCCGATCAGGACTATGCTAAACTGCATCTATTCAAGCAGCACGGCTCTGCAGAAGAAGAGTCCGGCTGCTGAACCTGCCCGACTGCAGTCCAGAGCTTTTATACCAACAACAGGACGAAGCAGAGCGAGAGAGACTGCTCAGCTCACAGACCAGATATTGTCGAAACGGTGAAATGATTTTCTCAGTTTGATGGTTTTCTGTTCTTTTGTGAATAAAATAGGAGTTTATGAGGGTTGGGTTGCTCTGTCAGACACCTGAACCACACATATGTGGATATTCGCACAAACAGCAATTTGTGTTTTGGGGCCGTTTGGATCTCGCCAATCTACCTGAAAGCCATCTGTGACACTTCAGAACGTCGAGAAAAACAGCCAGGTGAATGAATCGCCTGCTGCAAACCTCCAAAGGATGTGAAAGTTGTTCAGGAAGCCTCCAGCAGTGGGAACTTATCAGGTCAAAGTTCTGACGCTGATAAAACCCTGAGCCTTCTCACAGAGTAAAAGATGTTTGCTTACCTGCAGCAGGGAGATGACTACGAAGACGATGGCCACCGTGTACAGATTTCTCGGCAACCAGTCCTCCAACGCCGCAATGCAGCCTTTGGTGTAGATATGCTTACTCCACTCTGACTGCACAGGAACCCGAGAACATCAGAGAACGTTAGGCTGTGAGGTTCTCAATGGAACATGCAACTTATTTATACAAGTCTATTCCTCTGTCAGCAGCTGGGATGCCACATCGGCCTCATGTTATATCTGCTCACCTGTCCAGCAGGTGTTAAATGACACCACAGGAAGTGACCTCACCTGGTTGCGCCTCACGTCATAGCCACACTGAGTGTTCATCACCAAGTCCTGAAACAGATGGCAGGTTAACGGTTTGATTGCCTGCACCGATCAGAACTGATTATTGATCAACTCACAGCAGGATCTTGGATGCAGCAGGAGAACGGAACGCCGCACTTCTCTCTGCTACGGTTATTCTCGTCGCAGCTGAAGTACACGTTCTGGTTCCAGTCCTGCGGGGTCTGAGCGCCACAGCAGGCGTTCTGTGTGAGAATAGTTCCAAAGGTAAGACCCCAAAGAACTAAAAGCTGAAAGTTCCTCTATAAAGAAATAGTTCTCAAGGTTTTTTTCCCCGGTACTAAAGGGAACAGATGTTTTACCATCCTCTGCACAGAGTCGATGAGGTTCTGCAGGTCGATGTCGTCTCTGTACCCCTTGATGTTTGCCAGGAAGAACTCGTTGATCCATGCTCTGACCTGACTTTGGAAAACCAC
The DNA here is from genome assembly GCF_964374335.1 of Astatotilapia calliptera. NCBI lineage: Eukaryota > Metazoa > Chordata > Actinopteri > Cichliformes > Cichlidae > Astatotilapia > Astatotilapia calliptera. Next base: position 152,860 of record NC_137434.1, read on the forward strand.
CACCAGCACTGCCGCCGTCAGCTCCAGGAAGAAGATCAAGCCAATCACACCTGAGAACTGATCACAAGAACCACACAGAACATTTCAACATTGAAAATCTGATGCACAGCAGGAAGTTTCCAGCTTAAAATGTGTTCACGTACAAACTTCAGCAGACAGATGTTTTCCCTCAGCGCTCCCACGCAGCCAGCAAACCCCAGGACGAAGGTGATGCCACCAACTGCCAGAACCAACCAAACTGGGTCGAACCCGTGCACCCGGGTTACCTGGGTTAGGTCCATCAGCACTCCCTGTGAACCAGCAGAGAAAGCCTCATGTAGTCTGCAGCAACCATCACAGCAAAGTGGTTTCAGCTGACCGTGGTGAAATCGTTTTTTGTTTTTCCCCAAACTATGAATCAAATTTGGTGCTCCGGCCGAGTTTTGGTCACAGCAGGAAAATGTTTGTGAAGATGGCTGTAAATCAGGGCCTCGAGGGCCGGTGTCCTGCAGGTTTTAGACATCACCTTCAGTCAACGCACCTGAATCAAATGACGAATTCATTACCAGGGTTCTGGAGAATTTCAAGACATGTTGAGGAGGTCATTTAACCATTTGAATCAGCAGACACGTCTAAACCTGCAGGACACTGAGCCTTGAGGCCTGGAGTTCCCCACCCCTGATCTAGATGGAGTCACCTGTTATTACAGGATTGGTCGGCGTGGAAACAGGCAAAACCAACCCCCGACACCTAAAAGTCAAAGCCGTTGATCAGCTGTTCTTCGCATTGTCATCTAAAAGCTTGCAGTTTGAGAAAACAAACTGTGGTCTAAGTCATTTCAGTAGAAACAGCCTAGACTTAAAGTTTTCATGTGTTGATGACCAGTGTTGGTCAAGTTACTTGAAAAAAGTAATCAGTAACTAATTACTGATTACTCCCCCAAAAAAGTAATCCTGTTACTTTACTGATTACTTATTTTCAAAAGTAATTAATTACTTAGTTACTTAGTTACTTTTTAAAAACACGATTTACAACCTGAACAGGTGATAAAGCGATAGATCTTTCAGCCCCATTCTACTTTTTCTGCATAATCCATCATACAAATGTAATCAAATGGAAAAGTCTCTTTTTTTAACTTGTTTTATCAGTTTTAATCTTTTAACTTTATGCATCAAGCAAACATTAAATTATCTGCAACATTCTCTGACTTGAATAAATTAGTTTAACATTTAAACCTATTTTCTGCATATTCCAGCACATAAAATAAAATATTTGTGTTTACACTCAGTCTTTCAAATAGATGCAAGTAAAACACAACAGACAATAAATAAAGTCAAAGACTCAGCGGTCCTGTTGCTCTATTTTCACCTGTAAAGCAGGAGTGGGGTAGGCGGAGGTTTACCCTGGTGCAGGTGTGCCGCGGTCAGTGGAAGAATCCGCGAGTTTCCCATTACCTCGTTGCGCACTCGGTGCTTGCTTGGAAGTTTAGGGGTTTTTTCGCTGTAAAAAGAAGTTTTCTTCCCACGCACAGCGGACACTAATGTTTTTGTCACTTTTTATGGGATCAAACTCAAAGTAAGGTCAGTACTTCCACACTTTAAACGCTGCACGCTCATACTCTCTCTGCACTCGATATATGATCCACTGTTGATCTGCACACAGCTGTTGTCACGAACGTCGCACTTGCTTACGTCACTGTCGTGAGACATTCTCGCAAAAAAATCACGGTTTTAGTAACGCAGTAACGCAGCGTTCCTACGGGAAAGTAACGGTAATCTAATTACCGATTTTGCAATAGTAATCCCTTACTTTACTCGTTACTTGAAAAAAGTAATCAGATTACAGTAACGCGTTACTTGTAACTTGTAACGTTACTTGTAACGCGTTACTGCCCATCTCTGTTGATGACTCATCGCGAGACTTACACTTGCTCTCAGCAAGACAAAGACTGAGACCACACCCCTCAGCGTCACTCACCTTCTCACTCCATGCCCAGAAACCTGCTGCAATGAAGGCAATGCCAGCCAGCTGCAACACAGACACACCAGCAATTAAACAGAGCCACGGAAACAAGACTCAACTGACCAACGTTTAGACCGATCCCACCCTGCTGAATTAATTCCAGATGTTTTACATGTGACCACACAGTGTCTGATTGGTTGGTCTGCTGCAGTCAGCCAAACTCATATAAACATGTCACAGACAAGAAGTGTTGGACAGACTGAACCTCACACAATCTCATCTGTTAACCCCACACTTCCTCTAAACAGGAAGCGAGTGACCTCACTTCCTGTCACCCATGGGCAGACAGGAAACAGAGTGTCTAGTTTAGCTCAGTGAAAGTCTGTACAGGAAACAGCACAGACACAGGAAATCTCTTTAGCTCTGTTCTCTTGTTATTGTTCTGTTCTGGTGTGTGCAGAACCTCTGCTGTATCTGCATGCTGCCAGCAGGGGGCAATGGTCTCCCATACTCATGTACCTTCTACTACTTCATTTTTTTTTTTTTATCTTTTTGTCATGGAAAACAAACGGCATCATGCCATTGAGGTCAGACAAGAGGAACAGGTGATAGATGTGTGAAACTCACCCAGAAGATAATATTGTAGCTGAACATCAGGTATTTGTAGCAGCAGTTGATCTCAGCATTCTCATAGCGATAGTAATACATCTGAGAAAGAATCCACACACTATAACCAAACAGGAAGTGATGCGCTGAAGTTCTGAGAAAACAGGAAACAGAGTCTGTCATAGTTTACTCAAACAGAAAATAGGTTCATGTAAGGAGCTCACTGCAGATGCGACATGTGACTGTCAGGTTACATCAAAAAATTTAACATCATCAGTCAGAGCGCCACACTGACCCACGCACAGATGTGCCATCACTGCTATTCACCTGGGGTCCGTTCTTCGTACCTCGCTTACTACATCCAAGATCAAATCATCGCGCTAACTTTGAGCTCGCTATTCCGGTTCTCCGAACACACCTGTTGTTGACGATTAGTATAGCTGGATGAAGTAATGTGAGATCACTGGGTGGCTTAACAGGGGCTACGCATCGATAGTAGAAACATTGATCGGCAACCCTTTGATTGGTCGGCGAAAATGTCGAAGGAGCGCGCTCAGTATTTTTCAGCAGCAGAGCAAGAACTCTTGATTGAGGGATTTCAGGAGTTTCAGAGTTTAATTAAAACGCAAGGGAACACTGCAAAGGCTGCAAAAGCAAGGAGAGAGGGCTGGCAGAAAGTTGCTGACAAATTAAACTCGTAAGTAATTTAATAATAACAATAATAATGGAGTGGATTTATATAGCGCTTTTCAAGGCACCCAAAGCGATTTACAATGCCACTATTCATTCACTCTCACATCCACACACTGGTGGAGGCAGCTACGGTTGTAGCCACAGCTGCCCTGGGGCAGACTGACAGAAGCCAGGCTGCCATATCGCGCCATCGGCCCCTCTGGCCAACACCAGTAGGCGGTAGGGTAGATTTATTATATTACACGATATTATCCAATATTATATTACATTATATTATATTATATTATATTACATTATATCCTCTTTCACATTAGAGCCACAACAGGACCCACTAGAACATGGGAACAAGTAAAAGTGAAATATAAGAATATTCTACAGAATGGTAATATTTATCACTTATATTGCTTTTAGTCTCTTGCAAAGAGACCCTGAAATAATCTGTTTGTTTATAACAGCAACCAAGGGCAGAGCAAAAAAAGACAGGTGGTGGTCCTGCACCCCTTCGTCAACAAGTTGGTTAAGTGAATAATACCCTCAAGGGAAAATCGATATCTCTCTATGAGCACACTGTCGCGCTGAGCTAAAGGATCCTGTCTGTCCCGCAATATACGCTGGATTCTGAAAACTCTCCTTATCAATCTTGCACCTTCCGCAATGGGTGGCTCGCGTAAACGGACAGGACATGGCTGCGACAGGCTTCCCAAATCCACCTTCGCTTTTATAGCCGTGGTCTCTCATCTTGATTACATGAAGTAATTTACTATTACTACTCTAAAATATGAATTACATCTGAAATAATCAAATACATGACATAGAATGATTAATAGTATGTATCTGTATGAAATCAATAAAAGGATCAAGTACTGCATTATCTTTAGTTACATTGATAATATGTATAAATGAAGCGGATATACCTGAGTGGGCGCGATCTAATCCTGTTTACATAAAGTAAGCCTGCTCCCAAGCAGGTTTACGCTTACGGATCTGTTGCTATGACAGCAAGTCCCGGATGAGCTTCGGAGAACCGAACGATCCAAGATCACGCGAAATCGTCAACAATCAAATCCAGCTAACTTACTTAGCGAGGTACGAAGAACGGACCCCTGGTCCAGGCTGTGTGGACAGCTGACAGTCAGGTGACGAGTTTTCAGACGTAAGTGGTTAAGGTCAGGGGTCAGAGATATTTTGGCTTAACGGGAAGTTAGATGCTTTCAGAATAAAGGTTTACAACAGTATCAAGATTCTTTATTTGTCACATGCATAGTTATACGAGCACAACACGCAGTGAAATCAATACCAGTGTCACACACAGCTCCCACCCACTAACAGCTGAAGTCGACACAGTTCGTCACACTGAACAACACTTTAAGAGGAAGTTCAGATGTCAGTAAAGCTCCCGTTTCAACAACACTGAAGTATTAAACAGTCACACAAACGTTAACTTGGTCGGCGTACATGTTAGCATTAGCTGTTTAACTGTTAGCAGTGACCCCATAATCACATTGGCCATCTGTTACCATTAACGTACAGTTAGCAGACTTATCGCAGCTGAACGGGTCGTGGATGCAATGAGGGCAGAGCAGCCAATCAGACGCTTTCAGGCCTGACGAGCAGAGCCGAGCGAGGCTGCAGGCGGACGTGGACTTTTCTATTTTAACATCGTTTATTAAAATGTTTTTGTAGCAGCTGTAAGGTCAGTTTTAAAATGCTCGCAGTCATCAGTTCAATCGTTCACAGTGAGCGCTCTGTTATACATCTTCTTTATTTCAGCATAAATAACGCCGCTCTCCATCCATACTTAGCCCTTGCCCATAATGCTCTTCTTCTACAATAAATAAATGATTCGGATGTGTTACTTCTTGTGTTTAATCTAACGAATAAATTGGAGCTTTTTTGAGAAACGACGTCTTCGTCGTTACTTGTTTCACAGGGCGGGCTGAAGACAGCAGATGTGACCCTCCAATCGGTCTGATTGGATTCGGGTTAAAGTTTATTGATCAGGTCTTTTCACACTGCACTGATAGGGGTTTTATTGATCACAGTCCAATCACACTGAAGTTTAATAAACTGGCAAACTATTCCCTGTCTGGTCTTATTGATCAGTGATGAGTTCCGGTGATGAGTAATTGATCAGTTACTGAGTTCAGCTCAGGCTGACCTGTAATTCCTAATTAATCGATTATCAACCCACGTCAATCCGCAGAGCATCGATTATTGCCCACCATTCGTCAGTTTGCCATCATATTATTGACTGGTCTATTACTCAGTTTTGGTATCGACAAACAGGAAGTTCCTGATGCTAAATGTTAGCACGGAAAAGCTAAGGAAGAGACACAACGTATAAAAGCAGAAGCGAGCTCCTCCCGAAACTCACCTCCGATCACTGACCAATAGATCCTTCTCCCGCTCCGATCTCTAATCGATAATGTTTTAACTTTGAGTTGAGAGCCGAACTTCCTTTTCTTCCGCTGTTAACGCACTTCCTCTTCTTCTGTGGTGCAACAGGGGACAGAGTGAATCAGTGACACCTGCTAGAGGAGAAGAGAACTGCAACAACAAACGCCTGAAATCTGCGTTAACGCACCAACTGTTAATTTATACTGAGCACTGAAAAGGTTTTACACAACCGCGCAGAGAGCGAGAGAATAGAATAGAAGCGAATATTCCACTAAGGAACTAGAAGTTAATTTGGAGAACCAGCTTCAACAAAACAACGTTGGTGAAGTCTGGAGAGGCCTCAGAACCATCTCGGGCCACAAACAGCAGAACTCTCTGCCTGGGAGGGATGTGAGGTGGGCAAATGAACTGAATCATTTCTTCAACAGATTTGATTCAACCATGAGGCAGTCTACAACATCGGCTGCAGACTCACCCACCCCCACTGCTGCTGTTCCACCTCAGACACTTCACACCTCCTCTATTCACCCTGCTCACTCCCCCCCACCCCCAACTGCAGCATCCAATACACACTCAACACAAGGCTCCAGCCTGTCTCTCTCAACCACCCAGGTTAGGAGGGAACTGAGGAGGATTAATGGCAAGAAGGCAGCGGGTCCAGATGGCATCAGCTCGAGGGTCGTCAGGTCCTGCGCGGACCAACTGTGTGGGGTGATGGAGCACCTCTTCAACCTGAGCCTGAGGTTGGGAAGAGTCCCACAGCTCTGGAAAACATCCTGTGTTGTACCAGTGCCAAAGACTTCACGCCCCAAAGACCTCAACAGCTACAGGCCGGTGGCTCTGACATCCCACCTGATGAAGACCCTGGAGCGGTTGGTCCTGGCTCAGCTTCGGCGCCTAATAAGCTCATCACTGGACCCACTTCAGTTTGCCTACCAGCCTGGCATTGGAGCGGATGATGCCGTCATTCACCTCCTACATCGTTCCCTCGCTCACCTGGAGACCGCTGGAAGCACTGTGAGAATCATGTTCTTTGATTTCTCCAGTGCCTTCAACACTATTCTTCCCTCGGTTCTAAAGGACAAGCTGGTGAACTCTGGAGTGGACCATCACCTCACTACCTGGATCCTGGACTACCTCACCGACCGACCACAGTATGTGAGGACTCAGGGCTGTGTGTCGGACAGGGTCGTCTGCAGTACGGGGGCCCCACAGGGAACGGTTCTGGCTCCGTTCCTCTTCACCATCTACACTGCAGACTTCTCCCACAATTCCACCCAGTGCTTCCTGCAGAAGTTCTCTGATGACTCTGCAATAGTCGGCCTCATCACTGATGGGGACGACAAGGAGTACAGAGGTCTGACCCAAGACTTTGTGGACTGGTGCCAGCTGAACTACCTCCAGATCAACGCCAGTAAAACCAAGGAACTGGTGGTAGACTTCCGCAGGCACAAGCATTCTCCACTGCAACCACTGAACATCCAAGGTATGGACATTGAGGCTGTGGACAGCTACAGGTACCTTGGTGTTCATCTGAACAATAGACTGGACTGGACTCATAACTCAGACGCCCTCTACAGGAAAGGGCAGAGCAGGCTGTACCTGCTGCGGAGACTCAGGTCGTTTGGAGTGGAGGGCCCACTCCTGAAGAAATTCTATGACTCTGTTGTGGCTTCTGCTATCTTTTATGGCGTGGTCTGCTGGGGCGGCAGCATCTCTGCTGGGGACAGGAAGAGACTGAACAGGGTGATCCGAAGGGCCAGCTCTGTTCTAGGATGCCCTCTGGACCCAGTGGAGGTGGTGAGTGACAGGAGAACGGCGGCTAAGCTGTCATCCCTGATGGACAACATCTCCCACCCCATGCAGCAGACTGTGACAGCACTGAGCAGCTCCTTCAGTGGGAGACTGCGGCACCCACGGTGTGGGACGGAGAGATTTCGCAGGTCTTTCCTCCCCACTGCTGTCAGACTCCATAATAAAGACTTTAACTGATCAAGCACACACATCCATACATATGCAATAATCCTTTCTGTCATCGTTGTATTTTTACTCAGTTGTATATAGTATTTGTATTTGTATTCTATTTTTATCTTATTGTATATTTATTTTATTTTATTCTACTGTATATAGTATATTATTTTATTCTATTCTGTACAGTTGTGTACTGTATTTATTCTTATTGTATTCTAATTTTTGCCTCATAACTTTTGCACTGTCCATTTCCTGCTGTGACAAAACAAATTTCCCACGTGTGGGACTAATAAAGGTTATCTTATCTTATCTTATCTTATCTTATCTTATCTTATCTTATCTTATCTTATCTTATTTAGAAAAGCGACAAAATATTTCAAAATATATACTAGAGATGGCACGATACTACTTTTTTATGTCCGATACCGATATCATAAATTTGGATATCTGCCGATACCGATATGAATCCGATATAGTGTTTTTTAATCAACAAAACTGTTTTTTAAATATCTTGCTGCATTTTGTGTAAGTTCACACTCAAGTTTAAAACAACAACTACACTAAAGCTGTTCTGTTATACCTGTATGCAAAAAAAAAAAAATTTCATAGTTCAGCAATACTGATCAATCTAATAAACTTAAACCTACACCATCCTCCCTATTCTGGTATTTTAAAGAGTACTTAGCATAAATATTAAGCAACCTAACTAATAGGGTTCCAACTCCCAGCAACAACAAAAATAAATAAATAAAAAATGGGGAACCACCCCTCACGCTCCACCTCATGATGCTTAATCAACGTAATCAACCTTAATGTGATGCAGTGCACAGAAAATGCACAGAAATCAATTATTTTTCAAGAAATATTAAATAGATTCAACATCTTTCTTCAACAAAATTGCAGACTGCACAGATGGTACCTTCCCAAAGGAAAAAGTACTATAGCTTACTAGGGTATATATATATATATATATATATTAGACTTAATAGTTACTATATACAGTAATGGACTTCTATTCATTTTACATCAGATTAAAACTTTGGGTGTCAGATAATTATTTATTAAAAGCTCGACATTTTAAATGAGAATAAGAAAGAAAAGTATGTCTTTGTGCCCCCTTTTCCCTGTTAATGCCCTATCGGCCCCCCTGGCTAAACTTTGCTAGATCCGCCCCTGCACAGTTACCAGCCGTCAGCTGTAGAAAAAGATCCTCGAGTAGAAAGTAATATTAAATAAATTCTAACAACAGCTGATCAAGCTTAAACGTGCTGCTGTTGTTCAGCCGCTGGTTTCCAGCCTCATCAGCAGCCAGGTTTATAACCACAAAGGAGTCCAAACGAAGAATGAGCTCTGCAAACTAGATAGGAAATCTGAAAAACTCTGCAGGAAGTCTTGAAACTGCAAAAACTGAAGTTGTGATCTCTTCCCCTCAGTTTTAAAAGTGTTGTTGTTGTTGTTTTGCCTCACTGCTCCTTATGTTCTTGTGTTTATTTTCAGTCAGACTTTAAGACCACCGAAATGATCACATGACTGGAACAGAAATTAGGTGATAGAGGAGTTTATTGATCGTATAATTATGAATTATTTGAAACACTCGGAACCCCAAAGAGCGGATAAATTTGTTTCTTTGTTTTTACTTGAGGCCCTAATGGATGAATGGGTTGCTAAATTTGGGAAAGAACTGACATGTATGTAAGTGGCATGTATGTTTTGACACCCTGTAGCGTAACCATGACAACAGCCAATCAGAGCTGCCTACTAATGTTTTTCATGGCCACGATTAACTTCCTGTCAGGCTGTCATGGTAATATGTCACATATCACTTATTTGAGGCCTTTGCCTTGCTGTTGCCAAGGAAACAGTGGCCTGGTGCTTTCTGTTGTCATGGTTACCGATGGTCAGCTGTGAGGATCAGCTGCAGTTTTGAAAAAACAATAACACAAACATAAAGTGTGTGTGTGTGTTCCTGTCTAGCTATCTTTCTGAGCACTGAAATCTGCATTCTACTATACTTGTGTGAACCAGCAGTCACTTGTGAGGACACACACACCGGTCCTTTTTGAGGCTCAAAATGTGGTGTCAGGGTTACAATTAGATTATGGTTAGGTATAGGGTAAGGGTTAGACATTCATTTTAATGGTTAGGATTAGGGTAAGGGGCTAGGGAAACCATTATGTCAATGAAGGTCCTCACTAAGATAGCTGAAAGGGCTTGTGTGTGTGTGTGTGTGTGTGTGTGTGTGTGTGTGTGTGTGTGTGTGTGTGTGTGTGTGTGTGTGTGTGATCTCTTACCCTGACATCTTGCTTCAAGCATCCTGTCACCATCTCCATGGCAACAGAGGGAGAACTATGGCACGCAGCAGCTTTGGAAGAACAAATGTGTGTAACATTTTAAAAAATCCTCCTCATTTTATTTTGAAAATCTCCTCCTGATCAATATTTCTAATGAACTCTATTTCAGAACCTTTCAGAATCTCACCAAATAAAAGATGAGTAGAAAATGTGTGTGTGTCTTTCAAAGGTGTGTGTGAATAGAAACCTGCGTGTCCAAACTGAAAGCAGGATGTGTGTGTCTGAGCAGATGTGAAGGTCGTCAGATTAAAAGCGTGTTGAATGAATCAGACATGTTCATCGCCTCCGTGTGTGACATCATCAGTTTTTATTTGAGGGGAAACTCTTGGCTCAACTCCAGACACACCTGAGCTCAGTTAGCCCATTTAACCTCCGGGTGGGCTCAGGCTTTATTTAGCCCTGCACTGTCCCGATGATGATGGTGATGACGTTTGGTTCTTTCTAATGACCCCTGACCCCTCCTGAGGGCCGAATCCCTCAAAGGAGGTGTGAAGTGAGCGACACCTGAGGCTCTCCAGCCTCTCCGGGCTTTTGGACCGTTTTCCAGTCCTGTGGGAATCTTCGTGACTCTGAGCTGCAGAGATTCGAGGCTGCAGTTCTGTGGATGAAAATGACTGAAAATAGAAGCTGCTGTTCCGCAGAGAGCAGCTGAACTCACTAAGCGTGCTCACTGAGTGTGCTCACTGAGTGTGCTCACTGAGTCATATCTCCAAACCTATGAGCATGCTACACTCACTGCAGCTGCTTCACTGAAATCACTGTGCGTCTAGTAAAAAAACATCAATTTTATCGTTCACAGCTGCTTCTAGGTCTAATTGACAAACTTACTTTCATTCAATAAGCTGATTGAGGTCAAAGTTCAGCAGAGAGGTTGATCTTATTTTAATTTTGTTTTTGTGGTTTTATTTTTTGGCAGCTCTTCACCAAACAAGAGCATTTAATGAAGGTTTTAAATTAATTCATGCTTTGATTTGAATTATAATTGCTTTGTATTTATTAGAATTTTTATTAAGGTGGCTGCAATGAAACCATCGGGTTTTTTCAGGTGTGTTGGTTCACTGTAGACCAGGTTTGTTCTATCAAGCAGAACTCGGATCTGTTCTTGGTGAATGTTGGACTTTTTCAGGCTTTCTAAGTGCAGCCAAGCGATGGAGGGTGAAGGGGGGAGGGTTTGATGGTCTCAGAATCTCTCTGATGCGGTTCTGTTGGTCCATCAGATGGTGATCTCCAGTAGGCAGTGAGGCAGTACACAGGAATAACAATGAAGTGTCCCGTCCAGGTCAGCACGCCTCCTCAGGGCTCTAGAGTGCGACCAATTTGGTCACAAATGCGACCAAATTTTTCAGTGGTGCGACTAAAAAAAGATATTTGGTTGCACCTGTGCGACCAAATGTTCCGGTAGCAAAAAACAAAAAATCTGCAACCTTCCCTGTGGTCAACAACAGACACACATTATGCCCCTATCGTGGACTAAACCAATCAGAGATAGTAAGGGGCGGGACCTCTCTGATTGGCCGTGGTCCAGTTGAAAGTGCAGGTGGAAGTGGGAGGTGAGTAGCTTGAATAAAGCGATATCAATTCATTAAATCCTGAATCGACTTTTAAATATAACTGTGTTTTGCCAGAAATGCCAGATTCTCAGATTAAAGCTCACCAAACCATTTCAACAACAACCAAACAGCAAATGAGAGCAGGTACACGGATTCCACACAAAGACGTAAACACAGAACGGACCCCACGCATCAGAATCAGCTTTGTCTTTCTAGGCTTTCTCACCCGACGGCCCGTAGACGGACACGCTGTCGGAGCTTAGCGATCCTGATGCGTCCGGTCGGCGCTGTGATTACGTCTTTTTGCGCTGATTCTGAGCTGCAGGTTTTGTCTCTCCAACCAAAATTGAACAAGAACACTGAGAGTAGTAGTTCTAAAACAGCTGGGTTTATTTGAGGAGTTTCCATCAGGTTTCAGAGCCCATCACAGCACAGAAACAGCTTTAGTGAAGGTTACAGGTGATCTTCTTATGGCTTCTGATCTCTCGCCTCTGTCATTGCGCCCCAGGGCAGCTGTGGCTACAATGTAGCTTGCCATTGCCAGTGTGTGAATGTGTCTGTGAATGACTGAATGTAGTGTAAAGCGCTTTGGGGTCCTTAGGGACTGAGTAAAGCGCTATACAAATGCAGGCCATTTGCCATTTACCATCTCAGACTGGATTATAGATGGCAGACAGTTGGTGTCGTAAGCCCCACCCTCTGTTCAAAGATGGTTGTTCACAGTGGACATGCTTCCTTCACTCCATCTGTCTTCTCTGTCCAACATGTGGGCATTCTCAAAGAGTGACCTTTGACCTTTAGATGCAGATGAACAGCTGGCTGTTTGCTGTCTCAGATACTATATCCATTCATGAGAAACTGAAGGGGTTACCACAGACTGGATAAAAAATCTGCAGGAAGTTATTCCTGAAGACTGGGTGATGCTGGTGTTTATTCTCCCCACAGAATCATTTTACATTTGCTGATGTTTCTGCAAAACAAAAGACTGAAAGGTTCCTGTGCCTCGTCTCTATCTGCAGACCCGGCTAATAATAAGCTGAACTCTGCTCCTGTCTCTGATCAGCCACGTCCTTCAGAGATGCTCGACACGCTGCGTTCCTGTGAGAACTCACACACTCCGTGAATGTTTTCTCTGATTTAAGATTTGGAGTCACACGGCAAGAGGCGATGAACCACGCGTGATTCATCACAAACTCGCTTTATTGTGACGACCTTCCCGCCTCCTCGCTGCTCTCGTCTACTTCCAGCTCGCTCGGTTTGTTAACAGATGATTTAGAAAGAGTTTTTTTAAACTCAAAGAGAGGAGCTGATCCAAGGTCAGCTTCAGGCACCGAGGAGATCTCAGCCCAATCAGAATCAACTAATCACCATCAGCACGCCACTTGGCATGTGCATGCTTGGATTTAAAAACATCAAACTAACGTGATGTGTGACGTCACACACAAAGAACACAAACAAACATTTGCTGAGAAAAGTTCACAAATGAGATGGTCTCGGCTGTTCAGCTGCCATGTTACTGATTAGCTCTCACTCTGAGAACACGCCAGGAGAACCCGTCAGACACACACACACACCCTCACAGCGTGTGGGTGTGTGTGTGTGTCCCCAGAGGACGGCTCAGCCGGATAGTAAAAATCTTGGGTCTCACGAGGCCCACGGTCTGTTGCTCTCACAGTTTGTCAGAAGCTCTGAGTGTGGACTTTCTCATCACTCAGGTGTTTCCAGGTTACTTCGTTCTTCGTCTTTATTTAGCTGAAACCTTCAGCATCTTCTCAGAGTCTCACCTGTAAAATATATGAAGAGGTTTTTTTTTTATGTTTCAGCCTTTTGTCTGACCTTCTGACATGGACTCCACCTGTGACACAGTGGGAGGAGCTTTAATGTCAGGTGTTTTGTGTGAATCCCATTGTAACTCTAATGTGAAAACCTGATTTCATTGTTATTGTATTTTGTGCAACACTGAGACGATGTTTAAATGATGGACAGGTGGAGTCAGTGAGGTTTTCAGGTTTAACCTTTAATGAGCTGATGTGGTTTTCTGATCGAAATCAGGCAACAGAGGTCAGAGTTCATAAACACATGAGCCTTTTAAACACTCTCCTAAATGGAGAGTTTGACATCTCTGAAGTAAAGGTCAAAGGTTAAAGGGGTCGCCTGTATAAGTGTACTTTGGTTCAAACCCTGCAGCATTTCACACAGAAGAAGAAGTAGTCAGATACTTCACACTCCGCCCGCTTCTCCATCCGGACATTCAAACCAAATGCTTTCAACACTTCAGCTGACTGGCTCTATGGTCATCATGGAAACAAAGGAGGGGTTCAATTATGCCACAGACCGCCGGGTTGCCTCTCATGCCTAACCTGAGGGGGCATTGCATGGTGTGAGTTTATCTCACCACCATTTCACTGTGTGAGCGCATTATTCCCCGACTCTTCTGAGCAACCTAACAGAACCTGACTGTCTGTGAGATCGAATCAGGATGAGAAACTATCAAAGTAAAGTCACCTGAGTCCTGTTTGGACTTGAAAACAGCAAATGGAGGGTTAGGTTATGTTTCACTACACCCTGTATTCAGCCAATCACACACACTCACTCTGATGGAGGCGTCAGGGGAAAACTCAAGTTGCTTTTTGATCGGTCCGATCGATTGTATCCTTCTCATTGTGATGGAGCTGATGGCAGCGCCCCTCCTCAGCAGCAGGATGACGGTCAGTTGATGAATTCGCCCGACAGACTGCGGCCACAGCGAGCTGAACGCATCTTCAGCTCGTGGTAGCACTGGACAAAGCTGTGATAGATGAAGGTGATGGGCAGCGCCAGCAGGACGATGCCGCTCACCACGCAGAGGCCTCCGAGCATGCGTCCCGCCACCGTCATCGGGTACATGTCCCCGTAGCCCACTGTGGTCATGGATATGATGACCCACCAGCAGGCAGCGGGGATACTGGCGTAGTCATGGTTTCCAGCCTCCAGGTCAAGGCCGTGCTCTAGCAGCTGAGCCAGCGCACTGAAGATCGCCATGGCAACACAGACGAAGACCAGGAGCATTACCATCTCACGATAGCAGCGACGAAGCGTCAGGCCAAGTGTCTGCAGGCCCATGAAGTGACGCGCCAGCTTGATAACCCAGAAGATCCGCATCATGCGAAGAACACGCAGTGTCACACCGGCTCGCTGCAGCTGCGAGTTCTCGCCCGTCAGGCTCGTCATGGCAACAGAGATGTAGTATGGCAGGATGGCCAGAAGGTCAATGATGTTCAGAGGCCGCTGAATGAAGTCCCACTTATCACGAGACACTAGGAAATGGACAATGCACTCTGCTGTGAACCAACCAATGCACACCGCCTCGATGATGCTGCAAGGGAGGGGCCAGAGGGGACAAATGAGAAAGCAGAGATAGACCAATGAGATGTTGCTGAAAATTAACAAATCACAGGTGGAGATGTCAGACAATCATTCACAATGGTTTCACACAGAAGGGGAGTTAAGTTATTCATATTAGGTACACTGACAATGACGCAATGGTTAACGCATTTGCTTGGTGAGCAAAAGGTTGCTGGTTTGATTCCAGCTGGAGACACAGATCCCTCTGCGGTTGTGTTGGGTAGCACATCTCACAGCCAACTCAAGCATGCAGAGCTACCACTGTGGCAAGAAGCTTTACACACACAGGAGCATGTACACTTTGTGACTTATCAGTCAATTATCAATAATCCGCTGCTGGTCCCGGTTTTCCTCCGAACTGCACCAGTTCTCTACCTGCTGCAGGTACCCGTCAGAACTGGACCGGGTCTGTCAGGGGCTGATTCTGAATAGTGCAGTGTGTGTGTCAGTGTGAGTCCTACCTTTGCTGTTCCAGCGCTGTCCAATCAGGTAAGGTGCTGGCACATAGCATCACCATGGAGATGACTACAAACAGCACTGACACTGAAGCAAGGAGCTGCGCAGCCAACGAGGACGTGGGCTCCTCAAATGTTCTCCTCATCTTCTCCAGCCAAGGATTCTGCGTAATCTCAGGGCCACGTGGTGGCTCCTCCTCCGGGAAGAAGTGCACGAGGGCGTCAGACATGCGGTCGTCCAGAAGACGCTGGCAGCACAGCTGCAGATCAGAGCTCTCCAGGCCCCAGTACAGCATCTCGTTGTAGAAGGAAAGCTCACACATGTGTGGCACAAAGCGCAGTTTCCCGTGCTGCACGTACAGCATGATGAAACTGAAGGCCTCAGAGTGGCGGTCAAAGAAGAACTCATTGCGATCACGATCGTAGTCATCGCAGAGCTCAAGAAGCTCGCTCTCCGACACGCAGCGAAGCAGTCGACTGAGTCTGCTGAGGGGGAGACGCCTCATCAGCTCCGCAGTGTAGGAGAACCTGCGGCCACCAACGTTCAGCGTGCAGAGGCTGCTGCCACATTTCATGTTTTCTCTGCGTGAGGAGGCGTTGCCGCAATTCGTGCTGGAAACCTTCAGACTCCTGCGAGCGCAGCCAAGATGCTCCAAAGTTTCATGTCAGCAGCCAAAGAGTGCGAGAACGCTGTTGCTTCTCAAGTTTCCTCCTCAGATAAAAATGTCTTTGCAGCTTCAGTGAAAATGGAAGCGTGTCAGGAATGTAAAGAAGATCAAATGAGCAGTGACCCACTTTCATCGATTATTTTTAGTCAAACTCTGAGAAACTGAATCAATGCCATAGACAGATTTCCTGCTCAGCAGAAATCAGCGAGGATTCTCTTTGACTTCTGCTGCATCTCTGAGAGTGAAGAGCAGCAGCTCACCCTCCTCCTCCTCCTGTCAGAGAGGGGGAGGATCACTCGCTGATCCGAAGAGTCCGAGCCAGAGACACTTTATATCCCCCAAAACCTCCTTCCTGTGCTTCAGCATCTCCTCATCCTCTGCTGTTGATCTTCTTCCTCTTTAGCTGTCCTCATTTTCATCACATATTAAACATTTAATCCTCTTAATCATAATTTAATGTTTCAGTGCGCATCAAAGCATGTGTGCATAATGATTTTATGAACTCAGTAATAACCTGCAGAGCTGTGTAAAGGTTTCCCCCTGCTGGACACAGCTCATCATCATCATCATCATCATCATCATCATCATCATCATCATCATCATCATCATCCTCATCATCATCATCGGATTTTGGAGAAAACAAGGAACTACAGCCATGCAACAAAAACGAATAAAGATTAATAAATGTCTTTACAAGGCTAAGTTGTTCCAAATGTTTTACGAGCTGTAACGGTGAAGGTGCCCTCTGAGCTTATGCTTAGTTTTCGATACACTCAGGAGCAGCTGATCGGCCGACCTGAGAGAACAGGAAGTAATGTGGGACGAGATAATTAGAGCCTTTTAAAGCAATTCCAAAAGTGATCCTAAAATTTATAGGCGGCCAGTGGTTCCAGGTTAAAATGGGAGAAACATGCTTATAATTGTGTGTGCTGGTTCAAAGACATGCAGCAGCATTCTGTACTAACTGAAGATGAGCCACTGAAGAAGCACCAGCCCTCAAGCAAAGTTCATTCCAGTAGTCCAGCAGAATGGTAACAAAGGTGTGGATTACACTCTCAAAGTGCTGCCTGGAAAGAACTGGCTTTATTTTGGCCAGCTGCCTCAACTGGAAATAAAATAATTTTTCCACACTGGTTTGTAATAGTCAGCCTGATGTACTGGGCCAAGGAACAGATATCAACAAGGGTGTCAGAGTGATACCTGCAAACATCATCACTTCAGTCTTTTTCTCATTAAAATTGAAGAGGTTAAGGGCCTGGATGGCCTTTAAGTCTTCAACACACTTGAACAGCAGTCTAGCAGAATATGTTTCTGTCACGACGTAACTCTCTCCAGGTTGTTGGACACAGGTGCTACCAATGATGCCATGATGTACAAAACAACATAAAATAATCAATTTTTTACAGTAAGGCGTTCTCATAAAGCATATTATTCAACAACATAAACATTCACATTTTGACCTTTACAAAATGTTGACACATTCTGTGACTAACATATAAACAGCTCTGTCACAAAAAAACATCTTATTTTTCTAGCAACACATAAAATGCTAATTGCATACCTCAATGGCTGCATTAACGTGAAGGGAGCAATGACACTCACACTCTTTACCCACAGCTGGAAAACTTTGCTGCATCCATCTCCAAATCTCTACCACCCACTGAGAAAGGAAAACATGCTGCCCTCTACCGAGTGTGGCGTGTAACTTAAAATATCGTCAACTGTAAATAGATTGAACATTGTTTCCACCAATGTTTGTTTTAAAACCAACAATCTAAACATTACAATCTGATTTTTTAAACATGAAGTTGCTTATTTATTGTAGCTTAAAAACATAAAATTAACTTAAAATGCATAAAGAACCTAGAACTTTTATTATCATTATACAGTTGCTTGCACTGTGAAGTTAGGCAGCAAGATCACAAAGGTCTGAAAGTAAAGAAAACAATATACAAAAAAAGAAAAAGAAAAACAAGCATTACAAGGGCATCGTAATAAAATATAATAAATAATAAATAAGGGTGGAAGGTCATTAAGGACATGGATCATCTGCACATCTGCTGAAATATTGCATAGGAGAAAAAAAAATTGGAGCATAATAAATAGCAGCGACAGAGTGGCTGTATGACTGTATGGGAGAGGTCTGCTCACACTCTTGCATTAAGAGTTCTGAGATGATTGAATGTTGGGGTGGGTACAGTTTCCTCTGCGGTGGGGTAGGGTGGGCTGCCCCGGGTCCTGTGGGGCTCTGCAGTGCTGCTACTGTAGGCCCCGGTGTGGATGGACCTGGGCTCCCTTGCCTTGGTGGGCACCAGAGGACGAGGGTGCCTACTGGGGTCAGCGGGGGAGCTGGCCCTAGGGAGGGGCATCCTCCCTCGTTTTCCTCCCCATCCCTGGCTACCTCCCTCTTCCCGCTCCACCACACTCACCCACACAGGTAGGGCCTTGGGGTGCGGGTGTGTCACCAGGGTGCAGGGGAGACATTCCCCCCCCCCTCTGTCCCCTTCTGGCCACCTGTGCCTCAATTTTATCTCACAACTTAGACATCCACATTACTTACACTCTCATAACACACATATATATGTAGGGCCTTGAGGGTGGGCACGTTAACGGCGTCCAGTGGACGGTCTGTGTACTCAAACCTACCTCTGGCACCGGTGCCCACCTCTCAATTTTAAATCCATGTAGACATTGAGGGTTCTCGGGAGGGGCCGTGCTAACACCTGCTGCTCTCTGGCAGCAGCACCATGCTCTCCCTTGTTTTAAATGCACTTTAGAACAACACGCAGCAACACTACACATGAGCGGGAGGAGGGAGGTATGGGGTCTTCACACACACCCCCGTTCTCTGCTAGCCATCGGGGCGGGGTGGCTGGGAGGAGATGTTGGCTGTCCGATTGGCCTCCCTGCTGCTGCGGAGCCTGGGACGGTCTGCTTGCCTCCACCCCGGGAGGAAGGGTAACATCTCTTGGGTCTGGGTTCTGGACCTGGGGTATAGAGTATGTTTGGGGAGTGTGATTGTGTGTATATGTCCATTTATGTCAATCCTTACGTTGGGTGAGTGCTGAGTGTTTGTATATGTGTGCATGAGGGTGGGAATGCATGTTTGTGTCTGTGTGTGCCTGTTTGTCTGTGTCTATATGTCAGGTCGGGTCTTAGACTCCACCTCTCTGGGAACTTCTAGGCCCTCCAAGGCCTATCTCCCCTCACCACACTCCCTGCCGGTGACTGATGCCCTCAGGGGTCGGTGCATTGGTGGTTCTTGGTGTCCGGGGCTGGGCGCTCAGGTATGTACCAGCTCACTCCCGGTGGTAAATCCATTGGGTCTCCTTGTTGGTCTTCAGACAACAATTCTGACGGCTAAAGAACCAAATGGGACAGGCAAAAAAAAAGAAAAAAAAAAGAGTTCTGACAGCCCACGGGAAGAAGCTGTTCTTTAGTCTGTTGGTTTTGCACCTGATGGATCTGAAGCTTTCTCCAGAAGCCAGGATGTTGAAGAGGTGGTGGTCAGGGTGGAGGTGGTCACGAGCTTGGCTACACTTTGGGCCAGCACCTTCCCTGGCTTGCCCGGTACTGGGTTGCCATGCCCCAAACCTCATGAATCCAACATATAACGTTGGAAGAAATCCACAGCAGACCTGACCACGTCTCCATGCTTTCCAGCATACACTTTTATTTTCTGCTTTGGCTCTCGGAGGAGGCGGACGCACTTTTTCTCCTCTCCCTTATCTTCCCTGCTTAGTTCTTATGTCCTTGTCTAGTCTCGTGTTTTTTGTATTACTTTCCCTGGAACACTCTCTCACAGTCTGTTTCTAAAACCTAAAGAGAATTATGGATTTCATCAACTGGTCTCTGAATGCTATTGACACCCTTTTCTCAACGAGAAGTCTGGGCTTGGGAGAGCCCGAGTGCCCTGGAGGGACTTTCCCTGCCGGGTACACGATGGACGGGTGGCAGAACTGGAGGATCGTGTGCCTGGCGGGACTGTGGATCGAGGACGCTGAAGATATCTACCTATTCGGAACCATGATAACAGGGTTCTTGCTGATCGGAGCTGGCTTGGCCCTGGCTTATTGGAGAATTAAGAAAGCGGAACCGGCTCTTCAAACCCCCCCAAGGCTGCCCACTGGGATTGGAACGATGGGACGAGGCGCGACTTCTCAGAAAGGGCTCACTGAGTGCAGCATGGTTAAGCGCTTGGAGGCGCTTACAGCTGCAGTGAATGCTCAGAATAAGACCTCTGAGTGTATATTGGATTACATCAAGGAAAAGTCCACCCGGAACAACACCTCTGCGCGGAAGTTGGATTACATCTTGGAACAGCTGACTGCGGTTGTGAGGTCTCAGAATCTGCCTTTTGAGCAAAAGAATGACAACACCACGGAACTGAAGGTTAATAACATCATGGAGAAACTCGCGGCTATCCAACGGGAGATTGAGAGACCAGTGTCGGAGTGTTAAAGAACAGCTTGAAATTCTCATGAGTTGTTGCAAAAGAAAAATCACCATCATAATGCGGTTACCCCTTCGGCGGCAGCTGTGGGCTCAAGGCTGGAGCTGAACAAAAACTCCCTGATAACGACTGTGTTGAGTCTGTTCCTTTCCATATGGAAAAGATATATATAAATCTTATAAAGTTTGTATCTGTCTTGTGTGAAACTTGTATGAAAAGCATATAAGAGTGAAAACAGATATAAGATCCCTTGAAAAATTATATGATGAAACTTGTATGTTTTGGATACTTACTAAAACAATGTATGAAAGTAATGAGAAAGTGGCCACTTTCATGAGTAATCACATATAAGTTTTTACAATTTCTTTTCCATATGGGTTCCCATTCCCTACAAGGCCGCCAGGGTTGGCTGGAAGACTGTTTACTTAGCCTGGCAGGGCGAAGGACACTGTCTCAGCTGAACTATGGACACGCACACACATACTGATACTGATAAGCACTCACCGACGTATCACCCTCCCTACCCCGGATCCAACGCCACCTCCAACGCTTACCTCCCCTCTGATGTGGACATCGGGTCAGTTGGAGGCGCAGTTGAAAGATTGCAGCGGTCCCAGATCAGATGTACACACTGGAACTCTTTCCCATGTTGCTGTCTGTGTTTATTGTGCTATGATGTGTTGATATCTGTGCATTCCTGTATTATCCTTTTGTGTTACACATTTTGATGTTTTTTTCCTTGCTACCTA
Source organism: Astatotilapia calliptera (assembly GCF_964374335.1). Taxonomy (NCBI): domain Eukaryota; kingdom Metazoa; phylum Chordata; class Actinopteri; order Cichliformes; family Cichlidae; genus Astatotilapia; species Astatotilapia calliptera. The sequence continues at coordinate 174,078 of NC_137434.1, forward strand.
GCCTGACCTGTCTCCCCAATGTGATGTTTGTATTGTATGTACGGTCGGCAAGGTCTGTCAGCTCGGTTGTGGGCAAAAGACCTGCAACTGACAAATAAAGGCTATCTCATCATCATCTCATCTTTTATTTCTGGTTGCTGTTCTTTACACACACAGCTGCAGCTTTTCAGCTCATAGCCGAGCACATCACCAACAACACCAACAACAACCCTCAGACGGGACCCAGTTCTTCCTTTTATGCAGGTGAGGCGTGATTGCAGATGTCGTTCAGGTGTGTTCACCTCGCTGCAGCCGCGCCACTGACCACGCCCCGCCACAAATGTGTAAAACAGAAACTTCTGTCTTAACCAAAACTAATCATCAGGTCTTCACATCAGACCTGGTTCTGAATCCGTTCTCTCCACTTTAGAATATTTCATTCATGTTGAACTCCTTTATTGTCTCTCATTAATGTTCATTTTTACACTTTTGTACGAAGTCTCCATTTTTTTCTGTTTCTCTAATCATGCTCAGACTGAGGCACTGTACTTTGGAACAGAGTTAGCATCACCTGTATTCTCGTTAACCTCCCACTGGGTTAAAGCATTGCGTGCTGCATTAAAAGGATCAAAGTTTAAATCGCTTCCTCAGCTTTGCTTTAATCTCTAACCTCTGAGTGGATCCTCATCTTCCCCAGTTCTCGACCGTCAGCTGACCCTCCTGTTCTTCAGTAGCTGGTAATACTGGTCCAACACGATAAACATTAGTTACAACCAGTCTGTGGCAAAGGTACTGGTGTGCAGGTTTTCAGGTTTTGGTTACACCATGCACTGACCAATGTACATTTTAAAAAGGCGGAAGATTCGAGGCAGAGTCCAGTCCATTTACACTGTCTGCAGTCAGCTAGTGCGGGGTAGGTTTGTGTTCGTATTGCTTCACGATGTCTACAGTGTCCTTTAAAGGACTTGGACTTGGCTCCATCTCTGGACCCCCCAGGTTCCTCTCTGCGTCACGGTCACTGTCTTTGACCTTTAGCTGATATAAACAGAGTTAATCTCCCTGTGAGCTGATTAACCATTTATCTGCTCAGGTGAGGTAATGAACTGCACATGTCACACAATGATGTATAACACTGGAAAAATACTGCAAGAAACTCCCCCCAAAAAACTATAAAAGAAAACTGTAAAAATATCACAATAAAAGCGATGGTACTAGTGATAAGACCAAAAAAGTAAAACAAAACACTGTAATAACATCCCAAGGAACTTTAAATGACACTTTTTTTTAATAAAGCACAATAAATACTGCAAGAAAAACACCAAAAAAAACCCCTGTAAAATGTACTGCTAAAGATAGCTTGGAAAGAAAAGCTTCTTCAGTTGAACAGAAGAAGCTTCTCGGATGAGAGGTGAAACGTCTTCAAGCAACTTAAAGAAGTCCAGACGCTTTTCTTTCCAAGCTCCTTAGACTACGATGACCTGGATGACTGAGAACCTTCACAGACATACTGCTAAAGATGTACTTACAAAAATGTAATGTGAATTTAATATAAGCTGTAAAACACTAAAGTATTTCACACCTGAACACCTAAGACAGCACAATAAAGACCAAAGCTGAAGGTTTTCTCACAGTAGTTATAGATATCTAATAATATATAAATATATTTTTATGTTACGTGTTCCAAAGCTGTGTTTGATAAAAGATGAGTCAGACAGCTTGGTTTCAGTCACAATCTCTTTATAGGTTTTATCATACACAGAACTAGAAGCTCCAACCAACCCACAACAACTGACTGAAGACATCACTCTCTCCAAAGAAACAGAAACATATGATGCTCTATGCAGTGGACTTGGCTTTAACTACAAATCTGAGAGCAGATTTCTCTCTCTCTTTCCTGTCCCTTAAATAATCACAGGTTTCAGACCTTACAGAGAAAGAAAGCAATAAAGGAAACGCCTCATAACCAATCACACGATTGCCACAGCCCATTTTTCAACCTGAATTCAGTCTGCCGGGTGTTCTTTCTGGACATGTCACCCACACCTGCAGGAATAACCCATCTGTGATGGCATGTGTTGGACACAGCTTTGCTCCATTCGTTGTGCGGTTTGAAATCACACTAGGAGCATTTCGTCAGTGAGGGGTATTAAATTTTTTAAACTGCAGAGACAGTCAGTGCTGTTAACTCACCTGCTCAGTGCATAATGAACAGACCCAAGCAGAAACACACTTAACTTGTGTTAAGGTGAAGCATTCGGTAGCCATTTATCAACAAAGACTTGATAAGATGTTGACATTTAAAAAAAAAGAAAAGAAAAATAACGACCACATCAAACTGACAAATGATCATTTTTATACCTGTAGTTTATGTGCTTAGCTCTGTATACACCTGTGCACACCGGCCTTTATAATAATGTAAGATGTGCCGTTTCTGTTAGTCCTACATCAGTTACATTAACTTTACACCTGTATATACACCTGCATGTGCATGTTTCGTATACAGGCAATAAGTACAGCTGTGTGAACACCATCTGAGCCTCTGTACTGACAGGAGTTTTATACAGGAGTCATGCTGCTGTGTATGAACCTCTGTCATTGCTGCCTGCTCTCACAGATGGCAGCACTGGTACGTTGTGTGCTGCTTAGTGGTTTGTTCTCTCATGTTAAAGTCTCCAGTGATTGCTGGAGAAAGCCAGCAGAAATGACACACATTCAAACATCTGGATGTAAGAAATAATAACTAGGTTGATCTTTTTACACTAATGATGACGTCGATGGATCCGTGCTGTCTTGGCTGTGTGCTCCCTGCTGGACAAACACGGAACTGCAACACTCAGACACATTGGTGGGAATAGACTCACTGGGACCCGATGCTGTCTGATGGTCTAACCACCGCCTGACAGGAACTGCTACTCTGAAAGGGGTGATGATGTTTTAATTACAGGAGCACGTTCCTCTTTTTTAAAAATAAACTCTGTTTAACATATTTACAGAAAATATCGACATTCACAGGAACTTCAAATGTTCACATTAATGTGCATGTGTGGCTTATATACAGTTCTTTTCTCCCTCTTATGGGGGGAGAGATGGCATTTGAGGGGGGTGAAGAGAAGGGGAGACATCAGTCCTCTGTGGTGGGTTTGGCTATCAGGTGTTGGCCTCTGGAGCATCTCCGCCTTCCACCTGGTTGGTCCTCCCAAAGGTCTTCAATTTGGTGAGCAGATCGCTGAACGTCTCCTTGACGCCCTTCTCGAGCAGCCAGCCCTCACTCTCACACTCGGGGTTCTCCGGCTCTGCCATCGTCTCAAGCGCTGTGCTCAAGTACTTCAGCCCTGCCATGTCCACAGACTGACATAGACACACACAGCTCACATTTATGGCAAATCCAGGAAAAACCCATCCAGCCAAGTACATGTAATATTTTATGACCTCATCATTTTAAGGTGAATCTCTGGTTCTGACCGAGTTTTAAATCCCTACAGTCCCCCCAGAGAACATTGTGGTGACAGGAATGTTGTTTGTGGTCATTTTTAGTTGGTATTAGTAGTTTTGTTTTGTGCTCATTTAACCGACTCTGTCAAAAGAAATGTGAAATTTTCTGTTAGAAGGCTTCAGTACAATTTTGGGCCCTTTTATTTTCTTTAGCAGCACCCTAACGACAATTACACATTATTGTTTGCTTTGTTCAGAGAACAGCGTGAGAGCCTCCGAGTGGCAAATGGCAATATCATGAGCATACAGTCACACTCTGCTTTATTAAGATCATAGACCGAATTGCAAACTACAGAGAGCCTGGTACTGAACCCCGAGGCTCGCCCTTTAAACTGAGGAGTGAGGAAAAACTGAGTTCAGGATGTTGTTTTTTTAACTTAAGCCTTTCAGGTCAAACATGTTGTTTTGACCCAGATTCCAACTCACTTCTCCCTCTCAGGAAGTGTCCCTCATCCTTATTTTCCCAGAATGCAACCTGCTGTTTCTGTGGACAGATTAACCCCCCAGAAATAGCTCCTTATCCTCAGTGAGCCTGACCACCACTTAATGTGACATTTCACCAGATGATCCACCTCAGGTCCTGAGTCACGTATGAGCACAACAGAAATCACACAGTCACAGCCACAACAGAAACAGTCATGCAGAGAATGTGTGCGTTTTCATGATGCAGTTGGAGTCGCACAGAGAATTTAAACAAAAACGGCCTTTTTAAATGGTGTGTGCCGTGTCGTGATACAGCAGCCGCTCAGGAACATCAGTACTAATGCTAATCCCACACCAATCAGTTATTCTGTTAACCTGCTCACTCTGCTGAATTTACTGCAGGGGTGCTGCTGCAATGATCTCGTTCTAAATCACAAGATTAGGAAGAGAACTTGGAGCCTGGATTCACCCGAGAGAGAAAGTCAAAGACTTAAGCCTGTTCACTTTGAACAAATGAGTTAAAAACAGCACCAAACACACATTCACTGATTTTTTTTCCATTGCTTTTTCAAACAAAGCACCCGGCTTTAGAACAGCCACATGCCCGGTTTCTCCTGTACAATGTGAAGCTTTCATTAGAGCAGAAGGTAAATAAAGTGAAACTAACAAATCTGAGATGCACTGACAAGTTTGACATTAAAACAACAGAAGATATGCTTAGGTTAGGTTTCAGCCTTTCATTGGCTGCTTATTGAAATAATTTGTCAGACTAGATTTGATATGTTAGATGAGCAGAAGAGCAGCTGGAAACTGCTAATAAACTGTAGAGCAACGCTTTTTATTTCTGGGTCTCACGCGCCATCACAGCTTCTCAGACATTTGCAGATGGAGTATGTCACAGGACCAGGCTAGCTGTTTCCATTCAATTTTAGTCGTTATGTTGCAGCTTCAGATTTTCTAAGCTGAACATCTGAATCAAAGAGATGTCTGTTTGGCTGATTGGCTGCAGTGGAATGTGGGTGGGGTCTTACCTCCAGGATGATGGCAAAGAGGACAAAAACACCAATGCTGCTCATCAGGCTGCTGTAATAGGAGAAGAGGGCCTCAAGGCAGCCCCGGGTCCAGATGTTGAGCTCCTCTGTGCGGTGGTCATAGTCGTAATGAGCAGAGTTATTGGTCAGGTGGTGCTGGATGCAGGGCCGGGGGGACCCGGGGTTACAGCAGCTGAATGGGACGCTGTCCATCAGATACTTCCCCTCCACGTTACTGAGGACTCGACTGCAGGCCAAACACAGGTCAGAGGTCAAACAAAGCCAGCCTGGGGACTGAGGAGAGATTAGCGACGACCCCCCCATTGCTCTGGAAATGGGTTAGTTAAATCTATGCTGAAATGAATGAACGGTTGCAGCACAGGTGACTCAAGACAAAAGTAAGCTAATAGGAACTATACGTTACTACAGAGACTAAACCAAAGATCAATAAAATACGGCAAGAAGTCGACCAATTTTCCTGAGTTCCTGAACTTTCAGAGAGGGCAACCCTATGAGCAAGAACCATGTGGAGGTGAAACACTCACTGGCCACTGTGGAGGAAGGCCTCCATAACAGTTATGTTTGCAAGGCAAGGCTGTTTGCATGGAAAGTAAGAATTTCAAAAGAATCATAACTGAGCAGAACATCAGAGCCATAACTGAGAGGACCGTCAGCATACAGCTGCACTCTGCTTTAATAAGATTATTCACTGTGATGGAAAACTGTTGAGGACCAGGCACTGAATGCTGCAGAGGAAATGTCTCTTATGGCAGCCTTCCGCTCAATTTAAGTGGAAGTAAAGCCACGCAAATGTTTCATGACAACAGTGAAACTCACTACAGTCTGCACCTCTGGATGATTTATCTGCTCTCCAAATCTGAAAACTGGTTTGCCCTTTTGGAGGAAGGTCATTAAGAAGAAAATAAACTCTCCCTTTTCCTGTCACGTTTAAACTTGTTAGATTATCTTGGAGGGTGATGTCAAATTTAACCAATATGTTAAAAATATTGGTAAATTTGTCTATGGATGGTACTACCAGATGTGATCAAATTATCTGATAAAAATCATCATTAAACGTTGCAGTTTTAGACTCAAAGTGAGAAAAGTAGAGTAGAGTACAAAATAGTCCATTAGACGTTTTAGTCAATCGGAAACCTTATGGCAAGAGCATACAATATAATTTATATCCCACAATTCAACTCAGCAGAGACACTGATGGAGAATAAGACTGCTTCGTTCAAATATGAAGAACAGCGACATGTAAAGTTTTCACTTTGTCAGATGCAGTATGTTATTTAACTTGTTAATTGGTACAAGCTGTGGGTATGGCTTTAAGTTGGATCAATTATATTAGAGAGAAAAAAATAATCTCTTTTAAACACATTATAACAGAAAACAAAATAGTTACAGGTTTGCCACTATTTCAGAGCTGCAGCCAATCAGACGTGTTCATTTCTGATCAGAAGCTGTTTCTTTAATGTCCGCTTTGCTGTGTTTAAGGATCAAGTGACAGATTAGAGTCTCAGAGGAGACGCCCCGCATGAAGCTCCTAAACGTTGACTTTTACCTCCTTAAGACCTCTCTGATCCTCTGCTGAGCCCAATGTTTAATTCATCTGAGAAACTAATGAATAAAACCTGAGAAATTTAATTTAGAAATATCTGAGGTGCTCAGTTCAACGAGGAGCTGCTGATCAGACTTGTGTCGTGATCCCAGAGACACTTTTCCCGAGGCTGCTGCTTTGTTAAAAATTGATGAGTTTGATTAAAATATAGAGGAATATTCAGATGGACAATTTCTATAGAATAATTATGGATTCATCTAATAGAATCAGGTGCCAGCTCTGTGTGTAAATTCTTAAACAGCAGATACATTATCCAACAACATCGATAACTTTTCAATAATGGCTCCACGTGACCGGCCACCCCGCTCAGATACTCACTCTTTGACCACATCGTTGCTCATGTCCAGGTAGCGGTTGCTGATCCACTGAACCTCAAACCAATCCCTGAAATTGTTGTTCCCGCAGCAGTGGAACTCGATCTGCGTCATGTCCAGCGTCCTCTTCATGAAGCAGCGCCCTGGAGTGTCCGTGTCCTTGTAAAACCGGATGGCGTAACTCAGGCCCTCGGCCAGTGTCAGGTATACGGAGAACTGCATAAGGAAGCAGAGCAGCGACACGAGTACCAGCAACACGTTGAAGCCGCAGCACAGCAGCAAATATGTCTTCAACATCGGCTTCCATTTGGAGAACTTGATGGGATCCAGAGAGTCATGGCACACCTTCCCTCCAAAGGCATTAAGGCCGCAAGCCAGCAATCCCACCAGGATCAGCAAGTTGGGCACCAGGTGGCTCTCATTGTTGTCCATCATCTCACTTCTCTTCCGCAGCTCAATCTTGAAGAAGATGCCGAGGCTGAAGATGAGGATCCCTGCGATGACTGAAAACCAGTAGAGCATCCATAGACCCTGAGCCAGCTTGACCCGCTTCTGCAGGTTGAACTTCACCGGCATGAAAGGCATTTTAGCAACTCTGAGAATTCAAACAGACACTGAGGGTCAGGATTCAATAAGAAGCAGCTGCAGTTCAGACTCAGATTCAGAGCTTTACTCGTGAAAAAACAACATCTACTGGTTTCAGGCCCATAATGCTGAGCTGCAAGGGGGGACAGTCCATGTTACTGAGGGAGCAGAGGAGTCCACCATCAAACACTGCACAATATTCACACAGACCAAGTGAGTATTTCCTGCAGGATGTATGGAGGTGTGAATGCGAGCGTGCGGCAGCTCGTCATCCTAAAGCCTCCTGAGCTCATTATCAGCAGATCAGCTGCTGCCTCTAATCCCTCCTCTAACTCCTAATTGGTTTGATGTTAAGCAGCTGCTTCCTCCTCACTGTCACAAGCTTCACTGAGCAGAGTTCACCTGCCTCACCTCAGGGCAGGGTAGTCTCAGTAAGCAGTCCAACAAACCTCCTGTGAGCAGGAGCCTGAACTCTGTTTAGTGAGAAAACTTGTATCTCCGTGGTAAAAGATGCTGTGCACATGCACTGAGCAGGTTACATTTGAGAGAACTTGAAAACCCAGAGACCCAGGGGAGCTTACTGTGCAGGTACACAGAGAGTTAGGCCATCTCACAGTCCTGGTGTTTTGTAGAGATCCCAAAGCAGAGACCGAATACAACAGAGCACTTCCCGATCTGAAGTCAGGCAGTGATTTTACTAGTTTTTAAACTATCAAGGCTTACCAGTCAGACTGTTTATCTAGACTCCACACCTTCGTGTGATGTCCACGATGCTCTCATACCTGCAGAAGTGAATGCTGAAGGCTGAGGATGCATTTGCAAAGTATTGTAAAGAGAAACCATCAAACACAGCACAGCTGCCTCTCTGAGTGACCGCTACTGTAATAGAGTGAATTGTTGCCCCCCCAGTGGTAAAATACAGAAGTGCCTGTTACAGGGCTAGTTCTTGGTTGACCAATATATAACAACAAAAAAGGGTAGTTTCTGCACCGCTAAGAAACAACAAGTTAGTGTGTGATGTCCTGCTGTTCAATAAAGGCACCTATCCACGTCCTTCTGTCCTGATCTTTTCAAGAGCCTAATCCAGAATATCACAACTGGCGACAAGGATTCTAAAGATTTCCACAGCGTGACAGAGGCTGTAGAAGGGCTGTGTTCACATGTAAAGAAAAATACAAACCAAGACGTTTTCTTCACGGCTGCAGCGAAACAGCTTTTGGTGAGCTAACATGGCGATGCATGTGGGTCGTGTTGAAGAGTATAATGAATCGAAGGAAGATTTTGAGTCATATTTGGAGCGGTTGGAGCAATGGATGTTGGCAAATGATGTTTCCGATGAGAAGAAAGTGTGCACGTTTCTCTCTGTGATCGGAGCAGATACATACAGGCTGCTAAAGAATCTTGTGTCTCCGAGGGTACCGAGTACCATGGGATATGCAGCACTGACTGGAGCGTTAAGTGCGCATTATAAGCCGACTCCAGTGGTGATAGCTGAGCGTTTTCGTTTTCAGAAACGTAACCAGAAAGAAGGGGAGGCAGTTTCTGACTATGTTGTCGCTCTGAGGCAGTTGTCAGCCACATGTGATTTTGGACAATATTTGGATGAGGCCCTGAGGGATCGTTTTGTTAGTGGGCTGCGTTCTGATGCTGTGCAGCACAAGCTACTATCGGAAAAAGATCTTACATTTCCACGTGCATGTGAGATTGCCGTATCCATGGAACTCGCTTCGAAAAATACGATGGAGTTCTCAGGACGCCAGGACCCTCACCACGTAAATGCCTTGACAAATGCTCCAAATTTTTTCCAACAAAGGATGGAAAGGACAGAACAGGCAAGAGGGCAATAACAAGCCAAAGAACTGGAAGGGACCTAAAAAAGACACAGGAATGAAGCAACCATGTTATCGTTGTGGTGGAAAGCATTCAGCACGTGAGTGCAAATTTAAGAGTGAAAAGTGTCATGTTTGTGCAAAAATAGGACACACTGCACGTGCTTGCAGGAATAAAAAATTCAGTCAGCAAACTCAGTATTTGGAAACTGAGGATGAATGCTCAAGTAGGAATGATGAAGCTGAACTTTTTGGAGTTTATTCAATGTACTCCATCACCTCCAGTGAGAAGGGATACACAGTGGATGTTGCGCTTGGGAGCAAGAACACCACCATGCTGCTGGATACAGGATCAGCAGTGTCGGTAGTATCAGACAAGTATTATCAGATACATCTCACTCATTTCCCTATAAAACCAGCCAGTGGGCTAAAGCTCAAGTCCTTCTCAGGCCAACACATTGCTGTGCGTGGATATATTATGTTACCAGTACAGTATGGGACTCAAAACATCACCCTACCACTGATCGTTGTTCAGGGAGACAGACCAGCTCTGATTGGACGAAACTGGTTAAAGAAACTACAGCTGAACTGGAAACAGATTTTCACAGTACACAAGGTACTGGTGCAGAAAGAAGCAAAGCCAGGAGTACTAGAAGTGATTCAGCGCCATCAGGCAGTGTTTTCGGATGACCAAGGCAGCATAAAGAGATTTAAAGCTAGAATCCACACTAAACCAAACACCACACCAATTTTCTGTAAAGCTCGCCCAGTTCCTTATGCACTAAAAGAAGCTGTGGAAAAGGAGCTGGACAGATTGGAAAAGGTGAAGGTTATTTCAAAGGTTGAGAAAAGTGAGTGGGCATCCCCTATTGTTACTGTGCCAAAAGCAGACAAAACAATTAGGATATGTGGTGACTACAAAGTCAGTGTCAACCAGTGTGTTGAAGAGGAAAGATATCCACTTCCAAATACTGAAGATTTGTTTGCTACTTTAGCTGGAGGAACATCCTTCAGTAAACTTGACCTTTCTCATGCCTATCAGCAGCTACAGTTAGATGAAGAATCAGAGAAGTATCTGGGCATCAAATTTCAAATTCAAATTTTATTTGTCACGTACACAGTCATACACAGTATGATATGTAGTGAAATGCTTGGACAACTGCTCGTGACCTAAAGAAAACAAAAAAAGGAAAAGGCTATGAATAAGATAGGAAATAAATATGAAAAATTAAAAAGGGTAAATTTTACTAGGAAGGAATAAAATATAAATTAAGGTTAAAAAGGAAATAACTGTACAACACAAATTAGAATGAAGGGTAAATTTAACTGGGAAAGAATAAGATAAAATATATAAATTAAAGTTGAAAATAAAATAACTGTACAACAAAATACACAATATAGAACTATATAAGAATGTATGAAGAAATATAAATAAATATATACACAATAACAGCAGTTGTACAAGTATTAACTGGAAATGAAGAATATAATGTCCAGTGTTGTGCAATCCACATTATGTCTTCTGCAGTGCAAATATGCTTAAACACACACAAAGGTCTCTATAAGTACAATCGCCTCAGCTATGGTGTTTCCAGTGCTCCGGCTCTTTTCCAGTCTGTGATGGATCAAATCCTTCAGGGGATGGAGCATGTCACCTGCTTTTTGGATGACATCCTCATCACTGCTTCATCTGAAAGGGGTCATTTGAAGAGGTTGGAGGAAGTACTCACACGTCTGGAGAAGCATGGTGTCAGAGTGAAGCTTTCCAAGTGCCACTTTCTTCAGAGCAGTGTGGAGTACCTGGGACATCGTATTGACAGGGATGGTCTGCATCCTTTAGAGGAAAAGGTAGCAGCCATAGCAAATGCACCAGAACCAACAAACGTCACTGAACTGAAGTCCTTTCTTGGTCTTCTAAATTACTACAGTCGATTTTTGGAAAATCCATCCACCATTCTTCAGCCTTTGCATAACCTGTTGAGAAAAGATGCTACCGTAAATGGATTTGGACCATGGAATGTGCAAAAGCATTCAGGGATGCAAAAAGTCTACTGCTGCAGAACAAAGTGTTGGTGCACTACAGCACAAATCTGCCATTGAAGTTAGCCTGCAATGCATCACCTTATGGATTGGGCGCAGCCATCTCTCATGTCATGGAAAATGGAGAGGAAAGGCCTGTGGCTTTTGCATCAAGAACATTAACTGAAGCTGAGCAAAAGTATGCCCAGATAGAAAACCCTAACCCTTGCCATAAGTTTTGGAGTAAAGAAATTCCATAAATATCTGTATGGAAGGAAATTCACCCTCCACAGATCATAAGCCACTGCTGGCTATACTAGGGCCAAAGTCAGCTGTCCCAACACTCGCTGCACTAAGAATGCAACGCTGGGCTCTTATCCTAATGGCATACAACTATGACATTGAATATAGAAGATCAGCTGAACATGCTAATGCAGATGCATTGTCACGTCTACCTCGGAATACGCCAGAAAACATTGCCGAGGAGGGAAGTATCTTCTATTTCTCACATGTGGAAGAGCTACCAATAGTAGCTAAAGACATTGAGAGAGCAACCATGAAGGATCCAATCCTCAGCAAGGTCTGGAGCACACCGTGGAGTTAAATGGGATCGGACACACAGCTGTTCCTGCCTATCATCCTGCATCAAACGGGGGCAGCAGAGAGGTCAGTACAAATCCTGAAACGATCCCTGATGAAAAATGTGCTGGAAGCAGATGGTAAGGCCACATTGCCACTCAGTCATCGTTTGGCAAACTTCCTTATCATGTATCGCAGTACACCGCACACTGTGACGGGTCGTACACCAGCAGAGTTGTTCCTGAAACATCAGATCCGGACTCGCTTCAGCCTGCTGAAACCTGAACTAAGCAGACACATTGAACAGAAACAGTCTGAGCAGAAGCGACACCATGATTACAAAACCCAACCTGTTCGTGTTTTTTCGGAGGGAGACGCTGTGGGTATCCGAAACTTCAGGGGGGGGGGGAAACAAAATGGACTCAGGGAACAGTTCTGAAGAAAATGGGAAGTGTTACTTACCTGATACAAGAGGGACAGAGAACACGCACAATACACGTGGACCACCTGTTACCATGGAGACAGACTGTGGAGAAACCCCCAGTTATATTTTCACCGGTTTCAGAGGGACGGCCAGAAGTGATTATGGACAGCGTTGTTCCAGAGATACCACCAAGTCCACCTGGGATTTTAACATCACACCCCTTACCTCCTGAACCACCTAAACAGACAACCGATGAACCACCAGTATCCACCCTAGAAACCACCCAAAGCCCATCTGTGGAATGCAGATACCCAGAGAGACGCAGAGTTCCCCCAAAGAGACTGAATCTTTGAAAATGTAGAGTTATGTTTTAGTTATTTACTGCCAGTTATTTTAGAAGTGAAGAGTTAATAATGGAAGTAATGGCTACATTTATTCATTGTTCGTAAGGGCCACAGAATATTTCTTTATGGTGGGGGCAGTGAAATACATTCTTTAAAGGGTTGCTTATTTCAATTACAAATCTAAAAGGGGAGGAATGTAATAGAGTGAATTGTTGCCCCCAAGTGGTAAAATACAGAAGTGCCTGTTACAGGGCTAGTTCTTGGTTGACCAATATATAACAACAAAAAAGGGTAGTTTCTGCACCGCTAAGAAACAACAAGTTAGTGTGTGATGTCCTGCTGTTCAATAAAGGCACCTATCCACGTCCTTCTGTCCTGATCTTTTCAAGAGCCTAATCCAGAATATCACAGCTACAATGATCGCTTTAAACGCTGCACAATTCCCTGATGATGATAGTAAACTAAAATTGCTTCATGACTGGTGATATAAGATTTTTTAGTTTGTGTTATGTTTATTTGTAGCTTCATTTAAAGGAAGAAGAGCTTGTGAATTGGAACCAACACAGGAAGAGAGATTGAAGCCATATGTGTAGAGGAATGCGGTGACATACGACACTTCCTCCTGTTTTAACAGACAAGCTGTCGCTCTCTCTCTCTCTCTCTCTCTCTCTCTCTCCTTTTATGGGAATGTCTGAATTTCTATACATACCAAGTTATCTCCTGTTTCAGCTGACAAGCGAACAGTCTCTCCTTTTATGGAAATGTTTTATATTCTGAACATGCCACTCCTACTTCCTTGAAAACTTGCTTAAGTATAAAGAAAGAAAGCTCTGAAAGCCCTGGGCGGTCTTTCCTCTCTGTCACATCTGTCCTGCACACATTGCTGCAGGATGGATCGGGCGATGAGGGGGGATCGTCCATGTATGCATGAAAAAGATATCTTGAGTTTGAGTTTCTTTGCCTTCTAGCAACTTTCTCTTCACATTTTCTTGGTCCTCAGAGCCGGATAGGAAGCATCGGCCGCTGTATTCTGGCATCGTGGAGATCTTGCACTGAAATCTGTCGACAGCCTCTTCGGAGTGAAAGTCCAGAGACGTGAAATTCGGGTTCTGGCCAGTGTCATTAAGTGGTCCACGACGCTGGGATCCAGTGGCTGACTTTCAACATAGCCAGAGAATCTTGGGAAGGTAAAGAAACCACTCACTTACACTCGCGTAAAACGAACCTAGGTCTTATCCGAAAGGATGTAATTAGTCTAATCCACTGCACGGATTTTCAAAATAAAAGCTTATGGACCAATCCGCCGAAAGGATTTTAAATTGGGAATTTTTAGGACTGACCTGCTGAAAAGGTCTGCGCGACTGTGTAAATTTCTGTGTAAATGTTTGTGTTTTCTGTGTGTTGAGAGTGAATTGATTTGAACAGCACAATACGCTGCTGAATCACTCTCATTGTTATTGTCATTTTATTTCCTGTCAGTAGCTGAAGTACTGGTGACAAAAGAGAACAGTTGAGTTCCGCCTCATAAAACTGACACCGCTCCACCAAATAGAGTGGAGTAGAAGGGCGTAGTCAGTAACCACTCCTAAGTCTAATAAACTCTGTATATTTTATATATTTTATTATTATTATTATTATTTTTTTCTTTTTTTACTATTTAATTTGTAAAAATGTGTACACACACACACACACACACACACACACACACACACACACACACACACATGTAGGAAAATATTTAGTATACACATCCAGAAATGCATACACTATTATATATTGTACATATATTTATTAGTTTCAGGTTGGCCATTCTTGTATTTTGCTCGTTTGTGTTGTTGTGTTTGCACATCTCTGTTGCTTGTGGGGCTCGCACACAAGAAGCCTCTGCAGTTCTGTTTTAATGGGTAATCAGCCCACTAAGTTTACCGTTGACGAACAGTGGTTAGAGGAAAAAATGTCCAGGCGCTGGACAAATTAGTGTGCAAAGATGGAGAAATCCTTAAAAGATCAAATGTTCCACCTGGGAAGGAAAATGTAGCCCATCTGCACTATCACAACTTAAAGGAGCATTACTGAAACAAGTAGGAGAAACAAAAGATTTAAAGAAAAAAGGAAAACGCACGTAAGAATTAAATATTTCCAAGTATGGAAGCGAGAGGCAGATAGACAATGTGAGGAAAAAAAAAAAAAAGAAACAAGAAAGGAAAAATGAAAAAGGCAGAAGTAGCCAACCCCCACTCCTGCTGCTGTGAAGCCAACCCCCACTTCCGCTGCTGCACGGCCAACCCACACTCCCGCTGCTGCGACCCCCCCTTAAACTATCATGTGATCCGTTTAGATTTCAACCTGGTCCTTATGCAGAGGCACAAAACATGTTAGATAAAATGGCACTAGGTGAAAATCCACAGGAAAAAATAGGAAAAGATCGCTACGAACGAGATATGGGAGGTGATGTCAATCTATCTGGTCCTCCCGGCATTTTTCCCATGATAGCAGTACCAAACCCCAGATACGGCCAACCTACAGGGGAAGGTAAAGAAGGTGGAGAGGCACAACGTGATAATAACCCAAATATATTCGTGTTCCGGCCGTGGTCACAAAAAGAGGCAAAATTGGTGAAGTGAAACAAAAAGAAAATGAAACAGCGTCCGATTTTTTAGATCGCCTGCGTCCGGTTTTTAGGCAACATTCAGGAATGGATTATAATGAAGGTCCTGACGGTCCTTACCAACAGCAGCTAAAAAATGCATTCCTGAATGGCCTGCTACCTGCAGTGAAATCCCATGTTGGCAAACACTAGGTCACAATGAATGACCACTAGCCGACGCATTGCAACATGCCGAGCACGCTCTCCGTGTAATATATGAAAAAAACTGCAAGCACAGGTACTTTCACATTAGATCCAGAAACAGAGTTTATTGCATTTTCAGGAGGATTTAGAAGGTAACAGACAGGGACAGAGGAGAGGAAAGGCAGAGGAAGAGGAGGATTTAGAGGAAAGGGCCAGAGATATGTAGGACAGACAGACTTACGCGAAAGAAGTGAAGAAAGAGATAATACGTGCTGGAATTGTGGCAAGGAAGGGCATTTCGCCAGAGATTGCAGACATAAAACGGACAAACGGCAATATTCAAAAGAATGACTAAATGAGAAAAAGCCAAATGAAAATGACAAAAGTGACGCAGAAGTATTTAATGTCTATCAATTAGTGTCTGAAGTAAAAGGCAAACCTACGCTGACAGTATATGTCAATGGCAAACCAGTGCAGATGTTACGTGATACAGGGGTATGTAAAACCATTTTGAACAAAAAAACCACAGGAAGTACAATTCTCAGAAGATATATTAATAGTAAAATCAGCATCAGGTCACACTACAGTGCAGTGACTGACAAAACCCTTATTAAGTGAAAACTAGAGATCAAAGTAGTTTAAAGTAGTTTAAAAAGGTTGGAAACAGACCCCAACAAATAGATATAAATATAAGAAGTACAAAAATAAAATAAACAAAGACAAAATTACATTAGAACTTATTTTTAACGTATTGAAACTAATAATAGGAAGGATAACAACCTGTAAACTGATATTAACAATGAAACATAGCTGGCATGACGTTCATGCCCAGAATGTATATAATAAATAAAAGGAAATAATTCACACGAAAATCTTTTAAATAAAATAGAGAGATGCATAAGGTACATTAAGGCTGTGTCATTGTTCAGCCAAGGAAAGTGTGTGAAAAGGTAAATGTCTCCAGCTTGGGAAAGGGTGAAACTGCAGATCACCCGAAGCCCTTGATGGATACAAAATAAAATATAAAATATATAATAATAAACTACTTGGTTCGCCATGCAACAGAGAGAATGAATGTGACTGAAGGTTGGATCTGAGATGAGACAAACAGAAGACCAGTCTAAAAGTAGGCACAAACCTGTTCAGAGAAAAAGCAAATTTGTACAGATTGGATAAATTCTAAATTATCTGTTTGCTGAGTAAGATGATCCTAACTATTAAATTGGCTCAGTAGTAGTATAGTGATATGCACTAATAAAATATTGTAATATACTATTGTTATTATATAGAAAGAAAAAGATGATGATAATAATAAGAAGTATCCTAGTCAGTTATGATGTGAGATGGACGATTGATATGAAGTAGTCTGCATCAAGCTTAAGGTTTGCTCAAAGTCAGTATAATGACATATGAGATGAAGAAAATAAAGGAAATATCTAAACCAATTAGGTGCATAGAGGCACTTGACCTGCTTGAAAACCTGTCATTTAACCTAGATAAAATATTACTGAGATATAGAGCACATCTATAATAACAACTAATAAGCCAAACCCTGTAGATAATAGCTAAAGCTACCGGATTGAGAAGCTGAATTAAATATGTGGACACCGTTAAGTTGATGAGCATGTTACACATTTTCTTTTCTTTTTATTTATTTGTTTTTAGAGCACAAGCTGCATAAAAGCCAACACATGCAGCTGTCTGTGAGCTCAGTTTTCCGTCACACTTCTGCTCTGTTTCAGTAGCAGCATTTTTCTTTTTGTGTCCTGACTCATGTATGTTTTCTGTTTTGTTTGATTATTTTATTTTGTTGGTTTGGAAACAAATTTGTGACCATACTTGTGGATCAGTGACACATAGTGATTAGGCATATGATTTACAAATGCCCAGTTTTAGAACTGTGAGCAATTCAAAGTTTAAAAACATATTCGGCGCCTAATAAGCTCATCACTGGACCCACTTCAGTTTGCCTACCAGCCTGGCATTGGAGCGGATGATGCCGTCATTCACCTCCTACATCGTTCCCTCGCTCACCTGGAGACCGCTGGAAGCACTGTGAGAATCATGTTCTTTGATTTCTCCAGTGCCTTCAACACTATTCTTCCCTCGGTTCTAAAGGACAAGCTGGTGAACTCTGGAGTGGACCATCACCTCACTACCTGGATCCTGGACTACCTCACCGACCGACCACAGTATGTGAGGACTCAGGGCTGTGTGTCGGACAGGGTCGTCTGCAGTACGGGGGCCCCACAGGGAACGGTTCTGGCTCCGTTCCACTTCACCATCTACACTGCAGACTTCTCCCACAATTCCACCCAGTGCTTCCTGCAGAAGTTCTCTGATGACTCTGCAATAGTCGGCCTCATCACTGATGGGGACGACAAGGAGTACAGAGGTCTGACCCAAGACTTTGTGGACTGGTGCCAGCTGAACTACCTCCAGATCAACGCCAGTAAAACCAAGGAACTGGTGGTAGACTTCCGCAGGCACAAGCATTCTCCACTGCAACCACTGAACATCCAGGGTATGGACATTGAGGCTGTGGACAGCTACAGGTACCTTGGTGTTCATCTGAACAATAGACTGGACTGGACTCATAACTCAGACGCCCTCTACAGGAAAGGGCAGAGCAGGCTGTACCTGCTGCGGAGACTCAGGTCGTTTGGAGTGGAGGGCCCACTCCTGAAGAAATTCTATGACTCTGTTGTGGCTTCTGCTATCTTTTATGGCGTGGTCTGCTGGGGCGGCAGCATCTCTGCTGGGGACAGGAAGAGACTGAACAGGGTGATCCGAAGGGCCAGCTCTGTTCTAGGATGCCCTCTGGACCCAGTGGAGGTGGTGAGTGACAGGAGAACGGCGGCTAAGCTGTCATCCCTGATGGACAACATCTCCCACCCCATGCAGCAGACTGTGACAGCACTGAGCAGCTCCTTCAGTGGGAGACTGCGGCACCCACGGTGTGGGACGGAGAGATTTCGCAGGTCTTTCCTCCCCACTGCTGTCAGACTCCATAATAAAGACTTTAACTGATCAAGCACACACATCCATACATATGCAATAATACTAAGTGCAATAATCCTTTCTGTCATCGTTGTATTTTTACTCAGTTGTATATAGTATTTGTATTTGTATTCTATTTTTATCTTATTGTATATTTATTTTATTTTATTCTACTGTATATAGTATATTATTTTATTCTATTCTGTACAGTTGTGTACTGTATTTATTCTTATTGTATTCTAATTTTTGCCTCATAACTTTTGCACTGTCCACTCCTGCTGTGACAAAACAAATTTCCCACGTGTGGGACTAATAAAGGTCATCTTTATATATATATATATATATATATATATATATATATATATATATATATATAAAAACTCTAACTTCAAAGTTTGAAGTATGTAAGATGTGTGAGATGTGTGAATTCTTTGAAAAACTAGAAATTGTCTAAAAATGCCTTAAGTGAAAATGTAATGTTGCATCTATAGAGAAGGAAAAAAAAGAAGCATTCAGTTATTTAAAAATAGGCATTACAGACAGATACAGTTTTAGCACTGCCTGACTATGATAAGCCTTTCTACTTACATGTAGATAGAGGAGCAGGTTATATGAAAGCTGTGATAACACAGGCATTTGGAGAAAAACAACGCTCATTAACATTCCTGGTGAAATTTAGACTCGTGTAAATTAGACTCTGTTGCGTCAGGCCTGCCTGCATGTGCATGAGATGTCCACCAGATCACAACAAAGAGGTAAATAAAAATAGAAAACACACATATACTGTATAAATTGTTACATGTGAAATTGTTTTTGGAAGACAGTTTGAATCAGACCTCAGTGAAAAGATGCATGAATTGATGCAAGTGAACTAATAGATAAATCTGTTAGAGAGACAACTTTAGTAGAAAATAGGGATATTGTTTTGAACTGCTGTGCGACGCTTCTCAAGTCTCTTGCAGATTAAACCCAGGCGATAAGGTCCATGCCAAGTACTCCTAACGACGCCAACAGTTTGCAAAATTGCTGAGAGGCCCTTTTGGATCCACCAGAGCCATTGCAAAAAAGTGGAAGTGAGTGACAGCACAACCTAAAAGACACCACCACCCCGACTCTTTGGTGAAGGGAGGGCTGATTGGGTATATCCCGCCTTCTACTTCTCGCCTGTAGTCTACTCACCAGAGTAAATCGGTGTGTCTGGTCATCATGAAGATTATTCTGTTTACCACCTTGGCCCTGCTGCTTATAGCATGGACCCTGATGCACTTAAAGGATCAAGAAGCCAACTTGCATAGAAGGACATGGACATATGACAACTCACACCTGGTCAAAGTGAGACAGGACCACATCCATCCCTGGATGAACAACGCCTGATATAGATACATATATAATCGCACAGAAGGAAAAGATTGTTATATATGCTCACACATGCCTACTACAACACAGCATGCTACATTATATGGCAGACCTATGAACATGACTCAAGTGACATGCGCAGCAAGCTTTGCCAATCTAGGTTATCAATATTCAGGAATTGTCCTAAACCACAGCGACCCCCTGACTATTGGATTATCGTTTTGGGCTGTTTTTAAATGCATCGACCACCATCAACAAAGAGCAAAATCAGGAAATTGATGCCATAAAAATAACTGTTATGCAACACCGAGTTGCCCTGGACATGATCTTGGCAGAAAAGAGCGGACTGTGTGTTTTGTTCGATACAGCTTGTTGTACATATATTTCAGACAATGTGCATTCTGATAATATGACAAATGCTCTACAATTACTTAGAAATGTTCAACAGGCACAGGTAACCGATTGGGCAAATTCACAAAGTAAATTGGTGGAATTGGTTTATGAGCGGCTCATGGAGAACATTGATGTTTAAGGTTTTGATGTTTATTGGCCTAATACTGTCACGGATTGCCGGGGCAAGCCGTGTGGAATTGTAGAAAGGGACCAAAAGGCGGCAGCTCTGGTGCAGGTGAGTGTTTATTCACAGAGGTGGGTAAGTACAAACAACGGTGGCGACAAAACATGAAACTGGAAACCTAAACTGGGTAAACTAATAAGACAAACCAGAAACGAGGATGCAGGGAGGTCCGGAGAAATACATACGGGAAGACGCAGGGAGACCGAGGGGAAACAACACAGACGAACCAGCCATTACTGAGACAGAAAATACAACTTAAATACACTCAGAACACAGGGAGATTACACACAGGTGGGAGACACAGCTGGGAGTGATTAACATGACGAGACCAGGGAGGCAAACTGAAAACACTCACATAAGACGCAGACCTTCACAATAAAACAGGAACACACGGGGGGGAACAGGGTAAACACCAATTAGAGAACAGAACCAAAATCGCGAAGAGAAAACACAAAACGCTGGGTCAACAGGACCCAGGATCATGACAGTACCCCCCCCCCCCCCCCCTCAAAGGCTGGCTCCAGACAGCCCAACAAGAAACAAAACAGCCAGAAAAAACAGAAAACAACCCGACCAGGGCGGGCGGCGGGGGCCCAGGAAGGAGGGCTCGAAGCAAAACAAAACCGGAGCACCAGAAGTCCAAAAGACAAAAAGAAAAACAAAACACGAGACCCAACCCAAGAAAACCAATGAAACGAAACACACCACAGCCCAAGAAAAATGGAGTCCAAAACAGAAAAGTTCAGGGGGCCGACAGCACAGGAGTCCAAACAGTTCAGGGGGCCGACCATGCGGACGGCAACGGCGGCGACGTGGACACAGTTCGGGGGGCCGACCGTGCGGAAGGCAACGGCGGCGACGTGGACACAGTTCGGGGGGCCGGCCGTGCGGACGGCAACGGCGGCGACGTGGACACAGTTCGGGGGGCCGGCCGTGCGGAAGGCAACGGCGGCCACTCAGGCGATGGCGGTCCGGGGGCCGGCCGTGCGGAAGGCAACGGCGGCCACTCAGGCGAAGAGGGTCCGGGGGCCGGCCGTGCGGAAGGCAACGGCGGCGACGAGGGAGACGACGGAGCAGTTCAGGGGGCCGACCGCGCGGAAGGCAACGGCGGTGACTCAGGCGATGGCGATCCGGACCAGGCGAAGCACAGGCAGAGGCCGGACCAGGCGAAGCACAGGCAGGGGCCGGACCAGGCGAAGCACAGGCCGGGGCCGGACCAGACGAGGACGAAGACTCGGATGAAGCCGGACCAGACGAGGACGAAGGCTCTGAGGCTGGACCAGACGAGGCTGAAGGCTCTGAGGCTGGACCAGACGAGGCTGATGATGATGATGATGCTGCAGCAGGCGAGGATGATGATGACACTGTAGCAGGCGAGGATGATGATGATGAAGCTGCAGCAGGTGGCTGAACGGGCCCCTCGGACCCTCCAGCGGACGAGGCATGAGGCTGGATGGGCTCCTCGGGCCCTCCAGCGGACGAGGCATGAGGCTGGACGGGCTCCTCGGGCCCTCCAGCTGAGACAGGTGGCTGAACGGGCTCCTCGGGCCCCCCAGCGGAGACTGGAGACAAAGGCCGGAGCGGTCCCTTGGACCCTCCAGCGGAAACAGGAAACAAAGGCCGGAGCGGTCCCTCGGACCCTCCAGCGGAGACACGAGACGAAGGCTGGACGGGCCCCTTGGACCCTCCAGCAGAAGCCATCACAAAGCCAGCAGGCATGGAGTCCTCTGGCAAACACGAAGGCAACTGGCGATGCACTGAGCACTGGCTCTGCTCAGGCAACGCTGACATGGTGCAGTTCTCAGGTGGCTGCATAAACTTCAGGGGTCCAAAATCAGCCGGGGACTGAGACCTAGCCTCTGGGGAAGCCCTGGAGCGGCAAACTGTGCCAATGGCGGCGGAACCATGAAAAGCACCTTGAGGTGAAATTAGACTTTCTCCCTGCATGGAGTGAATGAGTGAAACCGGTGATACTGGAGCCAGAGCTACGGGTAGCGGGGGCACTGGAGCTACTGGGGCCTGCGCTACAGGCGGCACTGGAGCTACTGGGGCCTGCGCTACAGGCGGCACTGGAGCTACTGGGGCCTGCGCTACAGGCGGCACTGGAGACTGAACTGAGGGGGACACTGGAGACTGAACTGAGGGGGACACTGGAGACTGAACTGAAGGGGGCACTGGAGACTGAACTGAAGGGGGCACTGGAGACTGAACTGAAGGGGGCACTGGAGACTGAGCTGAGAGGAGCACTGGCTGCAGGGGAGCTAACTGAGCTGAGAATGGCTGTGGGGGAGCTAACCGAGCTGAGAGTGGCTGCGGGGGAGCTAACCGAGCTGAGAGTGGCTGCGGGGGAGCTAACTGAGCTGCCGGTAGCTGCACAGGCGATAAGCAGCTCGCGTTGACATCCGCCACACAAAACGCAGCCCCTGAATGAACAGTCATGCAGTCCGAAAATGAAAAAGAGTCCTCACTCACCACAGCCGGCGATTTAGAAGCCCGAACGTCCGGCTGTGGGGTGGCGCGCTTGCGGCGCGATCGGCGTCTCCTCCCCGCAGACGGCTCCGACGGGCCGGGCAAGATCACATCCGGCGAGTCGGGCAGCGAGGCAGGAGTGGCTGAGAGAAGGTGGGGTGTGTGCCGGAGAAAAGCCTGCACGGTCGGAGGAAGTGAAGTTAGAAGCCATGGCAGGCCGGAAAAGAGCCGTTGTAGCCGATTTTCCACGGCGCGGCGAAGCTCCTCTGGAGGGTCCTCAAACCACAGCCCGAGGAGAATCTCCACGTTATATGTGACGTCGTCCCGGAGCTCCTCGGACGGATTTACTGCCGCTGGGTCCATGGTGGCTGGTTCGTACTGTCACGGATTGCCGGGGCAAGCCGTGTGGAATTGTAGAAAGGGACCAAAAGGTGGCAGCTCTGGTGCAGGTGAGTGTTTATTCACAGAGGTGGGTAAGTACAAACAACGGTGGCGACAAAACATGAAACTGGAAACCTAAACTGGGTAAACTAATAAGACAAACCAGAAACGAGGATGCAGGGAGGTCCGGAGAAATACATACGGGAAGACGCAGGGAGACCGAGGGGAAACAACACAGACGAACCAGCCATTACTGAGACAGAAAATACAACTTAAATACACTCAGAACACAGGGAGATTACACACAGGTGGGAGACACAGCTGGGAGTGATTAACATGACGAGACCAGGGAGGCAAACTGAAAACACTCACATAAGACGCAGACCTTCACAATAAAACAGGAACACACGGGGGGGAACAGGGTAAACACCAATTAGAGAACAGAACCAAAATCGCGAAGAGAAAACACAAAACGCTGGGTCAAAAGGACCCAGGATCATGACAAATACTTATCATGTTTTGTATCTTTACTACATGCATTATCCCCTGTGTAAGAGGAATGGTATAAAGAATGATATCCTAATCCCTTGTTGCATATGTCACTGTGCCAGACGAGGAAGAAGGAGAAGACGATGAGTATGAAACTAATGTGATGAATGATTATGTTTGAATGATATACATTTTATGACAACCAGACCGAAAGCACTCACAATGTAGGGTCTGTGTCTGAAATACATTGATGTATATTCTTTAAATTCGCTACAACAGGAGGGAATGGTGATATAAGATTTTTTAGTTTGTGTTATGTTTATTTGTAGCTTCATTTAAAGGAAGAAGAGCTTGTGAATTGGAACCAACACAGGAAGAGAGATTGAAGCCATATGTGTAGAGGAATGCGGTGACATACGACACTTCCTCCTGTTTTAACAGACAAGCTGTCGCTCTCCCTCTCTCTCTCTCTCTCCTTTTATGGGAATGTCTGAATTTCTATACATACCAAGTTATCTCCTGTTTCAGCTGACAAGCGAACAGTCTCTCCTTTTATGGAAATGTTTTATATTCTGAACATGCCACTCCTACCTCCTTGAAAACTTGCTTAAGTATAAAGAAAGAAAGCTCTGAAAGCCCTGGGCGGTCTTTCCTCTCTGTCACATCTGTCCTGCACACATTGCTGCAGGATGGATCGGGCGATGAGGGGGGATCGTCCATGTATGCATGAAAAAGATATCTTGAGTTTGAGTTTCTTTGCCTTCTAGCAACTTTCTCTTCACAACTGGAGATACTGGATATTTCATGAGTGTGCCTGTGTTATAATTGCATTACACATCCCTCAGTATTTGTGTGGTGGGTACATTATTATTTTGTTTAGTGTGAAAAATTGAAAAGATGTGGTAACAGTTACAGTCCAGTCATTGTGATCGAGCACACAGGGTAAAATATGTCATAACCTACCAACAGGATCCAGGGAGTGTGAACAAGCTTTGCAGTGGAGTCAGCTGGTGTAATGCTGCTGCATGTATCATATACAGAGATTCCTTATACACAGCTGCTCGACAAGTTTGGGGCTAATCTCATTTGTTGTTTGGTTCACAAAACACAGCTTCTTAACATATGCAATGGTATCTCCAAAAGGACGTAGCGTTTTGTGGGAGAAACGTTTCGTCAGTCATCCTTCTTCAGTCTCAGCTGACTGCAGGTTTCCCCAAATCTTATAGACAGTAAATTATGCAAATTCTGGTCATGAGAATTTGCATAATTATGATTAAGGAACTGACCTCCCAGTCCATTGTTCCTTCCTTTACTGTTTATAAGATTTGGGGAAACCTGCAGTCAGCTGAGACTGAAGAAGTCACCTGGATGAGTGACGAAAACGTTTCTCCCACAAAACGGTAGTCCAGATGAACAGAATCAACTTTTGGAGATACCATAACAGCAACAAAAATAAAAGATAACGGAACATAATACACCCACTTAGAGCCATTTACAAGTGTGACTGAAGAAAACCTTTTAGTAGTAATACAAAAACAGAAAAGAAAAATAGCAGACTTCTGTCAGCGACCTACAATTTTGTAACCAAAAAAATAAAAATAAAAGAAATCAAAAAGTCTTCCCAGAATTACTTGGCAGACTAACCACCATGCTAAATCTCTTGATGCACTCTCTTTTTTTTTTTTTTTTTGTGTCCCGTTTGGATCTTTAGCCATCAGAATTGTTGTCTTAAGGCCAAGAAAGATGCCAAGCGGATTTATTTTACCAAGTGGATCATCATGGCCTTGCCATATTGGTCCATTTGATTGACCTTTATTATAATTACCGTATTTTCACGACCATAAGGCGCACTTAAAAGCCTTAGATTTTCTTCAAAAAGTACGGCGCACCCTATAGCGCAGTGCGCCCTGTGTGTTGTAAGGAGGACGTAGTAGAGAACACCATGAGAACGCTAAAGGGTGAAGTGTGGGCGTTGATCGTATATACCGGGACAATCGCACATACCTGTATAAAAGGACAGGTATGTGCATTATGTGGAACATCGTTGTTTTAACAACCCTGAAAATGGCAAAGAGACACGCTTATGAAGCACAGTTTAAACTGAAGGCCATCAGCTATGCGGAGGAACATGGAAATCGAGCAGCCGCGAGAGAATTTAAGATTAACGAATCAATGGTTCGCAAATGGAGGAAGCTAGAAAACAAGCTCCGGCAGGTCAAGAAAACGCAGCTGAGTTTCCGCGGACATAAGGCGAGGTGGCCCGAGTTGGAGGAAAGACTCGAGCGGTGGATCATCGAGCAAAGAACGAGCGGGAGAAGCGTTTCGACGGTCACCATTTGGCTAAAAGCAGTTTCACTAGCTGAAGAGATGAACATTGAACATTTCCGAGGAGGTCCGTCTTGGTGCTTTCGTTTTATGAAACGGTGCCATTTTTCCATCCGGAACAGGACTACGGTAGCGCAGCAACTTCCAGCGGATTATAAGGAAAAGCTAGCCATCTTCCGCTCCTACTGCAGCAAACACATCGGCGACAAAAACATCCAGCCCAGCCACATCACAAACATGGACGAGGTCCCGCTCACTTTTGACATCCCGGTGAGTCACACTGTGGAGAAGCAGGGGACCAGCACGGTAGTGATACGCACAACGGGGCACAAAAAGTCTTCTTTTACTGTTGTGCTTGGCTGCCATGCTAATGGACAGAAACTGCCGCCTATGGTGATTTTTAAGCGAAAGACTTTGCCTAAAGAGAAGTTTCCAGCAGGAATCATCATTAAGGC
The DNA here is from genome assembly GCF_964374335.1 of Astatotilapia calliptera. Taxonomy (NCBI): domain Eukaryota; kingdom Metazoa; phylum Chordata; class Actinopteri; order Cichliformes; family Cichlidae; genus Astatotilapia; species Astatotilapia calliptera. The sequence goes on from NC_137434.1 coordinate 200,564, forward strand.
AAATGAAAAGGGCTGGATGGATGAGGAAATGATGAAAGAGTGGCTGAGGGAGGTGTATGTAAGGAGACCAGGTGGTTTTTTCCACGCATCACCATCGCTCTTAATCTGTGACTCTATGCGTGCCCATCTCACAGCCGATGTGAAAAAACTAGTGAAACAAATGAACTGTGAGCTTGCTGTCATTCAGGAGGCCTGACAAAGGAACTCCAACCGCTGGACATCGGTGTGAACCGCCCGTTCAAAGTAAGGCTGCGAGCGGCCTGGGAGCGATGGATGACCGATGGAGACCAGTTTCACCAAGAGTGGAAGGCAGCGCCGGGCGAGTTACGCCACAATTTGCCAATGGATTGTAAATGCTTGGGCTAACATGTCTGCTGGCACTGTTGTTCGAGCTTTCGCAAAAGCCGGCATCATTTCCGAGGAGCCGCACGGCATGGAAAGTGACTCTGACGGTGAAGAAAGTGAACCTGGCATGTTTGATGGAGATTTAGCGCAGCTGTTCATTTCAGACACAGAGGATGAGGACTTCCATGGGTTTGATTGATGATAAAAATGTGAGTACCAAACTTCGTTTTGCTCCTGCTTTATTTTTAAATACGCACACTTGTATGCTTGTGTGTTGTTGATGATGACGATTACCGATAATAGAAATAATAATAATAATAATAATAATAATAATAATAATAATAATAATAATAATGGATACTTTATTGATCCCCATGGGGAAATTACTTGTTTTTCTCTGCATTTGACCCATTCACTCAGTGAAGCAGTGGGCAGCCGACTAAGCAGGCGCCCGGGGAGCAGTGTGTAGGGACGGTACCTTGCTCAGGGGTACCTCAGGGTAGCCGTTAAGTGGATTCGAACCGCCGACCTTCCGATCATGGGGCGACCATGTGAGTAGAAATGTGAGTAAGGTACCGAACTCAGGTTTGCTCCCGCTTTATTTTTAAATACGCATACGGTACTTGTATGCGCCCTATGATCCAGTGCGCCTTATGTGTGTGTTAAATACAGTAATGGCACACATAACTGAGACTGCGCCTTTTAGCACAGTGCGCCTTATGGTTGTGAAAATACGGTATGAATTTATTTTATTTTCAGTTGCTACAAACGGGACAGACATGACTGGGGGATAGGACAGGGAGAAAGAATGAAAGAAAGAGAGGGAGAGAAAGAAAACCAAAGGGGAGAAGAGACGGTGAGAAGGGGGGGAAGAAAGAAAAAAAAAACAAAAAAAAAAACAAAAAACACCTGGGTCACCTGTATGGAGAAAAAAAACAGAAGAGAAAGCAAACAACAAAGAGCAACATAATAAAAAAAAACGGCACCATCACAATAAACTAGCTAGCAGTAGATATCAGTAGATACTAAATAATAAACGATATTGTGCAGCACGCAAGATAGACAGCGCACAATGTGCTTTGAGGCAGCAGCCAAGAAAGCTGTAGTCCGCGTCTGTGAATACCCGTGTGTACACCTGCTAGGGAGTGTGGGGAGCCACAGCCCCGTCCTCCAGGGTATGAAGCAGGTATGGAGGAGATCAAAACTCCAGACATCCAGAGGCCCCCAGAACACAAGAGACCAAGGAAGACCAACAGAGGGGCAGCCGCACCACTGTCCCAGAAAGAGCTGAGGAGAGTCCCAGATGAGGGCTCACTCAGCAGCCGCGGAGCAGAAGCCAGGGGGAGTTGCAGTGACGCGCCCGTGAGCCCGTGAGCAGCCAGCCGTGCCTGAGTGACCGAGCCCCAGGCCGAGAGGCCAGGGGCACCCCACCTCCGAAGTGGCCCGAGCGAGCCCCAGGCTCCAGGCCCCGATAAGCGGCCGCCAAGGAGTGAGCCCACCCCCAGACACAAAGAACCACCAACGCACCGACACCTGAGGGAGTCCGCCACTGGCAGGCGAAGTGGTGGTAGGTGGAGATAGGCCTCCAAACCTTGGAGGGCCTGAGATGTCCCCAGAGAGGTGGCGTCTGATACCCAACCTGACATATAGATACAGGCACACACAGACACAAACATCCATTCCCACCCTCATGCTCTCATATGCACTTACTCCACACTCAACCAACGTGGAGACAGACATAAAGAGACGCTGTACACACGATCACACTCCCCAAGCGTACTCTACGAACCGGGTCTAGGTACCCTTGCCCCTGGAGGGGGGAACTGCACCCAGACCCAGGTGGTGTTACCCTTTTCCCTGCGGTGGGGAGAGGCAGACCGCCCCGACTCCGCAGCAGCAGGGAGGCCCCACACTCCAGACCGCAGTCGGACGGCCAACTCCTCCTAGCCCCCCCGCTCCAGCAGGCCGCAGAGAACGGGGGTGAGAGAAGACTCCAAACCTCCCTCCACCCGCTCATTGTAGTATTGATGCATGTGTGTTCTAAGGTGCAATTAAAACCCAGGAGGGCTTGGAGCTACCTGCCAGAGAGCAGCAGGTAAGCGCATGGTCCCTCCTGCTAGCCCTCAATGTCTACGTGTATTCAAAATTGAGAGGTGGGCAACGACGCCAGGGGTGAGGTGTACACCCTGATGGTAATTTGGACTCCGTGTATCGTGCCCACCCCCAAGGTCCTATATGTATGTGTAATGAGAGTGTGAGTGATGTGAATGTCTAAGTTGTGGGATAAAATTGAGGCAGAGGCAGCCAGAAGGGGACGGGGGGGACGGGGGGGGGGGGGGGGGGGGTAGCCTCCTCTGCACCCTGGTGACATACCCCTACTCCAAGGCCCTGCATGTGTGGGTGGTTGTGGTGGAGCGGGAAGAGGGAGGCAGCTGGAGATGGGGAGGGAAGGAATGGAGGGGCAGGTGACCCCTCCCTGGGGCCAGCTCCCCCGCTGACCCCATTAGGCACTCCCATACTCCGCGACCCGCCAGGGAAAGGGGGCCCAGGCCCATCCAGACCGGGGCCCAGCGCAGCAGCACCCCCCGGCCCCACAGAGCCCGGGACAGTCCACCCAACCCCACCACAGAGAAAACTGCACCCACCCCACCATCCATTCATCTTCCAGACTACATAAGACAATAGACGCCCAGGCTGAGATCTTCCTCCACCTCTCCTGTATCTCCCCCTCCTGCAGAGAGTTCCTGAGGAGAGGAAAGCTCCTGCAAGGTGTGACAATCTCCCCCACCAGTTGAAGAGCCCCCCAGGCGGCTCAACACACCGGCGGCACCCTGCGCCAGGGATGGGCCCCCACGCACCCACCCGCCCACAACCCCGGCAACACACCAACCAGGACCCAAGGCCCCGAGGCCCGGCCAGGGCCCCAGCCCAGAGACGGAGCGCCCCCAGAACCTCACGCCCATCCCGGACCCACCCAGGAGCAGACAGGCTACCAGGTCAGTAACCCACATCCGTCAGCACAGACCTTCCCCTAGCCCCGCTGCACGCAGCCACGAGGAAACAGTCACCCGAGAGCCAAAAGAGCCCCCACCCGGACATGACCGCTACCCCGGGTTGAGCCCCCCAAGGAAGATGCCTCTGGGGAACCCCCCGACGCCCTAAGCCTGTCCCTACCCCCACACCAATCACAACAGTGAAGGCGGGACCAAACTATGACCCCCCCCCCCCCCCCACCCCCACTAGGTGATGGAGCTGATCAAAGGAGCCCAGAGCAATTGATCTGATGTGGTGGCAGAGGCTGTATCAAGACTAATGTAATCTAATAGATAATTTCTATATTGGTTAGAATTAAGATTGTTTTTATTTTTCTAGTTCATGAGGACTGTTTTCTTGGCTATGCATAGGGCAGTGAAGATCATATGGGCTATATTCTTTTCTGAAGTGACATTATCTAAGCTGCCCAACAAACACACTAAGGGGGAAGTTGGAATGTTACATTTCAGACACTTTGATAAGTCTTCACATATCTTGCGCCAAAACTTCTGCACTGGTGGACAGAACCAAAGAGCGTGAATGTAATTGTCTGGTGTATTGCCTTGACAGTGTGAGCAGTTGTTGGAAGATGTAAAGCCCATCTTGAACATCCGATGACCTGTATAGTGCACTCTATGTAGTATTTTGTATTGTATTAATTGCAGACTGGGATTTTTAATCAATTTAAAGGTTTTTAAGCATACCTGAGACCAGAAGTTTTGGTCTAAGCTGACTGATAAATCTGCTTCCCACTTTGCAATAGGAAGGGATATTGATTCATCTAATTTAGAAAGTGTTCTGTATATTTTAGATAATAATTTGGGGGATTTAAGAGTAAGGAAATGTGCCGCACTTGGTGGTGTTTGTAATTCAACTTGACTGAGGTTAAATTTCTTTTTTACTATGGATTTAATTTGTTGATATTCTAAAAATCTTTTCTTGTTGATCCCATATTGTGCAACTAGTCTGTCAAATGGAATAAATTCTGTTCCCTCTAATATATGTTCTAAGTATTTAATTCCTTTACAACTCCATTCTGGGAAATTAATCATATTATTGTTTTGTAATATGTCAGGGTTATTCCAGATAGGTGTACGTTTGCATGGGATTAATGAAGACTCCGTTATTTTTAGAGACTCCCACCATGCTGTCAGAGAGAAGCTGATGTTGATACTTTTAAAGCATTCATGTCTTTTGATGTTTGAGCTAATAAATGGTAGGTCTGAAATCTCTAGATCCTTGCATAGTGCCTGTTCAACATCTAGCCAGCGCTCATCTAAGAAGGTATGTTTTGACCATTCTGAGATGAACTGAAGCCTGTTGGCTAAGAAGTATTGGTGAAAATTAGGCAGATCTAATCCTCCTCTATCCTTGGTTCTTTGTAGAGATGGCACGATACCACTTTTTTATGTCCAATACCGATACCGATATCATAAATTTGGATATCTGCCGATACTGATATGAATCCGATATAGTGTTTTTTAATCAACAAAACTGTTTTTTAAATATCTTGCTGCATTTTGTATAAGTTCATACTCAAGTTTAAAACAACAACTACACTAAAGCTATTCTGTTATACCTGTATGCAAAAAAAATTATTTCATAGTTCAGCAATACTGATCAATCTAATAAACTTAAACCTACACCATCCTCCCTATTCTGGTATTTTAAAGAGTACTTAGCGTAAATATTAAGCAACCTAACTAATAGGGTTCCAACTCCCAGCAACAACAAAAATAAATAAATAAAAAATAGGGAACCACCCTCCACCTCATGATGCTTAATCGACGTAATCAACCTTAATTTGATGCAGTGTGAAAAAAAATGCACAGAAATCAATTATTTTTCAAGAAATATTAAATAGATTCAACATCTTTCTTCAACAAAATTGCAGACTGCACAGATGGTACCTTCCCAAAGGAAAGAGTACTATAGCTTACTAGGGTATATTAGACTTAATAGTCACTATATACAGTAATTGACTTCTATTCATTTTACATCAAATTAAAACTTTGGGTGTAAGATTTGGATAATAATAAGCTAGACATTTTAAATGAGAATAAGAAAGAAAAGTATGTCTTTGTGCCCCCTTTTCCCTGTTAATGCCCTATCGGCCCCCCTGGCTAAACTTTGCTAGATCCGCCCCTGCACAGTTACCAGCCGTCAGCTACGTAGAAAAAGATCCTCGAGTAGAAAGTAATATTAAATACATTCTAACAACAGCTGATCAAGCTTAAACGTGCTGCTGTTGTTCAGCCGCTGGTTTCCTCTTTCTGGTGCAAAGTGGGCCGAAAACAAAGAAGAGAGACGGAGTCCCGACAGAAAAGCCGATCAGCTGATCATTAAGCAGTTTCATGATTGAAGTAGCAGCGAGAAGAGGCAGTCGCTTGTTAAGCTTAACGCAGGAATGCTTTACAAACATTCAGAGATGGACTTACACACTTGCTTTACTTCTCTCGGGGATAACTTTGTCGGAGATGAAATGCCGGGTTGCTAGCGAAGCTCCAAATGCTATCCAGACCACCGACAGGTCCCACATGCCACAGCCGCTCTATCACGTGATGCATACTGCTCCGACGTGCTAACGTTCTGAGGTGAGTTACGGCGTGTTGCAAGTTTTGTGAGGTGCTTTCGTGATATTTAATGGATCGGATTACATTTTTTATTTTTCTCCGATATCCGATCCAGTAATTTAGGTCAGTATCGGACCGATACCGATACGTAATATCGGATCGGTCCATCTCTAGTTCTTTGTAGCGTTTTTAAGCTGATATGCGGGGGTTTATCTTTCCAAAGGAATTTGGAAATATATGAATCCAGAGATCTGAACCAATCTTGTGATGGTTTGTTAGGGATCATCAAAAATAAGTAATTTATTTTTGGCAAGATCATCATTTTTATAGTGGCGACCCTTCCCATGAGTGATATGGGTAAAGATTTCCATCTAGTCAGATCGCCTTCTACTTTCTTTAGAAGTGGGATGTGGTTTAATTTAGTTAAGTCTGAAAGCTTAGGAGAAACATTAATACCTTAATATTTAATATTTCCGGATTGCAGTGGGGCAGAGGAAGAATTATGGAAGGAGCAGTTAATGGGGAGAACTGTGGATTTTGGCCAGTTAATTGAATAATCTGAAACTCTTGAAAACCAGTTTAGTAGAGTAATTACCTCAGAGAGGTTGGTTTGTGTGTTTTGCAGAAAAAGCAACACATCATCCGCATAGAGACTGATTTTATGTTCTATGTTCTTACATTTTATGCCCTTAATTGTTGTAGCCTGTCTAAATGCTGCTGCTAGAGGTTCGATAAAAATTGCAAAAAGTGAAGGGGAGAGTGGGCATCCCTGTCTGGTGCCCCTCAGAAGACAGAAGCTGGAGGATGTCTGGTCATTTGTTCTGATACGAGCTGTTGGGGAATTGTATAATATTCTTATCCAGTTTATGAAAGTTGCAAATAAAAATTTCCAGTTAACTCTTTTTCTGCATCTAGAGATAATATTGTGGTTTCGATGTTTTTATTGTATGAGTAGTCTATTAAATTAAGTAATCTACGAGTGTTTGTTGAGGAGTGCCGACCTTTTATGAAACCAGTTTGGTCAGGATGAATTAAGAGGGGGGTTATTTTCTCTAATCTCTTTGAGAGAGCTTTGCAGATTATTTTAAGGTCTACATTTAAAAGAGAAATTGGACGATAGCTTGAGGGAAATAAAGGGTCTTTGCCTGGTTTTAGCAGGAGACTAATGTTGGCAGAATTCATATTTGGTGGTAGTCTGCCATTTTCCTCGATTTCCTGCATCATTCCGTGTAATACTGGTGCCAGAATTGTCCAGAATTCTTTGTAGAATTCTGCAGGAAAGCCGTCTGGACCTGGAGCCTTATTATTGGGCATACTTATCAGGGCTTCCTGGAATTCACTTGGCGTCAGTGGCAAATCCAGTTCCATTGCTTGACTGTCTAGTAATTTTGGAAGAGTTACGCCGTCAAGGAACAGATCAATTTCATTTTTAGATGGGTTTATTTGTGGTGAGTATAAAGTTTCATAGAAATCCCTAAAAATTTTGTTTATTCTTCCAGGGTCATATATTGTGTTCCCCGATAAATCTTTAGCAGCACATATAGTTGTTTTTTCTTTATTTATTTTTAACTGGTTAGCTAGAAATCGACCTGATTTGTTACTGTGTTCAAAATTCTGCAAGCGAAGTCTTTGTATAAGGAATTGTGTTTTTTTATTAATAGTTTCATTTAATTCTAGTTTTGTCTTGCGTATTTTGTTCAATGTTTCCTGATCTTGGTCGCACGCGTAGGCTTCTTCTAGTGATTTGATGGTTTTTTCTAATTCCTGAATATTTTTGTTTTCTTTTTTCTTTTTATGTGATGAGAAAGAAATTATTTTACCTCTCATCACAGCTTTCCCTGCTTCCCATAGAACAGAAGCAGATATTCCGGGAGTGTCATTAAAATCTAAATATGAAGTCCATTCCTTTTTAAAATATTTAATAAAGTCTTCATCTTTAAGCAATGATGTATTAAATCTCCAGTTTTTACTTGGCGTAGTGTTATTCTTGTGCATTAGTGTTAAAGATACAGGAGCATGATCGCTGACAGCTATAGGATGAATCTCAGTGTCTGAAATGTCGTTCAGCAGTGAGCTGCTGACCAGAAAATAATCCAGACGAGAGTAAGAGTGATGGACATGTGAGAAAAAAGTATATTCCTTACTGTTGGGGTGAAGGGAGCGCCATGCATCGCAAAGACCAAAGTCGCTCATATACTGTTTGATTATATTTGTGGATTGCCAATTGCGCTGAGTTCCTGTTGTGTTGAGCCTATCCATGTCTTCATTTAGTCCAAGGTTGAGGTCACCGCCAAGAATGAGTGTGCATTCGAGGTGTTCAGAGAGTGCACTAAAAAATCCGTGGAAGAATGAGGGTTCATCAACATTTGGACCATATATACTTACAATACATAGTTTTTTGTTCAATATTGATAGTTTAATAATTAGAAATCTACCCTCTGGATCTATAACTGTATCGAGTACTGTAAAATTAACATTTTTATGTATTAAAATTGCTACTCCCCATTGTCTAGAATTATAACAGGCTGCAAACACGTTAGGAAACTCAGGTGTTTTAAGTTCGTTTAAACCTGTGACAGGTCTGTGAGTTTCTTGTAATAAAACAACATCTGCCTGTAGTTTTTTAAGCTGGTTAAATATCTTTAACCTCTTTCCTCTGGTGCCAGCTCCATTTATATTCCATGTGACAAGCCTCAGAATGCCCATAATTGTGTGTGTATGTCTAATGATGTACGCTGGGTGTTTCGTTTAGACAGGTGGAGAGAGTGTGGAAACATCCCTTGTTTGTAAATAGAAAGAGAGAGAGAGGAAAAAAAAGTGTGGTGAGAGGCTGTGTGTTATACTTGTATAACTATGCATGTGACAAATAAAGAACCTTCAACCTTCAACCTTGAACGTGTTCTCCCTGCTGCTGGGACAGGAGGGAGGCTTTATCAGGACGGGCGTCCTAAAAAGCTTCATTCTGTTCCTCAGTAACACTGTTTGTGCAGGGTCAAAGGTCATCAAGAAACCAACCAATAGGTTTCAGTCAATTTTGGTGGCTCCACCCACCTGATAAAACCCCAGATCATCCAATCAGAGCTGGCTGAGGCAGCTGGACCACTGAGGAGGTGCTGTACAGATGGTTCTGTTCTGTAGAACGTCATGTGACTAACATGTCACATGACGTTCTTCCCACTGAGTTCTCTCTTTCTTTCGAATGACATCATTGTGTGTGTCCATTCAGAACTCCATTTGAATATGAATCAGTGGTCGCTGGGCGGAAAACAGCCGACACAAAGACTCCTTCACTGTGCCCCCCCTTACTTCCTGACTGACTGTACTGACATTACTTGAACAGCTTTCCATCCACAGTTGCAAGTCCTTCAGCTCAACATTGGTGCCACCATCTGAAAAAGGAAAGATGAGATAGGAGTGATTAAGATAGTGAGCATAGGAGTACAGAAAAAAAAATACAGAAAATTCAAGTTATTAGAATAGAATAGAATAGAATTCAACTTTATTGTCATTGCACATGCACAGGTACAGGGCAACGAAATGCAGTTTGCATCCATCCAGAAGTGCTTAGTGATATAGATATATTACAATATATATTAGCAATAATATAGATATGTAAGTATATTACAGAAATGGGTCTATTATGTTATAATGTACACGGTATGAAGTATGTTGTGAATATTCTATAACTATAAGTATGTACAGGCTGTAGTGAGTACAAGCTATGTACAGGATATGGACAGGATATAAATATGAAAAACTATACAGAATATGAAATAAATAACTTTACAGGAATCTGAGATATACAGCTATACAGAAATGGGAACTATGCAAGTTGTAAACAGTTGTAGGGTTAAAAATTATCGTATGTACAGAATGATTGTTTACACAGGGCTATACAGTAGTGCAGTTAAGGTAAGTGAGGGTGTGGATAATTTCTACAGAGGCTATATAAAGTGCTAGTGGTTGTGAGTGGTGGTTCACTCCATGTTATTATTGTGTTTGAGGGTACAGTTGTCCATTGTGGGGGTGTGTATGTTCAGTCCATGAGTTAACGTGGGTCAGATGTCAGGAGGCAGAGTTCAGGAGTCTGACAGCTGTGAGGAAGAAGCTGTTCCGGTACCTGGTGGTCTTAGTCCGGAGGCTCCTGTAGCGCCTCCCAGAGGGCAGGAGGGTGAAGAGTCCATGTGATGGGTGACTGGGGTCTTTGATGATTTTCCCAGCCCTTTTCAGACACCGCTTCCTATAGATGTCTTTTATGGCAGGAAGTGGTGCTCCGGCGATGCGCTGGGCAGTTTTCACGACCCTCTGCAACGCCTTCCGGTCCGAGGCAGAGCAGTTCCCGTACCAGACTGTTATACAGTTGGTCAGGATGCTCTCGATGGTGCAGCGATAGAAGTTCACCAGGATGTCTGAGGACAGGTGGTTCTTCCTCAGAGTCCTCAAGAAGAAGAGGCGCTGGTGAGCCTTCTTGACCAGCTTGGAGCAGTTGGTCGTCCAGGTGAGATCCTCGGAGATGTGGACTCCCAGGAACTTGAAGCTGCTCACACGCTCCACAGCCGTCCCCTTAATGTGGATGGGTGGATGTGGGTCAGCATTCCTCCTGTAGTCCACGATGAGCTCCTTGGTCTTCTCGGTGTTAAGCAGCAGGTTGTTTGTGTCGCACCACTCAGCCAGACGATACACCTCCTCCCTGTAGGCGGCCTCATCGTTGTCACTGATGAGGCCAATCACCGTGGTGTCATCTGCAAACTTAATGATGGTGTTGGAACCATCAGCAGGTCTGCAGCCGTGGGTGAAGAGGGAGTAGAGGAAAGGGCTCATCACACAGCCTTGTGGTACACCGGTGTTCATTGTGATGGTAGATGAGCAGCGGTTATCCAGCCGGACATGTTGGGGGCGGTTGGTCAGGAAGTCCAGTAACCATTTGCAGATGAGGGAACTGATGCCCAGGTCTGTCAGTTTCCTGATGAGTTGTGAGGGGTGGATTGTATTGAATGCTGAACTGAAGTCTATAAACAGCATTCTGGCGTAGGTGTTGTTGTTGTCCAGGTGTGAGAGGACAGAGTGCAGTGCGATGGAGACTGCATCCTCTGTGCTCCTGTTCTGGCGGTATGCGAATTGGTGGGGGTCCAGGGTGGGGGGGAGACAGGATTTGAAGTGTGCTAGGACCAGCTGCTCTAAGCACTTAGTGATGATGGGGGTGAGTGCTACTGGGCGGTAGTCATTGAGGCAAGATGGGTTGGAGTTTTTGGGTATCGGGACGATGGAGGTGGAGTTGAAGCAGGCCGGTACCACAGCGTGGGCCAAGGACAGGTTGAATATGTCTGTCAGTTCTCCTGCACCATTGGACCATATATACTTACAATACATAGTTTTTTGTTCAATATTGATAGTTTAATAATTAGAAATCTACCCTCTGGATCTATAACTGTATCGAGTACTGTAAAATTAACATTTTTATGTATTAAAATTGCTACTCCCCGTTGTCTAGAATTATAACAGGCTGCAAACACGTTAGGAAACTCAGGTGTTTTAAGTTCATTTAAACCTGTGACAGGTTTGTGAGTTTCTTGTAATAAAACAACATCTGCCTGTAGTTTTTTAAGCTGGTTAAATATCTTTAACTTCTTTCCTCTGGTGCCAGCTCCATTTACATTCCATGTGACAAACCTCAGCATGCCCATAATTGTGTGTGTATGTCTAATGATGTACGCTGGGTGTTTCGTTTAGACAGGTGGAGAGAATGTGGAAACATCCCTTGTTTGTAAATAGAAAGAGAAAAAGAAGTGTGGTGAGAGGCTCCATAAGTCTGACTATGTGTGTGAATATTCACTAATATGAACAAGCGTGGCTTGCTTATGTGTCCTGCAAGTCTGTGCGTGCTGTGAGGCTGTTGTGAATGTGCTGCCGTTGAGCGGATGTGTTTGCGTGATCGTGGTGTGAAAATATGGAGAAATAGAGGGTGTTGTTTGTAGGTGAGTGGGGAAGTGGGTGATCACAGAGGTGAAACACAAGAGAAAGAAAGAAACCACATGAACTGTGAGCAACAACAAAAGAAAAGAAACAAAACGGAAACATTCCAATTAAAGCAATGACGGAGGGTGACAGTGTTATATCTGCTATGACATCATATTGATATTACTAGGTTAAACCCATGTTAAAGGGGAAAGTGTGAATGAATAAGAAAAGAGTGTAGCGGGTTCTTATCTGGAGTGCAGTCAATATAACCACGGTGTGGTGCCGGGGTCGCGGTACAGCTGTCCGTTCACGTAGAGCCGGTCCACGGCGATGACAGCACGGAAGCCTTTCTGGATGAAGCTACGTCGAACTGGGAACAGGACCTTGCGTCGTTCCAGGATCTCTTTGGGGAACTGGTCGTTCACGCTGAAGTCCGTTCCTTTCAGCTCTCTGCCGCGACTCTTCACCTGTTCCTTCTGTTTGAATTGACCGAATTTGGCCACAATAGGCCGTGGTCTCCCGGTCCGCGACCTCACGCCCCCCAAGCGATGTACTCTATCGAAGTCGATGTTCTTTACGGTGTCCTCCGGCAGCTTCAGGTGGATTTTGATGAAGCTTTTCACCGTTGCCTCCGCGTCCTCTCCGGCAGATTCTGGAATACCAGAAAACACAAGATTATCTCTCATGCTACGGGCTTGTAGATCGATAACGGACTCTTTTATTTTTTTATTTTCAATGTTTAGCTGGGTCACGTTATTGGTGAGAGATTTGACCGACTCCCGTAGCGTGGCATTTTCAGCGGCAAGCGTTTCCACCTGCTGCTGGCTGAATTCCAGGGATTCTCTCAGAGATTTAAATTCCCGGTGTAAAATCTCCACCAGGGACAGCCTCGCATCGAAACTGGACAATCGCTTGTCGATTGACTCCAGGATGTCTGCGATGTCTTTGCCGGCAGGCGATGTTGTACCGGGGGAGTCTGCCGGGCGACATCTCTTCGATGACGGCGTCTCAATTTTGGTCGGGGAGGATGCACTCTGGGCCTTCTTCATTACTAAATCTTGAAAACAGCGGTCGATGTAATCTTGGAGAGCGTCTAAACTCTCCCCGTTGTCCTCCAGGGTGTTAGAGATGATAAAACAGATGTTGTTAGTTATATGACAATTGATTAGTATATTTGGTAATACTGAAGCTTGAAAAACTTTTGTTAAACTCTATGCTACCATTTGCTTTTTTTCTGCCAATTCTCCGGCGTCTGACGTCACCTACAACATGGGTCGCTTACCTTACTCGTCACTTACCGTCGCTTACCTTGATGCACTCTCAATCATCCAGGGAAGGAAATCCCAAAAGTTGATTCTGTTCATCTGGACGTTTGGAGAAACGTTTCATCATCATCAGGTGACGTCTTCAGTCTCAGCTGACTGCAGGTTTCCAACCTTATAAACAGGACATTTGCATAATGACAAAAACTAGCACCACTGACTAAGAATGGCCTGTGAGGTCAGTTTATCAAGATTAAAATGCAAACTGCGATGACCATTGATCAACAACCACTGATCAATCACCAATGATCCTATAACTCTGAAGGTTTTTGGCTTCGATCCTCATCCCGTTGGTAGGCAGCTCTGAACACCACATCCAGAACACCTTGGATTTTGTTGAGAAGGTGAGAGATGTCGTTATGGAGGCAGATGAAACCATGGTTTTGTACGATGTTACATCTCTTTTCACTTGCGTTCCAGTCATGGAAGCATTAGAGGTGGCTTGGCACTTTCGTGGATAAAATCATATCCCTCAGGAACTTTTGTCTTACGTTGGGTTAGGCCTCATCCTCTCTGGTCCCTCTGCCATGGGGGGTACCGCAGGGATCTATTCTTGGGCCATTATTGTTTTCATTGTATCTCCTGCACTGGGTACGATCTTCAGAAACACAATTGCATTTCTTCTATATGCTGATGATTGCCAGCTTTCAGTCACTCTCATAGCTCCTCCATAGGACATGCTTGATCGTCTTAGTGATGATAAATCAGGGATCACTCAAAATCTTTTAAATTTTAATGAACATAAAACAGAAGCAATTTTATTTGGTCCCAGTCGTTCCTCTGGTACCCCAGATGTTGACTTTGCTGCTCTGACCCTCACCTGAAGAGCTCAGTTACTAATCTTGGGATAAAAATCGACTCTGCACTTAGTTTTGATGGCCACGTAAACGGGGTGGTGAAATCTTCATCCTATCACCTCAGCCGTCTGTCGAAGGTCAAGCCTTCTTTCTCAAATGCTCTCAGTCCTGAAAGCACAGCTGAAACTTAGAGACAGAGTGTTCTCTATTGTGGCTCCGAAGCTTTGGATGATCTTCGTCTTCACATCAGGCAGTCTACATCAGTGCTGGTTTTTAAATCCACATTAAAAACTTATTTTCACTCGCTGGCCTTTGACTCGGTGGGTAACTGATAATGTTATTTTATTGTTATCATTATTGTTATTTATTCATCATATTTATTATTCTTACTGTCCCTCTTATATTTCTGTTGTGCAGCACTTCAAAAACAGCACATGGCTGACCAAAGTGCTTTAGAAATAAACTAAGTGTGTGTGGACGCTTCATCTCTTTGCTCTTGAATGCTTTGCTTCTTATATTGATTTTTATTGATTTTTATGCTGATTTTTTCCCTTTTTTCCGTGTGAGCTTACCTGCGATAACTTCTGGACACTTGTAGATCATTAGGACTAGAGTGTTCTTAACAGAAACAGCAACATTTTATGGTTACCTTGTCCTCAGCGCTCCGTGTGTCTGTGGCCTAGACACAGCTGAAGCCTGATTACAGCGTCTGGGCACCGAGCAGCCTCAATAGCCTGGAAAGGTGCTAACCGCTAGGCTAACTAGCAACAAGATGCCTTCCCTCTCCACAGATGACTACCACAGCCTCCTGCAGAAGATTGCAGTACTGGAGACAAAAATTCATCGCTTAGAAGTAAACGTGGAGGTAAATGGACTGTGTGGAAATGAAACAACCTTGCCTTTGATTCAAAACAATGGCGATGAGCAAGCTAGTACACAGCTAAGGAGCACAGATAACATGACCAAGAAAGTAGACTCTGTGCATTATTATAAATCCTCAAGTGATAATCCCCCCTTAGACTGTCTTGGTGCAAAACCAAGACATAAATCATGTCTCCTGGAAGGGGGAGGACGTATCACAGGCAGGGCACAGCGAGCTGAAATCTCTGAAACCGACTGGCCTTCACTTCCTACGAGACAGAGAAGCTCTTCTACCCCTATATACGGGAGGAAACAGGACTGGACAACCGTGAATAGGAAGGTTAACAACAAACCTCCAAAACAACTGAATGTGAAACTGCAGAACAGATTTGCTCCACTATCAAAGGACCCTGGATCTATATCGGACAACCATCCATCTAAAAGCAGCGAAATAAGGTCTGAAAATCTGTTGAAAAGTGAAAGGCCACAGGGAAAGCTAAAGGCTAGGCCTGAAACTCTGATTGTGGGTGACTCTGCCGTAAAGGATGTACAAAGGATGTGCTGTAAGAACACTAAAGTCCTCTGCTTTCCTAACGATATGGTCAACAACCTGAAGGAGAGAATTCTTCAAATTGCAGATGAATATCCAACTGTGACAAACATTGTTCTGCATACAGGGTCAAACGATGTGTCCAAACAACAGTCGGAGGTTCTGAAACGGGACTTTACTGGATTACTAAATACTGTAAACTCTCTGAATGCAGCTGTATTCATCAGTGGACCTGTACCGCCGGTCAGAGGAGGAGACGAGAGATTCAGCAGGTTGTTTACACTGAATAAATGGCTTATATCAGCATGTGCTGACCACTCAGTGCACTTTATCGACAACTTTAATATTTTTTGGGAACGCAGGCATCTGTTCAAAGCAAATGGATTTAATTTTAACAAGTCAGGGGTGAAACTGTTCACCTCCAACTTGTTTTATTCCATACGTCATCCATCCGTGCTTGGTGCCAAGGCTGAGATAAACGAGGAGTTATCTCATAAAGAGGAACAAACAGTACTCCAAGAACAGACAAAGCCCAGCAGAAACCTTGAGGAGGAGCTCCATTTGACCCCACCCGGGAAGAGCCTCAGAAAGGAGAGACATCCATGGCATCTGAGGAAGAGCCTCAGAAAGGAGAGACATCTAAGGCAAGAAGAGGGGTCCCTATTTGCCTCCAACTCTCTCAACAACACCAACGACCAGGACAAGGGACCACGACCTTCCCCAGTCCCCCAAACCCTCCTCCCCCTCCCTTTCTCCCTCCTCCCTACACCTGAAATTCACTGAGGAGATGATGGAGCGGGTCAATGCTGGGCTCAGATCTACCCCCCGTCCCAATCCCTTTTTGTCCCCCATAAACCCCCCACCAGAGCGGCCAAAGGTTCGCCATCGAGCCCCACCCTCAACAGAGCAATCGAAGTCACATTGCCCAGTCTCGCCCCCCTTAGTTCCTCTTCATGCCCTGTCTCCGCAGTCTGATGCGTGATGTGTGAAGGGTCCGGGCTGTGAGGATTATGGCAGTGATGACTTTTCCCAGGAGAAGCTGGGACCCTGTTTACTAGAAGGTTTTAAAATTTCTGTACTTTTAGGTGACAGGAGACATGTGGCCTGGTCAAAACACAGAGAGCTGCACTCTAAAAGATCTTTAAACATAGTAAACATACCTTGTGTGCCACAGACTGCTCCCAAACACGAGGGGACAAGTAATACCTCTAAAACACTTAAGTTGGCTTTATTAAACATTAGATCTCTAGCTGGGAAAACATTTTTAATTAATGATTTAATCACTGAGCACAGCCTTGATTTTATGTTTTTAACTGAAACTTGGTTGGACCAAAGTAACAGTGGAGCTGTTCTCATCGAGACGACCCCTCCTAACTACAGTTTTATCAGTGAGGTCAGGGCGAGCAGGAGAGGAGGAGGGGTTGCTGTCTTATTTAATGAATCATTTCAATGTAAGCAGCTATCTCCTGGAAGTTTTCAGTCTTTTGAATATGTGGCTTTACAGCTGAAGGCCCCATCCAAAGTTGTGTTTCTTAATGTTTACAGGCCTCCCACATACTGCACAGACTTTTTTTAATGACCTCAGTGAACTGCTGTCTGTGATCTGTGTTGATTTTGACTGTGTAATTATTGCTGGGGATTTTAACATTCATGTGGACAACCCTCAGGACAAAGGGACTAAAGACCTGAGTAACACTCTGGGCAACTTTGGGCTGACTCAGCATGTAACAGAGGCCACACATAATAGAGGACACACTCTTGACCTACTGATCTCCAAAGGCCTGAGCATTTCAAAGGTTACTGTGTCTGATGTGGGCCTGTCTGATCATTACTGTGTTTTCTTTGAAAGTAAAATCTCAGCCCACACAAATATATCAACAACAGTGATCACAAAACGGTGTATAACTGAACACAGTAGTGCAATTTTTAACCAGGTCTTCCCATTAACACCTGACCTGCCCAGAGGGTCAGTCAATGAGCTCGTCAATAGCTTCAATGCTAACATGTTAAATGTAATGGACACTATTGCTCCCATTAAGGTGAAGGTTATCTCTGGAAGGAAAAAGTCTCCATGGAGAAACTCCACACTAGTGAAAAATGAAAAAAGAGAGTGTAGGAAAGCTGAGCGCAGATGGAGAAAAACAAACCTCCAGGTTCATTATGACATTTATAAAGAGAAACTTCACAATTATAATTTACAACTGAGGAATGCAAGGAGGTCCTACTTCTCTGACATCATCACTAAAAACAGCCATAATGCTCGGGTCTTATTTTCTACAGTTGACAGGCTAACAAACCCTCCTGTGTCAGTGGCAGCTGAACTTCATTCGACCATGGCCTACAATGACTTTGCCAAATTCTTCACTGAAAAAATCCAAAAAATTAAACAAGCAATTGGTACATCAACAGCAGATCCAGGATATGTACTGTGTCCACCAAAAAACTGTTTAAACACCATGAAACAGTTTCAACCTATTAACAGCAAAGACCTGGAGGACATCTTAGGTAAACTGAACTCCTCCTCCTGCTGTTTAGATGTCCTGCCAACAAGTTTTTTCAAAAAGGTCTCAAAGACTTTAGAGTCAGACCTGTTACAGATCATCAACTTTTCTTTATTATCAGGTGTGTTTCCAGAACCACTAAAAACTGCTGTAATCAAACCTATACTGAAAAAGGACAATCTTGACAAGACACAAATGAACAACTACAGGCCGATCTCAAATCTCCCGTTTTTAAGTAAGATCATTGAAAAAGCAGTTTCTCAACAGCTCAATTACTTCTTAAAACAGAATAATTGCTACGATGCCTTCCAGTCAGGTTTTAGACAGAACCACAGCACTGAAACCGCTCTGACCAAAGTGTTTAATGACATATGTCTGAATACAGACCGTGGAAAAATGTCAGTCTTAGTTTTACTGGATCTCAGTGCAGCATTTGATACAGTTGACCACAACATATTACTCAAACGACTGGAGAACTGGACAGGTCTTTCAGGAACTGTACTAAACTGGTTCAAAACATACGTAGAAAACAGGAAATACTTTGTATCAATAGGTAACTTCACATCTGAGCAGACAAGTATCACATGTGGAGTTCCCCAAGGTTCCATCTTGGGACCCCTTCTGTTTAACATCTACATGCTCCCACTGGCACAGATTATAAACAACAACAAAATAAACTATCACAGCTATGCAGATGACACACAAATATATATCACAATGTCACCAGGAGACCGAGGCCCTGTACAGGCTCTTGGTAAATGCATTGAGGAAATCAATGACTGGTTGTGCCACAATTTTCTCCAGCTAAACAAAAACAAAACTGAGGTAATAGTCTTTGGCGCCAAAGAAAAACGATTACAGGTCACCAGAGAACTTCAATCTATACATCTAAAAACCACAAACCAGGCGAGAAATTTGGGTGTAGTGATGGATGCAGACCTAAACTTAGAAAAACACATTAAGACAATAACAAAGTCAGCTTACTATCACCTCAAGAATATATCAAGGATAAAAGATCTGATGTCTCAACAGGACCTGGAAAAACTAGTCCATGCATTCATCTTTAGTAGGCTTGATTACTGTAACAGCATCTTTACAGGTCTACCTAAAAAATCAGTCAGACAACTACAGCTCATTCAGAACTCTGCTGCTCGAGTCCTCACTAAGACCAAAAAAGTGGACCACATCAGTCCAGCTCTGAGGTCCTTACACTGGCTGCCTGTCCGTCAGAGGATAGACTTTAAAGTTCTGATGCTGGCCTATAAAGCTCTGAATGGTTTAGGACCAAAATACATCAATGACCTCCTGACCCAGTATGAACCATCCAGATCCCTCAGGTCATCTGGATCCGGTCTTTTATCAGTTCCCAGAGTCAGAACCAGACACGGAGAAGCTGCATTCAGCTTTTATGCTCCTTATATCTGGAACAAACTCCCAGAAAGCCTCAGATCAGCTGAAACACTCAGTTTATTTAAATCCAGGTTGAAGACTCACCTGTTCTCAGCTGCATTTGAATAAAGCACCAAATCCACACTTTTAAGCTTAAATTTCAAAACTTACATTTAACTACTGATTTTATCTACTGTTCTGATTTTATCTGTTTTGATTTTATATACTGTTTTGTTTGTTTGTTTGTTTGTTAATTAGTTAGTTAGTTTATTTGCTTGTTTTAATCAATTTTAAATCATGCTTTTTATTTGTTCTTGTTTCTAATGTCTCTGTAAAGCACTTTGAATCACCTTGTTGTTGAATTGTGCTATACAAATAAACTTGCCTTGCCTTGCCTATGGTATGGTAGTGGAAAAGAGGGCTTTGCTATCCTACCCTGGAACACCACCAAGCCATTGGTTGAGATATGTGGATGACACCTGGGTGAAAATCAAATCTCAGGACGTACCACATTTCACAGATCACATTAACTTGTTGGACTGACACATCAAATTCACCAGGGAGGATATGAAAAGTGGCAGGTTAGTCTTCTTAGACTGTGAGATTTCCATCAGTAATGGGGGACATCTAAAAGCTGATGTGTACCGGAAACCTACGCATACGGATCAGTATCTAAGGTTTGACTCTCATCATCCACTAGTGCCAAGTTTGGCCCTTCTGGTACAGAGCGCGAGTGTTGTGTGATCTGTTCAGTTTAGTGTTAAGGTGATGGATAAGATGTTGCACAAATGGAAGAAAGCAGTCTTACATATTTGTTTAATATGTGCGTTGAAGGACATGTCCTGGTCAAAAATGACTCCAAGGTTCCTCACAGCGTTACTGGAGGCCAAGGTAATGCCATCCAGAGTAAGAATCTGCTTAGAGACCATATTTCTAAGATTTTCAGGGCCGAGTACAATAACCTCAGTTTGATCTGAATTAAGAAGCAGAAAGTTAGCGGCCATCCAGGTCTTTATGTCTTTAAGACATTCCTGCAGTTTAACTCATTGGTGTGTGTTATCTGGCTTCATGGACAGATAGAGCTGGGTGTCATCTGCATAGCAGTGTAAATGTATGCTATGTCTTCTAATGATGCTGCCTAAGGGAAGCATGTATAATGTAAACAGAATTGGTCCTAGCACTGAACCCTGTGAAACTCCATAATTAACCTCAGTGTGTGAAGAGGACTCTCCATTTACATGCACAAACTGGAGTCTGTTAGTTAAAACTGTCAAACTTCTGAGTGAGTTTTTACTAAAAATGAGAAGACTGGGAAAACCTAAAAAAAAAAAAAAAAAAAAAAAAAAAAAAAGAAACCCTAAAGACGCCCTGAGTGAGTCTGAGAGGACTTACAAGCGGCATTGGTCAGATTAGGCAAAGCTGAAGGAGCTTTTATGAGCCAACTTAAGAATGGATGTATCAATCACTGACAAGCAAAAAAAACAAAAAACAAAACTTAATAAAATAGAATAAAATTAAAAATTGTTTCACCTCCAAGTACTGTCATCAACTTATCAGGTTCCTGACAAATCGCTGACGATTTGTCGTGTCGCTGACGTCACCTAGCCTTCCACAAGAAAGCGACTCAACTGACTCTGACTGAAGTTTCTGATACAGTAAATCACCTATAAATGAATACACCTCAATATGAGCAATACACACACATTCTTACCTTTTATAGGATTTCCACATTTTCATGTTTGCTCAGCGCAATTAAAAGTTGTCAATATAAAAAAACAACAACAACCAATCTTTGCTTCACTTGAACAAGCTCCACCTCCAGCAGGTGTTTTCTCAGTTTATTGATTAGCTACTTCTTTACCTCCACAGATTTGACCCACCTGACAGTTGAGAGCAGGCTTACTGGAATGTCTATGTCCTCATAACAGGGTATCTGCCCCTGAAGTAATGAACTGACAGGAAGTGATGTCACTTTAAAGTTTTTATTGTTTTTATCATACACGTCCTCGTTTATACAGGAATTCACATATTAACAGATCATGTGATCAATGAGGCGCTCAGCTGACAGCCATTAAAAAATACCCCCAAAAAACAAAAGACATCAAGCTGAAGACCTGACCGCGCCATGTTTTAAATAATTCTCAGCATTCAAAAGTAAAACACAGAAAGTGACATCACACAGCACGCCACCAATCAGTTCTAAGCAAAATGTTAAACTAAAGTAAAAAGCGATCGATCGCTGATATGTGCTCTGATATGTCTTCACTGATCAGTCTTCAGCTGAAGCTCAACCCCTACCAGACACTTTACTGACCATCCATCCATCAATCTGCTACCATGGAGATGGCTGCTTTATGCTCTTAGCCAATCAGAAATGAAGGTGGTGATGTGTTTGAAGTCAGGAGGCAGGGCGTCACTGGACCGAATTCGAGCTTCCTGTTCCTGTCCCACACTGATTGGTGGAGAGACATGTGGAGGGTCAAAGGTGAAAAATCCCTGAAAGCAACTTAGCATCAAGCAGGCAGCTTATTGGTTCAAGGATGTGGTTTTATATAGAAAGGGGCGGGACACAATTGAGAGCCAATCAGTGTCTCTCTAAGGGCAGGGGCGGCGCAGAGTCAAACATCACAGGTGCTGCCAGTCGATAGCAACCAGCGCCTGATTGGCCTCCTGGGCGTGACCTATGACCTCAGCGATGCCGTGCTGGCGCCACAGGCGCTCGATCTTCCTGTAACGCTCGGCACACAGGTGGAGAGGATTCCCACGCCTGTAACAAACAAATAAACAGGTAGAGGGTGTGGTCAGGGGTGGGGCCAAACAAACTGGTAGAGGGGGTGGGGCTGAACAACCAAACGTACATACTTGAGGCCCTGGTCAGTTTCTCCATAGTCATCCAGGTATGGGGGCGGGTAGAAGCAGCCCTTTGTTTTACCTGCTACAAACAACACCTGACTCTCTCTGACCCTGCTCACACACAGACACACACAGGTTAGCAGGGCATGGCCGAGCGACATGCGTCAGTTCACTTGTGCAGGCGTTACCTGAGGAATAGGCCGAGGCCAGCTCCGCAGGTGAAGGTGTGTGCGGTGCAGGCGCCCACGTCCTCGCCGTCCACCTCCGTCTGACAGCAGTAACTCTGAGAGCACAGCATGCAGCCGCACACCAGGCACAGCGTGGGAGCGCGAGACTTATCCCCGCCTGAGCGCGGACACCTGCACATGTAACACTTAGGTGAGTTCAGATGGGCCGGCAAAGTTTCAGGTCACCTCACAAAAGAACTTCACAGCATT
This sequence comes from Astatotilapia calliptera, assembly GCF_964374335.1. Taxonomy (NCBI): domain Eukaryota; kingdom Metazoa; phylum Chordata; class Actinopteri; order Cichliformes; family Cichlidae; genus Astatotilapia; species Astatotilapia calliptera. Next base: position 223,183 of record NC_137434.1, read on the forward strand.
GATCCTTTTTAAATCGATCACTCTGATCTCACTGTGTGTTCACTGACGTGAAGCTGGACGCCTGATTGATGAGCACGCTGTAATCTTCCGGCAACTCGATGAGTCGATTTGACTCTCTGGGGAACCTGATGATGGCTCCGCCCCCCTGCAGGGTCTGTCTCATACCTGGATGACAACACCAACTGAACACACACACAGGAGTGTCAGGTAATGCTTTTCCAGGTACTTTGGAGTATGAGATGCGTCATTCAGGTGTTACCTGTGTATGAGCGGCTTCAGCAGTGTTTGCTGGTTGTGGTGAAGTAGCAGCAGGTTGGAGGGCAGACTGAGGTAGCTGCACAGTGCCTCCCACTGACCAGGACCTGCAACTACAACAAACACACACACTTCTGTGAACACACAGTGTAACAGAATCGTTACAGGAACTTTGCTCGGTGTTCGTCTTACTCATCAGCTCAGCGGGAGGCGCTGTGGAGTTCAGGTAGTGGAAGAAGAGGGCGGCGGCTCGGAGGAACGGCAGGACACCAGCTTTAAGACAACGATACAGCTGCCACCCAGAGGACACCTCAGGTAACACACTGATGATGAAATGAAGTCCTCTTTACTGATTTTGAATGTACTAACAGGGTAAATATGTCTCACAATCCAAACTCACCTGCCCAGGTGTTTCCTCAGTGTGCTGTACAGCTGACAGGTGAGCTCCTCCTCTGATCCACTGTTGTCCTGATCCATACATACCTCCTCTGCACACACAGGTAATACACACAGGTGAGACAGAAGCATCGGGTTCACAAAACTCAAGAGACTGTGTGTGAGTGAGAGAGAGCGACACCTGTGGTGGAGGTGAGCAGGATCTGAACCAGGTGAGCCACAGTGACCAAGTGAAGGAGGTGGAGGTGGCTCGAGTCCACCACACCGCATCCTGATTGGTCCAAACAGTGAACAGAGGAGTATGCCAGCACAGAGTAAACCTGCAGATGCCGAGAAATCAGAGTCACCTGCACTCACCCGACGAAAACGGAGCTTTAAGTGGTCCACGATGGACAGGTGTATAAACTCACCAGCAGGTGAAACATGTCGATCTCGAGGATACTCGGAGTATTTTCTACCTGAGTGTCTGGAACCAGAGCTAAACAAACAAACACACACAATTATATATAACAGATATACATATATATACACACACACTCACACACATGTATAAATATATGTGTATATATATATCAAATAAATGTTATCGCCCTCAATGGTTAATAATTGCAGGATAATTTCCAGAATCAGAATCGTGTTTATTGGCCAAGTATATGTGCAGACACATACAGGGAATCTGGTTCCGGTAGATGGTGGCTCTCAAGCACAGCAATGTAAATCACACACACACACACACACACACACACACACACACACACACACACACACACACGTCTATATATACACATTACACATACATGGTAAATGGTAAATGGCCTGCATTTGTATAGCGCTTTCCTAGTCCCTAAGGACCCCAAAGCGCTTTACACATCCAGTCATCCACCCATTCACACATACACAAAGCTATGTAAACCAACTATAAATAACGAATCTAACTTATATACATAAAATACAGAAATGAATGAGGTGGAATGAATACTACAAAATGTGCATAAGGCAGCTGCAGTCTGGCAGTGGGAGCAGTGTGACAGGTCAACTGTTAAGAAGGGAGATGGGAAAGAAAGAGGGGAACGAAACTGTTCCTGTGTCGGGTGGTCCTGGTCTGCAGGCTTCTGTACCGTCTGCCAGAGGGCAGCAGATCAAAAAGTCTGTGTGCAGGGTGTGAGGGGTCTGCGATGATTTTCCCTGCCCGTTTCCTGGTTCTTGAGAGGTACAGATCCTGGATGGAGGGCAGGGGGGTGCCGACGATCCTTTCTGCTGCCCGTACAGTCCGCTGCAGTCTGCTCCTGTCCTGTTTAGTGGCTGCTCCATACCAGACTGTGATGGAGGAGCACAGGACAGACTCAATGACCGCAGTGTAGAACTGGATCAGCAGCTCCTGTGGAAGACTGTACTTCCCCAGTTGTCTCAGGAAGTACATCCTCTGCTGGGTCTTTTTGAGGATGGAGTTGATGTTGGTCTCCCACTTCAGGTCCTGGGAGATGGTTGTACCCAGGAACTTGAAGGTCTTCACAGTCGACACAGGGCTGTCTGATATGGTGAGGGGGAGCAGAGTTGAGGGATGTCTCCTGAAGTCCACTGTCATCGCTACAGTCTTAAGAGTGTTCAGCTCCAGATTGTGTTGACTGCACCAGAGTACCAGCCGCTCAACTTCCTGCCGGTATGCAGACTCATCACCATCTTGAATGAGGCCAATGACAGTGGTGTCATCTGCAAACTTTAGGAGTTTGACAGCTGAGTTACTGGAGGTGCAGTCGTTAGTGTAGAGGTAGAACAGTAGTGGTGAGAGGACACATCCTTGAGGGGCACCAATACTGAGGGACCGGGTTTCAGAGGTGATCTCCCCCAGCCTCACTTGCTGCTTCCTGTCTGTCAGGAAGCTGGCGATCCACTGACAGGTAGCTGGTGACACGCTGAGCTGGGAGAGTTTGGAGGAAAGAAGTTCAGGCACAATGGTGTTAAAAGCCGAACTAAAGTCCACAAACAGGACCCTGGCATAAGTTCCCGGGCGGTCAAGGTGTTGCAGGATGTAATGCAGCCCCATGTTCACTGCATCATCCACTGACCTGTTTGCCCGGTAGGCAAACTGCAGAGGGTCCAGCTGGTGGCCTGTAATGTCTTTCAGATGGGCTAACACCAGTCGTTCGAAGGATTTCATGACCACAGACGTCAAGGCGACAGGTCTGTAGTCATTCAGTCCTGTGATGGTGGATTTCTTGGGAACAGGGATGATGGTGGAGCGTTTGAAGCAGGAGGGAACTTCACACAGCTCCAGGGATCTGTTGAAGATGCGAGTAAAGATGGGAGCCAGCTGTTCAGCACAGGTTTTGAGGCAGGAGGGTGAGACGCGGATGATCTGATATCCTCGTGTTGGTGTTGTTCCCAGACCATCATGAAAATGTTGTTCCAGGTTCAACATTGCAAGTGACCAATCACATTGTTGTGACGTTATTCCTTTGCGCACCAAGCCATTCGTGCATTTATGAAATTCCAATGTTGCAAGGACAATATCAATTCTGCTTACTGTTTATTAAAGGGTTACGGTTAGGGTCAGGGTCAGGGTCCGTTGATCGGCGGACAGAGGCGGTTTCACGCAGCTTAAGTACAGTTTTTTGTTTTACGCCGGTTTTTCCCGAAGTCGCAAAAGTATGACATCACAACATTCTGATTGGTCACTTGCAACGTTGATCCTGGAACAACATTTAGTATGATGATCTGGGAACAACACCAACACGAGGATATCAGATCAACCGGTGAGACGCTGTCTGGTCCGGGGGCTTTCCTGGGCTTCTGTTTCTGGAATAGTCGGCTCACATCCTGAGTGTGTATTCTGAGTTTCAGGGAGGAGGAAAGGGGGGTGAGAGGTGTGGTGGAGGTCGTTGAGTCTGGATTGGAGAGGGTGGTCGTTCCAAACTGGTAAATAGTCAACTTCAAAGTTATCTGGATGAAAATAGTATTTTATCTCCTTTCATCAGGAAACTGCGCAGTACTCTAACTGTTCTCAATGATGTCTATGAAGCCTTGGACACAAAGAACTACAGTGCAGCTCTTTTTATTGATCTAGCAGAAATCTTTGACACTGCTGATCATGGCATTTTATGTCAGACATTACTGGATACCTATGCTTGCTCTCTTCACCTGTTAGATTTGCTGTCTATGGCCAGGCATTCAGATTTATAACTGGCTGCAAACCTTTAACACACCACTGTTCTCAGGTTGACTGGTCCTCATTGGCCCCACGCAGGTATCACTTTCTCTATAAAATCTATTCTGATTTATTGTCCTCTTATATATCAGAGTATATGTTGCACAAACAGTCACAGACTGCAGACTCAGGACATCATTACGTTCGTTGTTCCATCAGTTCGTACAGAGCTTGGGAAGAAGGCTTTCTCCTTTTCTGCTCTGTCCTCATTGCACAACGATCTGAAGCTCTCTTCACTTGCAGACTTCAAAAGACGTACAAATGCGTCTGTGAAATCGTCTCTGGGGACTCTTTTACATTTTGTTTCTTTTATTGTTGAAATTTTAGTGTGTTTGTCAGTAATAGGTCTCTTTTGTAAATTGAGGCATTGAGTGTAAATGAGACTGTGTGTGTTTGTACCTGACAACAGTCTGATGAAGTGGGTGTGAACAGTTTTCAGAGGAGCTGCAGTCCAACACGCTGAACTGAACCTGGTGAGAGAACTCAAACAGTCGTCCTGCAACACACACATTATCAGGTTACCAAGGAAACCGCAGCATCCGCCGGAGACCAATCGACGCACAGAACTCAGTAATCAATACACTGATCTATAATATATTCGGTGAACTCTTCTTAAACCCCACCCCCTCTGCCTGACCATTCACAGCTCTTCTTTGTCATAAACAGTGTTACCTGTCGGCAAGGTAAACTTCCAAAAAGTGGCTTCTCCTCATCCATTAGCAGGCGCTCTGCAGAAAAACAAAATAACAGGACAACCTGTGACCTCTCAGGTGGGAGCACACCTGTGTCAGGTGTACACCTGTCTCGGGTGGTTGTGCGTGCATCTGTCTCGGGTGTGTATACCTATGCTTTGGATGGTGTAGGCGCAGGAGGACCAGCTCAGCACCGGGACTCGGGGGTCCTGCTCGTTGGGGTTCACCTTCAGTCCCACCTTATAGGTGGACAGGCTGAAAGTGGTAATCATCTCACTGATGCTGCTTGAGAATGGGTTCCTGTGACATCACAATGACATCATCACCACGTAATGTCCCATTAGGTTATTGATCAGGATCAGTACAAACAGCACATGACTCACTGTGGCGTGAAGTCTACTCTGAACCCTTGAGGAACGACAGGCTCCGCCTCTTCTGCTGCACCTGTAACACACGCATTAATTAACATTAACACACACGGCTCAGTTTGACTCAGTTTTCTTACAGGTAACTCACCTTCAGACTGCGTCCTGTGTGCAGAGTGCAGAGCTGCTATCAGCTGATTGGTTGTCTTAAGCCACACCTCGAAACTAGGATTTTCAACACTGAAGAAGAAGAAAAAAAAAAAAAAAAACAGAGAGAGAGAGAGAGAAAACCATTCACGCAACATCAGGTAAAAGCCAGGAACCTGTGTACCTGTGGTCAGCACAGGTGTGCTTATTGTGTGAGTGTCTCACTGCAGTCAGGTGAGCGTACCTGTGGTCAGGTGAGGCTGCGTGCGGTAGCATGGGGATCACGGTGTTGCTCAGACACTCGCAGAGTGGACAGAGGAACTCGCCGTTCTCCACATCGTAGCTCGTGTGGCCTCTCAGACGCTGCTGACGCCGCTGCTCCTTCAGCTGTACCGCCTCAAAGTACCTGAACAGAGTGAGGACAGGTGTAACATCCTGAGAGCCGACTGGAAGGTGTGCAAGTGAGGGGAGTCACCTCTGCCAGCAGGTGGCGTGCATGATGTGTCCACAGCTGGCGGTGTGAATCCCCAGACAGAGGTCGGGGTGCATGAACAGGGGGTCACGGTGCTCTGAAACACACGATCACAGGTTAACACCTGAACTTCGACTGGTCACTCGCCTGATGATGTCAAACTGGAGCTCTGCCCACCTGGGTTGGGCAGGTTGCAGTGGCGGTTTTTGGACAGAACAGTGGACCTTTGGACAAATGCTGCAAGCACCATTGCTCTGCTGTGACCTCTGACCTCTTGCTCTTCCTGACACAGGATACAGGTGACCAGCTGTCGGCGCTCAGTCCCTCCCACCCTCCTGGGACCAACAGCCACCTGGGACACACAGGTGAGCTCTGCACTGGGAGGACTGTAAAGCAGGAGGGAGAGGATCTTTTAATATTCTCTGAATAAGCTCTTCAATCACACGTGTGCTCTGCAGCAGGTGAGTCCACAGGTGTACCAGTCCTTGCCTGCACTTAATGTTAAGTGCATTTCATATTCCAACAGATAAATACGGCTTTGTACAGTCATACCTGTGCTCAGCTGATAGTAAGGCATCTAGTAAATGTGAATGAAAGTGGGTATACAGGTGTATTAGGAATGTACTGGTGTAAATATGCAGTTGTACCTGTGGTCGGCAGCTGACGTGGACGCCTCCAGCTCTTCCATGCTCTGCTGGAACAGCTCTTTGTTCTCGTTGATGAAGTGTTTCTGCATCTCTGACATCTGAGCCATGATCTTTTCCCTGCGGAGCCTCGCCATCTCCGCTTTCCTCTTCCTCTCTGCCTTATCTTTGTCCCTCATCGTCTGCAGCACGGAACCAATCAATTCATCACTTAATCAACACATACGTTAATGAGCCAATCAGTCAGTAGATAACCAGGGAAGAGGAAGCGGTGCTGAGTCTCACCTCCTCAGAGCCTCTTTCCAGGCTGACGGTAAAAGAGGAGGCTGACGATGTTCGCTCTCTCATCATTTTGATGTTTGACACCATCTACACACACACAGAGATCATACTGATTCAGCTTCACACCTTCACTCTGGTGTTAATTCACAATGACATCACAGTGACATCAGCGGTTACCTTGAGAATCCAGGTGATCATGTCTTTATGGACTTCCAGGTGAGGAGTGTTCTGCAGACTTTCCAGCAGAGCCAGGACACTTCCTGAAGTACTGGGTGCTTCACCTGGACCTAAACACACACACACACACACACACACACACACACACACACACACACACACACACAGGTAAACACTCAAACACACACACAAACACACACACACACACACACACACACACACAGGTAAACACTCAAACACAAACACACACACACACACACACACACACACACACACACACACACACACACACACACACACACACACACACAGGTAAACACTCAAACACACACACACACACACACACACACACACACACACACACACACACACATACACACACACACACACACAGGTAAACACTCAAACACACACACACACACACACACACACACACACACACACACAGGTAAACACTCAAACACACACACACACACACACACACACAGGTAAACACTCAAACACACACACATACACACAGGTGTACTAACGTGTGATCTTGCAGGTGTAGTTGAAAGTGACATCTTCATCTCCGCTGCTGCTCTCCAGCTGCTGCTGCTCTTCCAGCAGAGCCATGCCCACCAGGTGGAGCACCTGCAGGTGAGGTACAAACACACACACACTTTGAATCTGATGTTCATTTTATTTAGGACAGAGGGCGGCCTCTACAGGTGTTTCTGAAGATCACAGTGATGATTACAGTCAGCCATTAAAACTGGTCACCTGATCTAACACTGATGAACACACGAGAAAACAAAAGCGGGACGCAGAGCTGACTATCGAAAACAGCAACGCAAATCTCCGCTTTCACCCAGCTTCCTCACCAACACCAGATCCCTCACAAACAAAAGGGAGGAGCTACAATCAGAGATGTACTACAACCGTGTTGTCTGGGAGTGTTGTCTACTGAGTGTAACTGAATCCTGGCTCCATCCTAACATCCCTGATGCCCCAGTGGAGTCACCAGGCTGGACCCTACACCACCAGGACCACAACAAAGGTAAGGGCAGGGGCTGTAGGACTACAGTCGTAACAACACAACTATAAACAGTCACTGCTCACCGGACTCAGAGGTCATGTCATGTCCCTTTGATCTACCTTGCAAGCTAACGGTAGCCATAGTTACCATTGTTTACATCCCCCTGATGCTAACGTTAGCTCAGCGCTCAACCACCTCCAACTTACTATTAGTAAACAGCAGAGAGAGCATATCTGTCCATATCATTGTTGGGGACATTAATGAGGCAAGTTTGCAATCTGTACTCTACAAATGCCACCAACAGGTCAAGCGTCCTACCAGGGGGACAATACAGTACTCGTGGACTCGTGATATGTCATCAGTCGGAGACCAAGTACTGTTCCAATTCAAAGTACACATCAAGCCGAGAACGTGAAAAATTCCCAGATGTGTTCTCGCTCCGCAAATTTTATCGAGCATACATCGGCGGTGACTTGTGTGTACTTGGTACAGCTAAATATCCCAGAATGCATTTCGTCCAAAGCTCAAACATGGCAATGGTGGAGGAGTGCGGCTAAAAACGTTTAAATTTAAATATTACTCTTAAAATAACATTTTTAGATACTTTCAGGCGAGAATGTAGCTGTGTAAGCTTCAAATATCTGCTCGGTTTATCAAAACATCACATACTTGCAAAAGTGCTCCGACGTTTTCAGAGACGTCTGTACCCACCAACTCGATAGCTGACCGGGAGGTCAAGGGTCACTAGAGCCAGCAGGAACAGCGAACTACCGGCAGATCGTTTTCAAACCACCTGCGGTCTTTGGCTACTCAGGTTAAACATGATATATAAGTCACGTAGATCACTTCTAAATGTTAATGTTTGGTTTATTTCAGTGTTTTATTTGTTCCTGAGTAAATCGGTTTGGCTGAGATGAAAGTTCAGCTTCATAACATATTACTCACAGTTAAATTAAGAGGTGACAGCAGTAAAAACTGTGACATCATCAAGTACGCTGGTGTTCCAGTTGTACAAATCGTGAGTCTGTAACCCGAGTACGGACTTGCGTATTGAGAAAGGCCCATGGTCTGACTAACCCCCCATCACTCAGGCCACTCACACTGTGTTCAGACCAAGTCTCTGGACTGGTTCCCAGACCTCTCCTCTCCAGTGTGTCCCTCCTGTTGCTTATTTATTCTTGCTCCCTCATTTACATTTTATTTCATGTGCAACGACAATAAAGAGCTACTCTATTCTAAACACACACACTCACCCTCTGCAGCATGGACTCAGTCCAGCCCCCCCCGCTGGGCTCCACGGCCCACTGCAGCACGGCGCCCTCTATGGCGAGCAGCGCATCACATTGCAGGAGGTTCACCAGGCTGCCGAAGAGAGGGCAGAGGGGGGGAGGAGGGGGAGGGGGCAGGGCTATGCACACAAAGACACGTTACCAAGGTGACCATGTCATCCATCAGTCTTCCTGCTGGTGTTTTGTACAGGTGTGCTTACCTGTGTCCTCGCCACTCTGTCTCCTCAGCTTTCTCTGAGCTTCCTCAGCCTGAAACACAGGACGCAGCGTTACCATAGCAACAACACGTACACCAATCAATAACGCTCTGATCCGCATCCAGATCAGTGAGCGTACCTTTGACTGGTCAGCTCTGCTGTAGTGATGGAAGTACAGGTTGAAGTATCTGTTCCACTCAGGGCGGAGCTCATACAGCCCTCTACCTGTCACACCTGGTTTCCTGTTAGTACAAATACACTCAGTACTGCAGTTATTGTAACATAGAGAACAAAGAGAAATTGTAAGGATGCACGTGTATTTAAGGTGGACTGATGATATTTGAGGTGGAAGACTGACTTGAATGAAGCCACGCTGTCGATGACTCTCTCCAGCCCCGTCTCCTTGTTCCCCTGAAGACACAAACTCAGGTTATTACATCAAACTAAAAATGTTTCAGCGCACAGAAGTAAAAACAGTAAATTCCCTGCGCTCAGAAACACTGAATAGCAAACAAACAAAACATTTTAGCCTCAGGTAAGTCAGGGTTCACCTGTTCAGCAGATCTTGTATGATCGAGCCTTACAAAGTGTCTGAGTTTAACGCTCTGGGGTTACCTTTGATTTTACTCATTTACTTTGCCTTGTTTGGTATCATTCTTTTCAGCACGACCTCACATGTCTGAATTTACAGTCAAACTACTACAGTTGTATTAACACAACTGATCTAAAGTCAGGTAAAAAACATAAAATCTGAGTAGAAAAAAAGGTTATATTTTTTGCTGTAACTAACACAAACATTAATGAATCATTTTCGTAATTTGAAATGCAAATATAAACTGTACATTTTAATAACCTATGCACAAGTTATTTGCATCTATTTACCTAAAAATGCAGCCAAGGCGGGCCATTTCAAACCATTTCAAACAATTCACAGAACAATCAGCTGTTCTGCATCAAATATCATGCCACACAAATTATTTCCGCCACTCTAAAATATAATTTGTGTCCACTATAAGATAAAGGAGAACATCACAGCCTGATACCTGCAGGCCAGACAGCAGCAGGTGTTGGAGACACAGTTTACACTGTAATCTGCCTTTGGTGGCTTTTTGGCAGCAACTGTGACATTCAGCAGTCGACTAACTACACAAAATTGCACACTAAGTACATAAAACTGCACACCAACAACACAAAACTACCCACTAACTACACTCAACAAAAATTTAAACGCAACACCTTTGTTACTGCTCCCATTCCCCATGGGATGGACGTAGAGACCTAAAATTCATTCCAGATACACAATATAACCATCCCTCCCAAACAGTGGTCACAAATCAGTCCAAATGTGTGGTAGTGGGCACATCTGCTATATTGAGATAATCCATCCCACCTCACAGGTGTGCCACATCAGGATGCTGATCTGACATCATGAGTAGTGCACAGGTGTACCTCAGACTGCCCACAACAAAAGGCCACCCTGGAATGTGCAGTTTTTTGCGCTATTGGGGGTCTGGGGACCCAGAACCGGTCAGTATCTGGTGTGACCACCATTTGCCTCATGCAGTGCAACACATCGTCGCATGGAGTCTATCAGATTGTCAATTGTGGCCTGTGGAATGTTGGTCCACTCCACTTCAATGGCTGTGCGAGGTTGTTGGATATTCGTGGGAACTGGTACACGCTGTCGTATACGCCGGTCAAGCACATCCCGAACATGCTCAATGGGTGACATGTCCGGTGAGTATGCTGGCCATGCAAGAACGGGGACATTCTCAGCTGCCATCTGCCCTGAACAATGGGAACCACCTCTCCAACGTGCCAGACGCCATCGAATGTGAGCATTTGCCCACACAAGTCTGTTACGGTGACGAGCTGGAGTCAGGTCAAGACCCCGATGAGGACGACGGGCATGCAGTTGAGCATCCCTGAGACGGTTTCTGACCGTTTGTGCAGAAATTGTTTGGTTGTGCAAACCAATTGTTCCAGCAGCTGTCTGGGTGGCTGGTCTCAGACGATCTTGGAGGTGAACCTGCTGGATGTGGAGGTCCTGGGCTGGTGTGGTTACACGAGGTCTGCGGTTGTGACGCCGGTTGGATGTGCTGCCATATTCTCTGAAACGCCTGTGGAGACGGCTTATGGTTGAGAAATTAACATTCAATGCACGGGCGACAGATCTGGTTGACATTCCTGCTGTCAGCATGCCAATTGCACGCTCCCTCATTGCTTGTGGCATCTGTGGCATTTTGCTGTGAGACAAAACTGCACATTCCAGGGTGGCCTTTTGTTGTGGGCAGTCTGAGGTACACCTGTGCACTACTCATGATGTCAGATCAGCATCCTGATGTGGCACACCTGTGAGGTGGGATGGATTATCTCAATATAGCAGATGTGCCCACTACCACACATTTGGACTGATTTGTGACCACTGTTTGGGAGGGATGGTTATATTGTGTATCTGGAATGAATTTTAGGTCTCTACGTCCATCCCATGGGGAATGGGAGCAGTAACAAAGGTGTTGGGTTTATATTTTTGTTGAGTGTAGTTAAAACTGCACACACTACACAAAAGTACGCACTAACTAGCCACAAACTACACAAAACTACCCACTGACAACACAAAAGACTACACAAAACTGCACACCAACTACACAAAAGTACACACGAACTACACAAAAGTACAGGGTAACTGCATAAAACTGCAAACTACATAAAAGTACACATCAACTACACACTCCAAACACACTGAATGTCACAAATCTCTTGTGTCTAAACACTCTCTCACCGCTGTCACTCCTAAAACCTCTCCTTCTTCCTAAACAACCAATTGTCACATGTTGCCATATCATTTTGTGATTGGTTGACATGGTACATTTTTCCACCAATAGGAAAGCGGTGCTTTTTCTTTCTTTTATTTGGTCACAAGCAGAGAGTGCCGATAGTATTCAGCAAAAAACATCAGGTATATTTTTGATCATGACTCTGGTTTTTCGTGTCCTATCAACACAACTTAAAAACTTGTATATAGTTTGAAGTCCGCACTTAGACTTTAAACTTGGAGACTCGGGTTGGCTGCATCTTGTTGCAAAGTCATCTTAAATTGGTCGTGTGATTTGGATGTGCCGACGCGTCCGTCGAGCCCAGAGGGTTAATAAACTTTTAAAAGCAGAACTCACAAATACTTACAAATATGTAACAGCATAACTAAAAAAACATTAACAGACAGGTTAGGGTCTCACATTCTCAGGTAGAGCCTTGGCAAGCTCGCTGTGAGCCATCGGTCTGATGGACAGCAGGTGGATGATTTCTCTTCTGACCTCATCGTAGGGCTCCACCTGGCCAACGCCCGCCACGTACCGCTCACCTGTAACACACATGCAGAGGCAGTGCTAATGTTGCACCTGGACAAGGCGACCTCTCTGACTCATTTTCAGAGGAAACAAACTCACCGACCACCATAATGATGAGATGAAGCATCTCTTCGATGAGAGTGTTCTGCTGGACCAGGTCCTGAAACACAGGACAGAGTGGGAGGAGTCAGTCATACACCTGTAGCGTTTAACTCGAAAGATTCAACATTGCAAATGGATTTTTGAGGACTTGAATCCTTCTTAAAATCCTTCCCAAATCAAAAACCCTGGATTAACGGAGATGTTCGCGCGGCACGGAGCACCGCCTTTGCCTCCGCGAACACATCGGACTACAAACACGCACATTACCAACTCCGGAAGACGATCAAAGCAGCCAAACGTGAGTACAGGGACAGGGTGGAGCAACAGTTTGACAACCCTCGGAGTATGTGGCAGGGACTAAACACGATCACAGACTTTAGAGGGAAAACCAGCACACCGCAGACCACGGCTTCTCTGTGTGAGGATCTAAACGTATTCTACGCTAGATTCGACACAGCGAACACCATGAGACCGGACAGTGTGCGCACCGCGGATGATGTCAGTGCGCACACTGTGTCTGAGGAGGATGTGCGGAAGTGCTTCAGGAAGGTGAACGCACGCAAAGCTACAGGTCCGGACGGGATTCCCGGCCGCGTCCTCAAGTCATGCGCGGCTCAGCTGGCTGGAGTGTTCACGCACATCTTCAACCTTTCCCTCTCTCTGTCTGTAGTCCCAGCCTGCTTCAAAATGGCCACCATCGTCCCTGTACCCAAATCCTCCACCATCTCCTCATTGAACGACTGGCGACCTGTAGCCCTGACCCCCATCGTAAGCAAATGCTTCGAGAAGCTGGTCAGGGACTTCATCTGCTCTGCACTACCCAACTCACTGGACCCTCTACAGTTTGCATACCGCCACAACAGGTCCACTGATGATGCCATAGCCCTGACACTACACACTGCCCTGTCACACCTGGAGAAGAGAGACACGTATGTGAGGATGCTGTTTGTAGATTACAGCTCAGCATTCAATACCATCGTTCCCTCGAAGCTGGACAGGAAACTGCAGGATCTAGGACTGAGCAGCTCCCTCTGCAGCTGGATCCTTAGCTTCCTGTCTGACAGACGCCAGGTGGTCAGACTGGGCAGCATCACCTCATCCCCCATCACACTGAACACTGGTGCTCCACAGGGATGTGTACTGAGCCCTCTCCTGTACTCACTCTACACCTACGACTGCACAGCCACTAACAACTCCAACATCATTGTGAAGTTTGCGGACGACACTACAGTGGTGGGTCTTATCACCAACAGTGATGAGACGGCTTACAGGGAAGAGGTCAGCGCCCTGACCCACTGGTGTCAAGACAACCATCTCACCCTCAACGTCGCAAAGACAAAGGAGTTGATAGTGGACTTCCGGAGGTGCAGAGAAGTACACACCCCCATCACCATCAACGGCGCTGCTGTGGAGAGAGTGAGCAGCTTCCGGTTCCTTGGTGTACACCTGGCTGAGGATCTTACGTGGTCAGTACACACAAACAAAACAGTGAAGAAGGCGCAGCAGCGCCTCTTCTTTCTCAGGAGACTGAAAAGATTCGGCATGAGCCCCCGCATCCTCAGGACCTTCTATCACTGTGCCATTGAGAGCATCCTCACTGGATGCATCACCACCTGGTACGGCAACAGCACCACCTACAACTGCAAAGCTCTCCAGCGAGTAGTGCGGTGCTCTGAACGGATAATTGGAGGTGAGCTTCCCTCCCTCCAAGACATCTACAGGAAGCGCTGCCTGAGGAAAGCGGGGAGGATCATCAAGGACTCCAGTCACCCCAGCCATAAACTGTTCAGACTACTTCCATCAGGAAGGAGGTTCTGCAGCATCCGGTCCCGTACCAGCAGACTGAGAGACAGCTTCTTCCACCAGGCCATCAGACTGCTGAACACTTCATAGACACCTCAGCTTCACTACTGGAACTTCAACATTATGCACTCCATACTGTACAGTAATGCCACTGTTTTGCACATGTCTCACTCTGTATATTTTATATATTTTATTTATTGTTTACTCTATTTAATTTGTAAAATATGTGTACACACACACACGTAGAAAAATATTTAGTATACACATCCAGAAATGCATATACTATTATATATTGTACATATATTTATTAGTTTCAGATGTAGCCATTCTTGTATTTTGCTTGTTTACATTATTGTATTTTGCACAACTCTGTTGCTTGTGAAGCTCGCACACAAGAATTTCACTCACATGTGCTGTACCAATGTACCTGCACATGTGATGTGACAATAAAAGTGATTTGATTTGATTTGAATGTCAAACACGACGTAATGTGAATGTCTGACCTGCAGATGTGATTCTAATTTCTCGTTACGTGCAAATAAACAGACAAGTCAAAGCGACCTGCTGCAAAATCTGACTTCTTGTCTGTTCATGCAGGTGTCTGAATTTAATCTGCTGCAGCTTTGCATCACCTGACGCTGCAGGAGCTTTAACATAACAATCTTTGGAAATGTATCTGTGTCGAGGGTGGGGCGGATAAGCTTAGCAGTAAAATCATGGCGTCTTGACAACAGAAGAGGACTGACCTTGTTGGCCTCTCTGTATCTTTTCCTGATGTCAGCGGTGCTGAAAACGTGAAACACTTCAAATCGACTCAGAACAATCATCAGGAAGTGGTTTGGATCCATCATGGACGCCCCTGCCTGCACCCAACCAAAAACAGCAGCAAGCATGAGCAGAGAGTCTGCACCAACGCTTCACAGAGGCATTAGTGCTGTTGAATCAGCACTGGTAGAATAAGTGGAGCGTCAGTAGAGGCGAGTTGTACCTGTAGCATGATGATGTCTTTGTCGAACATCTCGACTCGACACTTTACATTGTGGTAATAATAAATCTGAAACAACAAACAGCAAAAAACTTAGCTAATCAGCATTGATCTCTTCAGCATAGATTAACAGGTTAGAACTCACCTGATTAATCAGTGAGAATCCGTTCCTCCTCCACATCCCAGCATGCACCTGGGCACAGAGCACCAGGCAACGGAGGGGGAGTTCGATCAGAAGGGGGGGGCTTAGTTCACCCTGAGGGACACGTGGCATCAACAATCAATGAATCAAACTGGTTGGAAAATGGCGTTTCCAATCAGGGATCAATAATAATCTGTTACTGACCAATGGGAGCTGCTCAGGGAAATGAGACGCCACCTCTGTTCTGCTGAGGAGGATGTGCAGACCTGAGGAGGTGATTGATACAACTTCAAACAGGACGTGGAGACAGATGGTGTGACTTTTAAAATGTGTGTGTGTGTTTACCTGCCAGCAGCCTGCAGACCGGCAGGTGTATGGAGACTTTTTCCTGAGACACCTGATACCTGAATGTTTCCACGCTGTGGCCTGCCAGGCTCAAGCTGATTGGCTGCTCACCATCTGGAAGGCTGTTATGACAGTGACTGAGAGCGCTCAGACACTTCTTGTAGGCCTCGATCAGCACACGCTCCTGACACACACAAAGGAGCAAAGAAAAGGCTTGGATGGCTCACTCAATCAATCTATTTATTTAAAACTGATCAGATTATTGATCCAGAAAACAAAAAATAAACTGTAGGAACATAAAAGGTAACATTTGTAATGTTACATGTAGCGTGTTCAGTGTGTTGTCTCACATCAGTGGAGCACCATTCCTGGATCATCGTGATGATGTTTGTCAGCTTCATCTGCAGCGTGAACGCCGCCTCCCACTCAGGCTCCATCTCAATATGCTGCCCCACCTGTCTCACCACTGGGTCCATGCCCTGCAGGGAGGTGGGTTCACAGACAGACAGGCTCAGAGATGTTCGGGCTGCACCTGTACAGGTAAACCTCACACTGTCTCCATGTTACCTGCATGCACTTGAGCAGCTCCAGAAAAGCGTAGAAACCTTCTAGAAACTTGAGTCTGAGCTGATCGCTCCACTTGGACGGAGGGCTGATCAGGACATACCTGCATGTAGAAGCACTGGTTACACTGACAGGCCTGGTTTTATCATAAAACACGACACACACCCACAGCGTTTACACTTGTGAAAGAAGATTCATCAAGCTACAGAACAGGATTCATGGGTACCCTGCATACACAGTGTAGGGTCATCGCACAAGAACCAGTCTCTGTTTAGTCTCCAACTAACCTCTAACTGGCTCTTCATAACCTCTAACTGGCCCTTAACCTCTAACTGGCCCTTAACCTCTAACTGGCTCTTCATAACCTCTAACTGGCTCTTCATAACCTCTAACTGGGGCTCACTTGAGGTCACCAATGAGGCTCTGGACTCTCCCGAACTTGAAGGCCTGCTGGGCGGTGTAGCGGTCGAACTGGAAGCGCCCCTGCGGGTCTCTGTGGCGGAGGTGATCCACAAAGGTCCTGATGATGGTGGTCATCAGGTTCTCCTCCACCATCAGCATCCGGGCCTGCAGAACATTTGAGACCCACACACCAACACACACACACCCCCACACACGTACAGACGTGTCGTTCCTCATGTTCAGTGTTGGGCCTGTTATCATTTCGATCTGTGTTTCTTTGCTTGTGACATTTATTTTGGTGGATTCTGAAGAACTAAACTTTAAAGGTGATTGATCTGATTATTATTAATACTATTATTAATACATAATATATTAATAATAATTATATCTGTTATAATTATTGATTATCAACTAATCAGCTTTCAATGAAACTTCAGGGATGACTTTAGATCATAACATTTTTTCAGTGATGTCTGACATCTGTTCCACCTGAGGGTGAAGCACCCACTTTAAACAACTCAGCCGGTGGGATGACATCTACTCCGGCGGCAGCCACCTGAACTCACCAGTGACGGTACGGTGAACATTTGCACTGACAGGTCAGTGATGGAGAACTCACGGCCGTGGTCGTCTTTCACATAGTCGTTCTGCAAGCGTTCGTAATTCTAGCAGCGGGAGAGAGAGGGGAACACAGAGAGAGAGAGTTGTGTGGAGGTGCAGGAGGAGTACTCACCATGGTCGGGACGGTGAAGAGCTGGACAGACAGCGACGTCACTGACACCACTCGCTCGTGGTCGTCCTCCATAAAATCTGTCTGTAGGCGTCTGTAGTTCTGGAGGGACGACATTTCACCTCTGGGTCAGAGGTCGCTGCTGTCCGCCCAACACCCCACCACCACCCACACACTGACTCCTTTAAAAACCTGTCGCTAAAACTCTGATATTTTTAAGACAGCTCACAAAAGAAAAGTGTATCAAGACTTCTGTTAGTTCTGTAAACCTGACCTTAACACAGCACATGCACAGCAGCGACTGGTTCTTTAATCAAGATCAGCAGCAGCTTTAGGCGATCAGCTCAGCATGACCCATTTTAAATTATTTGTTTCCCACCTGAGGGTTATTTTCAGTCCGAAGACCGATTCCTGTGAATAATATGTGGACATACGTGCTTTGATCACTGAAGTCTTTCTGTCAGTCGACTTTTTAATGATTCATTTTCTAGCTGAGTGATCACCAGCATCTTTAACTTCAGTGAATTTTTATCCTGATATATCATCCTATCCTTCTTCAAATTGAGAACCACCAGTCTGCCAATCCAGAGGTACTGCCCTACATCTCCATGCAACACTGTAGAGACGTGTCCAACACAGCCCTACAACATCTGAGCCTTCAGAAACTCACAGCAAACCTCATCCACCCCAGGGGCTCTGCCATCAAGGAGTCGTTTACCTGCCTCAGTGACCTCGCCTCCAGTGATGGATGACTCACCACCCCCATTTGCTGCTTCCTCTACAGAAGTTGTATCAGTGGGATTAAGGAGGTCCTGGAAGTATTCCTTCCATCGTCCAACTATATCCTCAGTCAGCAGCGCTCTACAGTGCGGGTAGAGCGCTGTAGAGCGCTGCAGTTTGCCAGAATCGCTTTCAAGGAAAGTCATTGACCTTACTGAACTCCTCCCACACCCAAGTTTTTGCTTCAGCCACTGTCTGAATAAGTGTTCCGCTTTACCTTCCGGTACCCATCAGCTGTCTGTGAAGTCCCGCAGGCTAACAAAGGCCAATAGGATTGTTCTTCAGCCTGATGGCTCAGTTGGAAGTAAGAGTTCAAGAGCTCACGAACTGTGCCCGGCATTCACATTGCACTCTCACTATATGTTTAAGTGAGGCAAGCCTGTCCACAGTCCTAACCTACAACCTGATCCAACTCACCACCAGGAGGTGATCAGTTGACACCTCAGCAGCTCTTTTCACCCGTGTATCCAGAATATACACCTGCAGATCCGATGATACGATTACAGCATCGATCATCAACCTAGGGTGTCCCTGCTGCCATGTGCATTTACAGACGCCCTTTGAACATGGTGTTTGTTATAGACAAGTAACAGAACACCACTTGAGATCAGACCAGGCAGGCCGTTCCTCCCAATGACGCCCCTCTAAGTCTCACTGTCAATTGCTCATATGAGTGTTGAGTCTCCAGATGGAGCACCTCGAGCACCCCACCCAAAGACTCCCCAACCTGAAGGTGTCTGGTCTACTGGGAAAAAATCCAACATACAGGGCCCAAGATACCCACATCAACACACTGTCTCTTACCAAAGGCAACTCCAGACTGGAACAGAGTACAGCCCCTCTCTAGGAGACAGGTTCTAGAGCCCAAGCTGTGTGTTGAGGTGAGCCTGACTATATCTAGCCGGTACATCTCAACCTCGCATACTCCTTCTCCACCAGAGGGATGATGTTCCGTGTCCCGAACGCCAAACTCGGGGATCGATCGGTCAGGATCTCTTGCCATTAGCACACACTGCACCAGACCTCTACGGCACCCCATGGGGCTGGTGCAGGCCTACGTCGGGTGTCGGGTGCACCCAGCCGGGCCTTTTGAGCTAAGGCCTGGCCACCTGGCGTTCTCCCATTGGACACACTTCCCAGGCCTGGCTCCAGGACGGGGTCCCAGTAACCGTATCCCAGGCAGGGTGAACTCCCTTGTTGTTAAACTCATAAGGGTCTTTTGAATATCTCTTTGCCTGGTTCCTGACACAGGACCAATTTGCCATGGGAAACCCTACTAGGAGGCAAAAGGCCCTGAGAACATAGCCCTTGGGTTCCCTAGGACAAACAAACTAGTCTACCACACTAAGACAGCAGTTCATGGAGGGGTTAATGTGAGTTATGGCGCTCTTTGACAGGACACACTTTCCAAAGAGAGAAAAACCCCAAATTAATGAGATTTATGGTTTATTTTTGGCAGCGTAACCCCTTTTCTCTGTTGTTTTTGTCTGCTACATGAGCATGAAGGCTCTACACCTCAGGGTTGCTCTGTTCTACTTTGTGATGTCTTGTTGTTACATGTTTTGTTGTTTATATGACACTGTTTAGTAAAGTCTGTTTCAATGAACAAAGTTCACTCCAGAGGATCTTTTTGAGTACTTTGATTTATTTGGATCTAAAAATTCAATCGACACACGACTGGCTGGATGAAGTTTTTCATTTTAGCTGTAAACAAGCCAACAAGGTCATGTGGTGAGGTTTTAGGCTGTTGCACTGAGGAAACAGATGCTGCCAGGGAATCACAGATCATCGAGATTCTACTAGCATAAACCCCCCCAGACTATATAAAGCTCCACAGCTGTCATGGGTGTTCCGATCAGGTATATACACTTACCAGCCACTTTATTAGGTATGCCTGTTCAACAGCTTAATGCAAATATGTAATCAGGCAATCACAGGGCTTCAGCTCAGTGTATTCAGACATGTAGATATCAGACGAGCTGAAGTTCAAAATGAACATCAGATTAATGAAGGAAAGTGATTTAAGAGACTTTAAGCGTGGGATGGTTGTTGGTGTTTCAGACTGCTGATCTGATGTCATGTTCCCACCAACCATGTCTTAAATATGACAGTGAGTTTGCTGTATAAGGGCCTCCACGGTCAAAGATCTCAGTGCAGCAGAGCTCCTCTGTGCTCAGATGGAACAGAAGTTCTCATCATGCCGTGTCCACATGGACCAGCCTCTCTGAGTGTTTCCAGCAGCTTACCAGCAGTGAAGAATTGAAGCAGCTCTTAAAGAAAAAGGAGAACCAACCAGTACCAGCAAGGTGTACCTAATGAAGTGGCTGGCGGGTGTCAGGTATACTGCACAGGTGTGTTACCTTGGCAAATTGGATGGCAAAGATCTTCTTGTACTTGAGGTCCATGAGGAGGCTGTTCATGAGTAGCTGGTGATAGATGTTCCTCGCTCCTGCAAACATGACAGATCAGCTGACCTCAACTTGCTCGCATTTACTTGCAGCTCATCAACTCGCACACCATGAACAAACAGATCAAGGAGACTGCCATGCATCCAAACTTCAGCTAGTTAGAGTGCCTGTCAGTCACATTCAGCGCCAATCGAGAGTTTAAGACCACTTGAAAAATGGCCAAAAATCCTATTTTGCATTGTTGGATCTTCCAAGTTCCAAGTAGAGCTTCAACATGCAGAAACGGGAGTGAGACATAACATGCTTTGAGCATGCAGTTTACTAAAAACAAAACTTATACCAGGGGTCTGCAAACGTTAACACCTAAAGAGCCACTTGGACCCGGTTTCCACGCAAAAGAAAACACTGGGAGCCGCAAATACTTTTTAAAATCTAAAATGAAGATAACACTGTATATATTGTTTGTTTGTTTGTTTTTTTAACCTTTATGCTTTGTGTGAACAACTAAAGTAAGTAAGTAAAGTTTATTTATTAAGCGCTTTTCACAGACAAGCAGTCACAAAGTGCTGTACACAAATATTAAAATAAACAATACAATCAACAGACATTATACACAATGTAAAAGATCAAATGTAAATAATGTAAAGAATATAAAATACGTACAACAAAAGGCTTGTTTGAACAGAAAAGTTTTTAACTGCTTTTTAAAAGAATCCACGGAGCAACTAAGGTGTGTTGCTTATGAAATCCATGAAGTGCTACAGAGAAAATTACCTTTTATTCATGTAATTAACACATTTTGAACTCTTAAAGAAATATAACAAAAGGAAAGCTGAACTAAAATGATCCAGCAAACAAAAACTGTTGTGAGCCGCCCCGCTCATATCGCCTTTGGGCTTTTGGAGCCTTGACCTGACTTTTAAAAAGTAATTGGGAAAAAAAGCTCTATGCTGCTAAAAAAAAATAGATATTTGCAAAATTCTGCTTAAATATGTATTTACCTGGTTAATGTGTGTGGCGGGGTGTGGTCTGCAGCGCCGCTGCAGGGGAGGTGGACTGTAGCGTTGTCCTGCTGATAAACCCAGTGTTTATCACACAGATGAGGGCCCTCAGTCACGAGGACGCTCTCTGCAACATCTGGACATGGCCAGCAGCCATTTGCCACCCCTGCACCTCCTGAAGCTCCGTTGTTCCATTGAAGGAAAAAGCACCCCAGATCATTATGGAGCCCCCTCGCTGTAGGCGTAGTAAACACCTCAGGTGAGACCTGCTTATCATGGCAGTAACACTGCAAACCATCAGGACCATCAAAGTTACATTTGTTCTCATCGTCTAAGGAGCTTGGAAAGAAAAGTGTCTGGACTTCTGGAAGTTGCTTGAAGACGTTTCACCTCTCATCCGAGAAGCTTCTTCAGTTCTAGGGTCAAATGGTGGAGAGTCCCAGATTTAAGCCCTGTGGGAGTAACCCCCCGAGAGGGGACAATGGACCCCCTAATGATCCTCTACCTAATCACATGAGCCAAGGTGTGAAAGAGGCTCATGTGATTAGCTAGAGGACCTTTCAATGTCCCATGTTTGGTCAAAACGGTCAGTTCTGTGGCGTCCATGGAGACGAGGCCTCTGAAGACGTGTTTTGAGGCCGTCTGATGGTTATGGGGCTGCAGTCGGCACCAGGAACGGCCTTAATTTGGGTCGAGGGTTATCCAGTGTCTCGACGGACAGCCAACTGGATCCTCCGGCTCAGTGCTGATGACATTTGTTTGGGTCTTCCACTTGACTTTTGTTCCATAAACCTCAGGATCATTTCAGGAATTCCAAATAACTGTCTCACTGCGTCCCACCTCAGCAGTGACGGTGCTGTGAGAGACCATGCTTATGCAGTTCAACAACCCGACCCCGTTCAAAAAGGGAACATTTGTTTGCCTTTGCCATCAGAACATCATGACAGTGTGACTACCTGACAGGAAATGACAGTGAATCCACATTTGTGCCCAGATTTGTCCTTTTAAAGGCATGTGGCCCGAAACTTTTGATCAGCCGTAAAACAGCCCGTTTCAGTTTGTGTTGTTTTCAATAAACTGCATGCTCAAATGTTTTGTCTCAATCACATTTCTGCATGTTAAAGCTCTAGTTGGAACCTGGTGAAGATCCAACCATGCAAAATATGACTTTTGGCCACTTTTCAAGTGGTCTTAAACATTTAATTGGGACTGTATCTCTGCTGTGTGTCTTTGAAGGACCAACTCACAGATAAACACAAACTGTTTCACATCCGTTGGCTTCACGACCGTGGCCGTTCGAGCGCCATATGACTAGCAGCGGTACGTGCGGTTACCTTTCCACATCTTGGAGTCGTTGAGCATCAGTCGGTCGACAAGCGAGGAGTTCTCTCCCTCTGGACCTTTCTGCAATCCCACCTGACACAGGATCCTCCTCAGGCCATCTAAAACACAGTACACAGTCACCACATGCAGCAGCAGAGACACACACAGAGGAATTGTGGGTAATGAAGTCCACACGTACCAGAGTACTGAATGATCTGACCCAGCCAGCTCAGAGCCTTCAGAGCAAAACACTGATGAGCAACGACAGACGAGTGCATCACCTGAACCCGGAGAGGCTTTGACTGACGGCTGGTGTTTCTCTGAGGGGATAGGATAGGAGGAGGAGCAGAGAAGGAGGTGATGGGGATGTAGGAAGAGGAGGAGGTGAGACATTCTTTGTTTTCTTAAATTGTTGTGATGAGTAAAACCAGAAGGCAGTGAATGTAAATGAGTGCGACATTGAACGTCCCTGAAGCAGGCACCGTCAGCACCCCCCCCACATCAGTTCAAGACTTCCTGTCATTTACCAAACTTGGAAACACTCACCACAATCACGGACTTGGCCTGTTCACAGAACTGGAAGTCTCCATACCGAACCGACTTCCTGCCCTGCGCGCGCACGCACACACACACACACACACACACACACAAAACAGATTCTTAGAATAATCACCAGAACATGAAAAACAAGAAGCTCCTTGTCACATTTCTGAGTTCCTATAAGCGTGTTACTGTGTGTGTGTACTGACATCTCGATCCACCGTAGTGGCGAAGCTCACGGCCTCCTTCTGGCTGCAGCTGACAGCTTTCTGCAGCGTGTAGATCACCTGCTCGTACGTGTGCACTTCATCATTGAACAGCATGCAGTAGTAGGTGTCCTCTCGCTCCCTGCAGACACATACACACACACACACACACACAGTGTGAACGCTGCAGTATGACGCGTTTACTGTCACGTGTCTCAGGTAAAGGTAGAGTGAGCCTACGGTGGCTGCAGTCCTGTGGGGAGCAGGTCCTCGTGCTCCCAGGTCAGCAGGTCGACGGCATACTTCAGGATGATGAAAAAGACACTGAACGCACGGCCGACCATGTCAGTGGGTAGCTGAGCTACGGGGTCCTGGAAGGACAAACAGCACAGAGTGAGCACTCTGAGAGACAGGGTTACCATCCTAAGCCAGCTCAGTTCACACCAGCCTCTAATCAGTCTCTCACACTCAAACCACAGCTGTGAAGTATGTCTGTGAAGGTTCTCAGTCATCCCTGTCATCATAGTCTAAGAAAGAAAAAGGCATCTGGACTTGTTTAAGTTGCTTGAAGACGTTTCACCTCTCATCTGAGAAGCTTGTTCAGTTCTAGGGTCAAATGGTTTTTCTTTCCAAGCTCCTTAGACCACAGCTGTGAAGATCCTTCTTCCTTCCATCCAACACCGAGTAAAACAACCCACGATTACTGCCACTCAAAAATAAAAATAAAATCCAAACTACAGGATCCAGGGAACGGAGGAAATATTTGCATGGCTGCTTTTATATTCTCTGAAAAGACGCTTAGGAACCTCCTCAAATAGGAACCTCCTTTTAATGTTTTAGTCGGGGAGCTCTCAGAGGACAACTTATCAGCGCTCAGGTCTGCTGAAAGTGAATAAGTAAGTAAAGAAATTTTTATACAGCACCTTTCAAGATAAAATCACGAAGTGCTTCACAGAAGCTAAAACATAAAAACAAAAATCAACCAAAAGCAAGTTTAAAAAGAAGAGTTTTTAGCTGTTTTTTAAAAGAGACCACTGAGTCCACAGATCTCAGGCTCAAAGGGAGAGAGTTCCACAGTCTGGGGACCACAGTTACAAAAGCTCTGTCGCCTTTTGTTTTCAGCCTCGTGTGCTCGACAACCAGCAAGCCCTGATCACATGACCTCAGAGACCTGTGGATGTACGGATGTAAAACATCACTGATGTATGTTGGTGCTTGTCCATGTAGAGCCCTGAATGTCAAAATCATAATCTTAAAGTGGACTCTGAATATTATGGGGAGCTAGTGCAGCTATATCAGCAGGGGTGTGGCATTACTTGGAAGGCTTGGTCTGAAGCTTTGCTGCAGCATTCTGAGCACCCTGCAGATATTTCAAAGAGGCATTACATAAACAGGTGAACAAGGAATTACAATAGTCCAAACGAGATGAGACAAATGCATGAATGATTATTTCCAGTTCAGAGCGTGACTCAATGGTACTCAGCTTAGCAATGTTTCTTAAATGGTAAAAACAGGAGCAGACCAGAGATTTAACATGAGCCTCCAAAGTCAGAGCTGTCAAAAGTTACATCAAGGCTCCTGATAGAAGGTTTGGAAAATGAAGCAAGAGGGCCTAAATTTTCCACTACCAAGGGCACAAATTTATCAGGAACACAAACAAGGACTTTAGTTTTCTCCTCATTAAGTTGAAGAAAGTTATCAGCCTCCAACCTCTCATGGAGTCTATGCACCTATGCAAGATCTGTAGTTTGGAAACATCATGTGGCTTAAAAGAGATATACAACTGAATATCATCTGCATAGCAGTGATACGAAATGTCCTTGTGCTAAGAAGGTCCTGAAGAGAGAGTATATACAACAAAAAACAATAAGGGTCCCAACACAGAACCTTGTGGCACACCATAGGCAAGACAAGTGGAGGAGGACCTGAACTTAGAGCTAGCCATAGAGAAGGATCGTTCACACAAACAAGACCCCGATATACCCATCCAGCGTCTCAGCCTATGTAACAAAATGTGACGGTACCAAAGGCACAGGTCAGGTCCAACATCAGCAAGACATCAAAATGTCACTGGACACTCTAAAGAAGTGCAGTTTCAATAGAGTGAGCGCTACGAAAGTCAGATTGGAATTTATCGAGAATGTTGTATTTATCTAAATCAGCTGTGAACTGCTTAGAAACAACTTTTTCTAAAATCTTAGCGATGAATGATAGTTTTAAATTTGGTCTACAACTGCTAAGCAGAGAAGTGTCAAGCTTGGGGTTGTTGTTGTTTTTTTTAACAGTGGGTGAATAACAGCATTCTTACAATAAACAGGGACCTGACCAGAAACCAGTGAGGCATTGATAATTGTAAGCACACAGGGACCAATAAACTGAAAGACATTTTTAAACAAAGATCCAGGTAAAATATCAAGAGAGCAGGAGGACGCTTTCATTGAATCAACTAACTTGACAGCTCAGGTAAGGACACAGGTAAAAATCTTTCTAAAATAGCAGGCCTAGCTTGAGTTGAAGCTGACAATAGAGACACAGAAGGAGAGACATTGTTCCTCACATTGTCTTTCTTTGTTGAAAAAGTCAGTAAAGACACTAGCTCTGAGAAATAGGCAGCCCTCGCATCTTGAACTGAAGAGTTAAAAGAAACTAAAAGGTCCTTTAAATAAAAGAGATGGACATGCAAACGAGTTTTCCTCCATAAACGCTCAACCTTACGGCAGCAACGCTTTAAACAGCAAATGCTGTCATTTATCCAGGGGGACAACTTTGAAACCGGAGCTAGTCTAGTTTAAACAGGACAAACATTGTCTAAAATAGAAAGACAAAGATTATTAAAAACATTTGTTAATAAATCAAAATTATAGGAAGGTAAGACTAAATAAAAAACATCAGAAATTTTGGCAGCAGTAGAGGAATTTAAGATGCGAGAGCTAACCACATGTTGAACAGGAGAGAGGGACAGATGGAAAGACAAGTTAAAAAGAATACAACGATGGTCCAAAATAAAAATGTCCTCAGTACAAAAAAAAATCACTGTTTAAACCTAAAGTATAAACAAGGCCCAGTGTGTGTCCTTTGGTGTTAGTGGGACCAGACACATGCTGTGTAAAATGAAAAGAATCCATGACGCTAAGGAAACCTCTGGCAAAGAGGTCAGAGTCATCGTCAATGTGTATATTAAAATCCCCGACTGTAACCAGTCTGAACAGCTTCAAGGTGGAGGATAAAAAGTCACTGAACACCTTTAAAACTGACCATTTAGACCAGGTAGACGATACACTACAGCACAGTAACACAGATCTTTATCTCCAATTTTAACCAGCTGTAATTCAAATGATGAAAAATGTCGGACCATTACTGAGCGACAGTCAAACCGGCTTCCAAACACTGCAGTGAGATGACCTCCTTGACCGGACGTCCAAGGCTGGCTGATGAAGGAGTACCCGCCCGGGCAAAGCTCGATGAGGGATGAGTACTCACCATCGCACTGCCAGGTTTCAGTTAGAAATAAGAAATCCAGGTTTTTTTTGGAAAGAATAAAATTGTTCAACAAGAACGTTTTATTTGTCATTGATTGGGCATTAAAGAGCGCCATGCTCTGCGAGGTAGAAGTTGAATCATTAACAGAAATGGCCCAAATTAGGGAACATAAAAACTGAAGCTTTGATCCGCGACCTTTGTAAATTCCACTCACTGTGTGGACAGAAGGCCAAACAACTGGAAAGTCTGTATAAACACTCCTGAGGTAGCATAGTCTCACAGGTCCAGGCCCTACATAATCAAGCAGGGACAAGGAAGAAAAATGCCCCTCCGTACAAACTGTCTGACCACAGGTGACTCAGCGTCGCTTACCAGCTAATCCTCGCTTCAGAAAACTCTAAGTTTCACCTGAACACTTGCTCTCTGGAGAATGACGTGAACATTAAACTGAGAATAATCAAATGGATTGAAACATGCAGAAAAGTTTAAATACATCGAACAGATGATCGAGGTCAAAGGAGCGACTCACGTTCAGACTGAGCACCGGGGGGGGGGGAACAGACAGATGGGGTCATGTCATCAGCTCTGCTCAATTTGCTTGATTTTCTAATTCTGTTCACGGCAGGAAGGTTTATACTTAACAATAATTTAAAAAACATTAAGTCAGACCGACGGACAGAGCCACAGATGGTTAAGGTGCTAACATACCGTCCACAATGCCGTCATCACACAGAGGCAGCCGTTTGTACCTGCGGGCACTTCACAAAGAGCCACTGTGGTATTCTTCTAAATGAAACATGTTGCCATGCCGACAATATCACGTCACACGCACTGATGACGAGGAGAACAAGCCAAGAGTTTGTCGAGTGTTTATCATATCGCACTGGCCACAACAGACTCATAGAAAATCCTGAGCATTTTCTGGCAGATGTTGAAGGACCTCAGTCGCCTCAAAAAATAGAGACGACTCTGGCCCTTCCTGTAAAGTGCTGTGGTGTTTTTAGCCCAGTCCAGTTTATTGTCAATGTGAACTCCAAGGTATTTATAGTCCTCCACAATGTCCACACTGACCCCCTGGATTGAAACAGGGGTCAAGTGTTTCCTGGTCTTCCTGAAGTCCACGATCAGTTCCTTGGTCTTTGCCACGTTGAGCTGCAGATGATTCTGCTCACACACGTGACAAAGGAGTCGACCACAGCCCGGTACTCTGTCTCATCATCCCTGCTGATGCATCCAACCACCGCAGAGTCATCAGAAAACTTCTGAAGATGGAGGTCTCTGTGCAGTGGCTGAAGTCTGTGGTGTAGAGGGTGAAGAGGAAGGGGGAGAGGACAGTCCCCTGTGGTGCCCCTGTGTTGCTGATTACCTTGTCACACTCACTGTGGGAGACGTACATATTGTGGTCTTCCTGTCAGGTAATCAACAATCCAGGACACCAGAGAAGCATCCACCTGCATCGCTGCTAACTTATCACCCAGGAGGGTCGGCCTGATGGCGTTGAAAGCACTAGAAAAGTCAAAAAACATGACCCTCACAGTGCTCGCCGGCTGGTCCAGATGGGTGTAGACACGATTGAGCAGGTAGATGATGGCGTCCTCAGTTCCGAGACGAGGCTGATAAGCGAACTGAAGGGGATCCAGATGTGGTCTTACTATGGGTCGCAGCTGGTCCAGGATGAGCCTTTCCAGGGTCTTCACGATGTGAGAGGTCAGTGCCACGGGCCTGTAATCCTGGGGGCCACTGGGACGTGGCGTCTTTGGTACAGGGACGAGGCATGATGTCTTCCACATCACCGGGACCCTCTGCAGACTCAGACTCAGCATAAACAGTTTATGAAAGACTCCACACAGCTGGGGGGCACAGGTCTTGAGGACGAGGGGACTCACTCCGTCTGGTCCAGCAGACTTGCCTGAGTGAAGTCTCCTCATTTGCATCTCAACCTGGTATAGGGCTTTGGAGCGTGATGTCACAGGGGTGGGCGTGGAAAGGATTTTGGCCCGATCCGCCATTTTGGGGGTCTAGCGCAAGTGAAAAGGGAGCGAAGGCACACACAACAGCCATGGTTCGTATTTGCTGTGTGGTCGGCTGCAATGTACGATCACACGACCGGCAAGAGAATAAGGTTGAAAATGGTTTATCTTTTCATTCTTTCCCAACCTGGAAGCAACATGAGGCAGCTCGTGTATCGATGTTACCAAACGAAGGCATCTAGCCTGGATAGCAGCTGTGAGACGAGCTGATATCCAGTTCTCTTCCATCTCCAAATATCTGTTGGTGCTCCATACATTTTCATTCCAGTAAGTTCTAAATATGTTCACTCTTTATAGCCTATTAGTTTTATTTTCAATGCGCTCTGAGCTCATAGCAAATTAGAACAAACATCCTACTGAGTGATTTTGCAGAACTACCTTCTATTTATAGAGTTGCTAATTATTTGGCATTATTGCAGCAAACCAACCTATGAAATGGATGAAACATCGTGACTGGGTTCCAGCGCTACACAAGGGACCTGCTTCAAACATACCACCATGCCAATCAGATTACTTCTTCCATGTGAGGGTGAAGAGGTGACCCTCCTGGATAAGATGGTGAAGGTTTGCTGCGTTTTGGTGAACAGTGTGATAATAAAACCAGGGAAGAATGAAACCTGCTCCTGTTAAACGTTCTTAAGTATTGTGCTGTTAAAATTGCTGTATTTTTTCAAAAGATACAGTAAATAAAGTAATGTTAGTAGTGGGTGATATCATGTAAACACTCATGATTTTGTGTAAACATTTTGTCATTTGTAAACTATAAATGACATGGATTCTACACTGTAACTGATGTGATGTTCTATAAGGTGGTTTTAATAAAAAAAAAAAAAAAAAAAAAGGCAAAAATTAGTTTGTTTCTTTATTCAACTTTTGAACAGTGGGACTCAGTCAGTACATATTCAGTAAATGTACATATACATATATAGTACATATTCAGTAAATGCAAATTATTTACACAGCAGTGCACTACAGGCATAAATCTAGACCCCTAGATAAAACATTATGGGTCATTCCCACAACCCACAGCTTTACTGTGTTCCAGCAAAGTATCCAATAGCAGTGACGACTCCTCCAAAGTAGCAGGTGGGATTTTTCTGTTTTGAGGACGGCTCCTTTTACCTGTCACTACAGATGGTCTGTGTATGTTTTGATCAAGAGCCTTTTTTGGGCAGCTGAAGAGGAGACGTCTATCTTATGGCCAACCTCTGGCTGTATCTTGGTCACATTACCCAGCAAAACCCAGTATGCAGGTTCATCTGTAACAGTCCTGGTGCCATGGATCAGCACTGTTGCTTCTACATTAAACAGAAGAGCAGTGACGTGGGTGCAGGTCTCCGCGACTCCAGCCTTACAGGTGCAGTGGGCGGCTTCAACCTTCCCTGTGATGCTCACAGTGACCCATGGCTGCAATGCTGGTTCATTCAGTCTTTGAGAGTGCAGGACCTGAAACACACACAGACAAAGTTCATTTAAAGACAAGAACTATGAGCCAAGGCCGACGTAAATGTGTTTTATCTACTTTATCATAAATGTAACAAAGTGTTTAGAAAGTTAGCACATACATGTCATTTTTCATTTCTTTATGTGTCCATCTATAGAACGCTGCAGGTTATAGTGTAAATCTGCCTGCAGAAAATGAACCTAAAGTATGTAATGCAAGGATGTCATCACTTTAGAGATGGAGAAAGCATAAAGTGACAATTATGAATCACTTAATATGATAAGGAGATTCTGCAGGTCATTAATCAATGTATAAAATTAAAATAAAATGTATTTTTAGTGACACAGGACACAAACATGGAAGCAAGATGTATAATTAGGATTATTTATAATAAATATGAATAAATTAGTGCAATTTCTTTAACCATAAAGAACAACAATCCTTCAGGACAATGTCACATCAATGCACTGAACTCACTATGTTATCCATCTAACAGCCTCCACATGTTCTCACTGTAATTTCCCCTCATGAATGAATTTGTGCTGCACTAATGTGAATGTTTGCAGGGAAATCAAACGCATTTCACTCGCAGTACTCAAGCTGACTTACCTTTGTTTGAATGACGACTTGTACGCGCTGACTCCACAGACAAGGTCAGGCTACGTCAGTAGCGGTTGGTCTTCAGGGTTTCTACTCCACGGCCGTATTTCATACGGGTCCACATTTCCAATGCACGCTCTTTTCTGCAAGTACCGCTGCTTCGCCTCTGGACGCAATCGGTCTCTATACAGTTCATTCTCTTTTGAGCTGCTTTTAAGCATCTTTCTTGTAGTCGTCGTTCCAACACAGTGTGTTTGTGTTGATTCGTAGACCCCGAAAATGGCGCTGCGCTCCCATAATGCATTGCGGCGTGACGTCAACTCCAAAGCCCTATTGAGTGAAGGTGATGGGTGGGGTGTCAGGAATCTCACAGGAGGCAACATGTGAAGAGAGAGGCTGGCACAGTGGTGTGGCTCTGGGTTCCAGGCTGACTGCAGGTGAGGTTGTGGGGGTGGGAGCAGACACTGTGGTGTCGAATCTATTGAAAAACAGATTCAACTCGTCGGCTCTATTCTCACCTCCCTCAGCTCCCCTGCTGTTGGTTGGCCTGAATCCAGTGATGGTCTTCATGCCCCTCCACACCTCTCTCATGCTGTTCTGCTGGAGTTTCCACTCCAGCTTCCTCCTGTAATTGTCCTTAGCCTCTCTGATCTTGTCCTTTAGTAACACCTGGACCTTCCTCACCTCTTTGTTGCCCCCTCTGAAAGCCCTCTTCTTGTTGTTGAGGAGGGCTTTGATGTTCTTAGTCACCCACGGCTTGTTATTTGGGTAACAATGAACAGTCTGAGCTGGAACAATGGAGTCTGTGCAGAAAGTTATGTAGCCTGTGATACACTCAGTAAGCCCATTGATGTCCTCGGCGTGAGGCTCACAGAGTGTTTCCCAGTCGGTCACCTCAAAACAGCCCTGTAGTTCCGCTATTGCCTCCTCTGACCACCTCCTAACAGTCCTGGTGGTCACAGGTTCCCTCCTCACAATTGGCACATAGCGGGGGGTGAGGTGAATCAGGTTATGATCTGACCTACCAAGTCAGATCATAACCTGATTCACCTAAAATTCATTTAAAGGCTGTAAGACATATTTAATGAAAATAAGGTAAAGCAACTTAAACACAATTTAAAGGACATAACAGCCATAACTGAAACTTCCAAATGAACATGATGGGTGCCAGACAGACAGAGCCAGAGCAAGACAGCTGGTTCAGTCAAGGTGTCTTTATATACACTGGGACTGGCCTTCTCAGGTGTGCTGCATCTATAATTGGGTCAGCTCCACCTACCTGCAAGAAACAGGTAACAGAAAAACCAAAACACAAGGCCAGCCCACAGCCCACAGAGCAGCTATCTGAACGCTACTCCAACAGAGGTCGATTATCTTGTTAATAATTTCACCTCCTCACTACGTACAACTCTGGATACTGTAGCTCAGGGCTGCCCAATCCCAGTCCTCAAGAGCTACTATCCTGCAGCTTTTAGATGCATCCCTACTCCAACACAGCTGAATCAAATGGTTTGATTACCTCTTCAGCATGCCATCATGTTTGGCAAAGGCCTGATAACGAGCCATTCATTTGATTCAGGTGTGTGGGAACAAGGATGCATCTAAAAGCTGCAGGACGGTAGCTCTCGAGGACCGGGATTGGGCACCCCTGCTGTAGCTCCTGTGAAAACTAAGGTCTCAAATCAGAAGTACCTGACTCTGTGGTATAATTCTCAAACACGTACCCTAAAGCAGATGACTCGTAAGCTGGAGAGGAAATGGCGTGTCCCAAATTCAGAGGATCATCATTTAGCCTGGAGAAATAGTTTGCTGCTTTATAAGAAAGCCCTCCGCAAAGCCAGAACATCTTACTATTCATCACTGATTGAAGAAAATAAGAACAACCCCAGGTTTCTCTTCAGCTCTGTAGCCAGGCTGACAAACAGTCAGAGCTCTGTTGAGCCAACCATCCCTTTAACATTAACTAGTAATGACTTCATGAACTTCTTCACAAATAAAATGTTTTTTTTTTTTATTACTTAGCTTTTAATAAAGGTTTTACATATTTTTACAACAGAAAAGGAAAACAACAAACAACCGAAAACAACAATAACAAAACAAGCAGTTGACTGAAAAGCACAGCTTTTTCCCACAAAGCAATTCTGGCAGTGAGAACATGACTTTATATTCATGAATTGACAGCAGATCTACAGATGTAAGAGCAGCCTAGGAGAGGCATACAGAGGTTTATATAGATGTATATGTGTGTGTGTATTTATATAGAGTAGGCACAAACAGGAGAAAGAAAAAATAAATTAAATTTAAAAACAAAAAACAAAACAAACAACATTCTAATTTCGGATATATTTCAACCACTTGTACCATCTTGTGGTATAAATATTAGCCTGCAGTCTTAACAAAAAGGTACGTTTTTCCATTTTATGAATCTCCTCAACAACGCTCAACCAGTCGTCCAGAACAGGGGGGTCAGTACAGAGCCACTTACGAGTAATTGCTTTTTTTGCTGCAGCAGTAAGAATCTTCAGGAGATATTTGTCATTGCTTGTTAATTCTTCGGGTAGGTCTCCTAAATAAAATGTTATGACAGGCCGTTGTTTTGATTTAAAGCCTATAGTCTGTTCTATCTTTGATATAACATCTTCCCAAAATTTTTCGACACGACCAGAATATGTGGGTATGGTTTGCAACAGTTTCCCCACAGCTCCTCCAGCATGAAGAATTTCACCGTGTTTGTTGTTTTGGTGTTATGAAAAATCGTACCAGATTTTTCCAACTAAATTCTCGCCAGTATGCAGAGGATGAGGTTGAACTGGCAGTCTCACACATATTGTCCCATTGCTCAGAAGTTATAACTGAGGACAACTCTCTCTCCCATCTTTCCTTTATATACAGTAAGCTGTTGAGGTTCCCCTACTTTTCAATATGCCCTGGTAGAGTTTAGAGATAACTGACTTGCAGCCCTTATAATATGTTTGTGAAATCAGATTAATTATTTCATTGGGTTGTGTATTAATTTCTTTAGTCACTTTTGAGGATAAATACTGCCGTAATTGTAGGTATCTGAAAAAAAAATCCCTTTTTCCTAGTTCATATTTTTCTTGTAATGTTTGGAAACTTTGCAGGCCATTCTTATCCAGTATTTTACAGTATACATTAATGCCTTTATGCGACCAATTCTTAAATTGTAAATCCAATTGGTTTGGTTTAAACTCAGAGTCATAAGCCACCCACTTAAGTACTTGAATGTGGTTCCTTAGATTTAGTTCCTTCACTATCTCAAACCAGATAAGCAATGTAAAAGATGTGAAAGGGTTCAGTTCTTTCTGGTGGGCTCTTGCCAGCTTCCGATCTCCTATCAAGGCTTGTATTGGAATGACCCCACGCATATTCTCAATGTCTTTCCATCGGGCCCCATAAGTGTCAACATACCATTGTATAATTATTTTGAGTTGAGCAGCAAGGTAGTAATCCCTGAGACTTGGGAGGGAGAAGCCGCCTTTATCTTTATGGAATAATAATGTGCTATATTTAATTCTAGGTTTCCGCCCCCTCCAAATAAATCAAGATATTTGTTTGTCCCAGACATGGAACTGAGATTTGGGGATTTTGATAGGCAGAGACATAAACAGATACAGTAGTCTGGGTAGGACTGACATTTTAATGACCTCCATTCTCGCGCTAAAATCAAAAACAAGTGTTGACCATTGAGTGAGGTCCTCTTTAATCTTTTGGCTCACGGGTTCAAAGTTTTTTTTTTTTATACAAGTCTACTAACGATTTAGTCAGCCATACTCCTAAATATCTAATTGCTTTCAGAGACCAATCAACAGAAAAAAATAATAATTTAACCTCATTCAACAGGCTATAGTTAAAACTCAAAATTTGTGTTTTTCCTATGTTGAGTTTTTAACCAGAATACATCCCAAACCTTCCCAGCAAATCTAAAAGGGTCCGGATGGACTGGTCTGGATTCGACAAGTACAAGAGGACATCATCAGCATATAGTGCTATTTTATGTTCTCTTGAATTAACTACGACCCCATGAACACTATTATTTTCTCTTATTGCTTGTGCTAAAGGTTCAATGTAAAGAGCGAAAAGAGTCGGAGACAAGGGACAACCTTGACGAGTAGATCTTTCCAACTTTACACGGTCCGTGACTCGTCCATTTATCTTGATTCTCGCGGTAGGCATTAAATATAATGTCTTAATACTGTTAATGGAGTTTTCAGCAAAACCAAACCTTTCTAAGACCAAGAACAAATACGACCAGCTGACACAATCAAAGGCCTTTTCGGCATCCAGACTAATTAGTACCGCTTTATGATTATTTTCTCTTACATTATTGATTATGTGGAGAGAGCGTCTTATGTTGTCTTGGATTTGCCGGCCCCCAACAAATCCAGTTTGATCTTCATCAATCAAATCTGGGATGAACGAGTTTAGCCTATTAGATATAATTGAGGCATAAAGCTTATAATCTTGGTTTAGGACTGATATCGGCCTATATGAGCTGCACAGCATTTTATTCTTACCGTCTTTAGGTATAATTGTTATGATTGCCTCAAACCATGATGGGGGTGGGGCGGGGGGGTGGACATATTCTCTAATGTCCAGTTCAATGACCTTAGCAAAACTGGAAGCACCTCCACCTCAAATGCTTTATACCACTCAGCCGGCAGGCCGTCTGTACCTGGTGTTTTGTTATTTTTTAGTTTCTTTAAGGCCATTTCCAGTTCTTCTTTCTGAATCTGTTTGGTTAGGCATTCATTTTGACACTCGCCAATTGATGGCAAATCTAATGAATTAAGAAACATTTTCATATCTTCTGTATTGGCTTGTGCAGGTTGTGCGTATAACATTTTGTAATAGGTTTGGAATGCCAAGTCAATTCCTTCCAGGTCACTTTGTAATTTCCCAGTTTGGGGACCAAGGACTGAGCACATAGAATGCGTCATTTGCCTTTTACGAAGTTTTCTAGCAAGTAATTTTGTTGCCCTTGGCCCAGTTTCATAATATGATTGCCTCATAAATTTGTATTTTTTCTCTTCTTCTTCCTGATATATATCAAGAATTTGTTTTTTAATTTTCTGAATTTGTTTCAAGGTCTGGTCAGATTGAGTATTTTTGTGTCTGTTTTCTAAATCTTTTAGTGTATTTTCAAGTCCATTCAGCTGATTCTCTTTAGCTTTCTTCAGAGCTGCACTTAGTGATATAAATTTGCCCCTAACAACTGCCTTTAAGGTGTCCCATAAAATGTTAGGATTTACCTGGCCATTATCATTTATTTCTAGAAAATATTTTATTTCAGCTTTTATCTCTTTTATAATAGCCTTATTGTTAAGTAGACCTGTATTTAGCCTCCATACAGTTTTTTTTGGTCTAGTCTCTAGGTTAATTGTTAGATAAATTGGTGAATGGTCTGACATATTCCTAGTGCCTATGTCACAACTTTTTACCCTATGTCTATCATTTCTAAAGACAAAGAAAAGATCTATTCTTGAATATATGGCATGGGGGGGTGAAAAGTAAGTAAAATCTCTATGCTTTGGATGCATTTCTCGCCAAATATCCAATAAGCCCAAGTCATCCAGGCCCTTTCTTAGCAATTTACTCTGTGAAGTCACTATCCTCTTATTATTAGAGGTATCATCCTTATGCATGATTGTATTAAAGTCCCCTGCGCATATTAACACACCCTGAGACTCCGAGGAGATCAATTCAAGGATTTTCTTAAGAAGTTTCAAATCATAATTTGGTTGTAGGTAGACTGAAAGAAGAGTTACCATTTTGCCCTCTATTTTACCTTGAATTAACACATATCTGCCTTCATTATCCTTTACTTGTCTGGTAAGTTCAAAATGTAGGGAGTTGTGTATCAATACCGCAACTCCTCTTTTGTTACCTGTTTTAAAAGAGCTGTAAAATGTATTTGTGAATCCAAACTTCTTTAACTTCTCATGCTCTGTTTGAGATAAATGAGTTTCTTGGAGAAACACAATCTGTATTTTTCCCCGCTTTATCTTAGACATGACTCTACTCCTCTTAACAGGGTTGTTAAGTCCATTTACATTCCATGAAGCTGCTCTAAAGTCACAGTTACTCATACAGGTATTTCCAACCACTTATGTCGACGCTCTGAACATAGTTAGAACTATAAGAACAGATTAACCACAAAAACTGAACATATGTTACCTTGACTTCCACTCCTGGGGCTTTATAGTGCCCTGTCATTCTATAGTGTCCATTCTTACAATATTGGAGAAAAAAAATCCTACCATATATAGGAGCTCCATCGCTGCATCCAGCAGCTTTCTCTTGTCTCTGCGCATTTTAAGTATATCTCTCTCGGTCCTGATCAACATAGTCTGTTTTACACGACACAGGTCTAACGCAAAAAATGGTAT
The DNA here is from genome assembly GCF_964374335.1 of Astatotilapia calliptera. Lineage (NCBI taxonomy): Eukaryota > Metazoa > Chordata > Actinopteri > Cichliformes > Cichlidae > Astatotilapia > Astatotilapia calliptera. Next base: position 260,961 of record NC_137434.1, read on the forward strand.
AAAGTAAAAATGTTACTGGAGCAATACGTACAATGCCAGCATATGGTAGAGGTATTTCTTTATAAATCTTAAATAAGATGTAATAGAAAGGTAAACACCTCTTCCTCTATTATATTAAACTAAGATTAGGAAACAGTACTTACAGAGCCAAAACACGTATTTTAGCCGCTTAGTCCAGTGAGGCTTAACACAAGATAGTTAATACTTATTGTCTGAGAAATCCACGAAGCCTTCCGCGGACACGTTCGGAGTGTGAGCTATCCATTTTCTCCCAGTGTGCGCTTCGGGTGAGAACCTGTTCCCAGTTGACGTCCCCGCAGCGTGGCATCTCCACAGCGTAACCCCGCTTCTTCATATGAATTCTCATTTTAGCTGGGTATGGTGTCTGGAAACAAATTTTTTGTTCTTTGAGGATCTTCTTAATGTCCTTCTATTCTTTGAGCTTGTTGTTAATCTCAGTCGGTAAGTCGTGTGTAAAAGTGATAGTTTTGCCCTCATAAGAAATTTTCTTAGCCCAAGCTGCTCTCAGGATTTTGTCTTTTATGTCATACCTCTGGAAATTAACCACAATAGACCTTGCAATCGCTATGTCTTGCGGCTTTGGTCCCAGTGATCGGTGAGCACGCTGAATCTGCAACTCCTCATCTTCGGAAAGGGCAAGTTCTTTCTTTATGAAGTTGTTAATGAATGCCATCATATCATTCTCCTCAGCACCTTCCTTAATTCCGTATATACGGAGGTTGTTGCGGCGCGATCTTCCTTCCAGGTCCGTGACTTTGGTCTGGAGAGTTTTCTGCTGGTCCAGACAGTGAATTAGCGCATCTCTCAGGTCCACATTCACTGTCTCAAATTCGTTCACATGTTGTTCTGCTTCAGTTAGCCTAGTGGCGTGATTAAGAATATCCACGATGGCATCTTGTAGCTTCTGATTCATCTCAGCCTTTAGGTTATTCAGATCTTCTTTGATTTCTTTCCTCATCTCTCGGATGTTATCGCTCAAATTTTGCATTGCTTTAGCCATTGTTAGCTCGTTTTCCTCACTTTGCTCCGTGCTCCTCTTCATGCTAGCTCCGTCGCCGTCGCGTAAGGTGTCTTTTGCCTCTCCGTAACTTTTGGAGCTACCTGTGTCTTTTTACATCTGCCTCCACGCATTGTATATCATCGTCAGTATGAATACGTTTATTGTATCGAGTTTGTGGAGTTTTCCTCACTTATGATCAGGAGCGGACAAAAAGTTAATCCGCCATCTTGGAGCGCTCACCAGAAGTCCCCCACAAATAAAATTTTTATCATTAGAGAAAAAATTACCAATAATCATCCCACAGATGTAATATTATCTACAGCTACTCTTAGTACCATTGATGTTAAGTTAGACTCTTTTTCTCCAATTGATCTTTCTGAGTTAACTTCAATAATTACTTCCTCCAAACCATCAACGTGTCTTTTAGACCCCATTCCTACAAAACTGCTCAAAGAAGTCCTGCCATTAATTAATTCTTCGATCTTAAATATGATCAACCTATCTCTAATGATCGGCTATGTACCACAGGCCTTCAAGCTGGCTGTAGTTAAACCTTTACTCAAAAAGCATCTCTAGACCCAGCAGTCTTAGCTAATTATAGGCCAATCTCCAACCTTCCTTTATATCAAACATCCTTGAAAGAGTGGTTGTCAAACAGCTAACAGATCATCTGCAGAGGAATGGTTTATTTGAAGAGTTTCAGTCAGGTTTCAGAGCTCATCACAGCACAGAAACAGCTTTAGTGAAGGTTACAAATAGGGCTGTTCGATATAACGATATATATCGGATGACGATATAAAAACATCTATCGTTTCATTTTATGCTATCATTTGTTTCGCGGTGTCGCAAAATAAACTGTTTACGGCAATATTTTTTCACCATTTTGATGGTCACTATATTAATTTCTTAAAGTTCTCTCTTTCTCTTATATTTAATATAACCACACTACGGACGGACAAGTGCCTGTTTTTATGCGTTGTGGTTAACAACAACGACGGTAACAGCATCCGTGTCCGTTTGTTTATGTTCCACATAAACCTTTCACAATAAAGCTCAAGATCTTGTTGAGACTTTTCAAAATAAACTGAATCACGTGAAAGAGCAGATTGTTTACGGATGAGAATTAAAAAAAGAGCCGCCAGATGCTAAAATTAAACCTTAGACTCAAACGTTAGAACAGGCTTTTCCCCATAGCACGCCATGTAATAAATACTTACAAAGAAAACGGCGGCCGTTACAACTTATGTCTAAAAATGTATCGTTTCATGCATCGGATAAAACACTCGACTCCAGCAACATGACGCGCAGCTGGAAACACTTCACGCAAGACGAGCTGCCCGAGATTCACAGAATTTACAGAAAATGTTACATTTTTGTGATTTATATCGTTTTCGGACAATAGATGTCTTATATCAGGATATGAGATTTTAGTCATATCGCACAGCCCTAGTTACAAATGATCTTCTTATGGCCTCTGACAGTGGACTCATCTCTGTGCTTGTCCTGCTAGACCTCAGTGCAGCGTTCGATACTGTCGACCATAATATCCTATTAGAGCAATTAGAACATGCTGTAGGTATTACAGGTACTGTGCTGCAGTGGTTTGTATCATATCTATCTAATAGACTCCAGTTTGTGCATGTAAATGGAGAGTCCTCTTCACACACTGAGGTTAATTATGGAGTTCCACAGGGTTCAGTGCTAGGACCAATTCTGTTTACATTATACATGCTTCCCTTAGGCAGCATCATTAGAAGACATAGCATACATTTACACTGCTATGCAGATGACACCCAGCTCTATCTGTCCATGAAGCCAGATAACACACACCAATGAGTTAAACTGCAGGAATGTCTTAAAGACATAAAGACCTGGATGGCCGCTAACTTTCTGCTTCTTCATTCAGATCAAACTGAGGTTATTGTACTCGGCCCTGAAAATCTTAGAAATATGGTATCTAACCAGATTCTTACTCTGGATGGCATTACCTTGGCCTCCAGTAACACTGTGAGGAACCTTGGAGTCATTTTTGACCAGGACATGTCCTTCAACGCACATATTAAACAAATATGTAAGACTGCGTTCTTCCATTTGCGCAACATCTCTAAAGTTAGAAATATCCTGTCTCAGAGTGATGCTGAAAAACTAGTTCATGCATTTATTACTTCCAGGCTGGACTCACTGTCGCCAAAGTGCTTGCTCATAGGGGGTCATATGATTGTTGGGTTTTTCTCTGAATGTATTATTGTAGGGTCTACCTTACAATATAAAGCACCTTGAGGTGACTGTTGTTGTGATTTGGCACTATATAAATAAAATTGAATTGAATTGAATAGAGAGTCACAGAGAGACATCAGTCTGACCTCTTCGGTGTCCTGGTTGCCATCTCCCGGTGTGTGTTTCTGGCAGTAAGGGCCGGTCTTCCAGGCTTCAGAGTCTCCACAGTCACAGAAACCACCTCCTCCGGACGTTGTCATCTGCACGCGTGCGCACACACACACACACACACACACAAAAAACCCAGAAAAGTTCTCTGCTCATTTGTTTAGGGACGAACAGGATGAGAGCTGCCAGAGCTACAATCAGACCACCAGCAGATGTGCTGGTGGTCTGATTGTCTTAAACCAAACAGTCAGAATCAGACCTACAAATAACTGAGTATCATTTTTAGTTGCTCCAATTAAATTTCAGCAAAATGGACTAGCCTAGGATCATTTTTTCATTTAGATTTTTGGGGGTTTCTTTGAATTCAGCCGTTCGCAAGGCAGGGCTGGACTGGGACAAAAAAAAAAAAAAAAAAAAAAAAAAATCAGCCCAGGCATTTTGACTAGAGACCGGCCCACCGGGTATTACAGGAAAATAAAAATTAATACCGCTGTTTTAACAGCACCCTCTTTCATCTGAGAGCAAATGCCCCCTCCTCAGAGTATGCCCAAATGATGGAGCTGCAGAAGCTGGTGATAGCCGCATACTCAGCCGGACGGTGGACACGGAGATGCTCATACAAGTTAGTCGTGTTTGAGTACTCTGCTCGCACTTTACGTCTGCACAAGTGGCACACCGCTTTGGTTACATCCTTAGGTTTACCTCTTTCATCCCAAATTTACCTCTTTCATCCCGACTTTATATTTTTTTTAGTGCTGTCAGCGTTAATGCACAGTCATCACGACTAACGCGATTAACAATTAACCCATCTGGAGTGCAGACTGAGTCAAAATCTTTATGCTTTATGGGCAATAAACAAACAAGAGAGAGGGGACTTGCAACACCAAAGCCAATTTGATCAGTTTCATGATTGAAGTAGCAACAGGAGTGGGAGGAATAAGTCCAGCTTTGTGTCTTTGTTTCATTCTAGCTGAAGTCCAGGACAAATCGCTTCCTTTTCACCTCAGTAATATTCGGTAATAAGACTGCTTTCAGAGGGAGGGTGCAGCCGACCTCCTCGGCTGTAATTAGTCCAGCCCAGAGTCGATCATGACCAGTTGGCCAATCCACCCCCTTTCATTGTTTATACCGTTACAAACACGAACCAAAAAAAAAAAAAAAAAAGACATTGGCCCATAAAAACGAAAAATCCCCATCGGGCATATCGGGAGGGTTGGTCATTTTTCTGTCTATCAAACGATGTGGCTTCTTTTCTTTCCCAACACATTACCCAAGTAATATCAGTACAGCTATCCAGGATAAGGATTTTGTTTTACATCTGAGATCTGACGTTTGTTTCTTTTAAAGTGTCCCTTTCACGTATTTAAGCAGTTTATTTTCTGTAGATCTGAGGTCAAACACATCCAGCTGATGATGATCAAGTCCGAGATGGTCTTCCTCCTCTTCTCTGTTCCATCTGCAGCACTTGAGCAAGAACACCTGAGTTACTGGATTATTGCTCGGCGTGTTCTCTTAAACTGACCTCCTCCTTTATTTTAAACCTCTTTAACTATTTTATCCTTTTAAAACTTTGTAAATATCAGTAACTTCTTAAAAACCTTAACCGCTGTCTTCCAACACATAGACTGTGATGTCCACTGAATAACAGAGGACGCCATATACCCATGATGACCAAACTCTCTGTGTGTGTGTGTGTGTGTGTGTGCGCGCGCGCGCGCTTACCCTGTATCGATGCTCTTTATGAACGCTGCCTAAGAAACACTTCATGCAGAGGACACATGTCGGGTCGGCCGCACATTCCCTGCACACACACAGATCATCACTTAAAATGAGTCACCTGTGTTGCATGTGTCACCTGTGGACGTGCGTCTCCTACCTGCAGGAGTAGGTGGGCTCTCCCACCTTAAACACGTGCCCGCAAAGCGCTGATGGTTGGTTGTTCTCCTGCAGCAGCGCCAGGCCACCTGCTGGCTCCTCCCCCAGAAGGAGCCACTCCAGTGGTGCAAGGAGGAGGAGCTGACAAGCGAGCTCCTCCCTCTGCTCCTCTCTGTCACTGCTGCTCAGCCCCAAGCAAAAGATTCTGGGTACGTATATGGCCAGGTGACGGCACACTTCCTGCTGCAGGTCGGCAGCTGCGAGCCACCGCTGAGATGGAGGAAGAGGTGGAGATCAGTGACGGCTCACACATGCTTTAATGAACAGTGGTTAAACAGTACAACTCTGAGTGCTCTGGCAAACAAAGCACGAAAAAACATCAGCTTCAGTTATTCTTTAATAAACTCGAGCTCATTGTTCACAACAGACACCTGCAGCACACAGGTGTGTACAAATTCACACCTGTGTGCAACAATTTCAAATTGTGGCACTGTGGCGTGCACTGACAGGTGAGTAATGGTGAAGGTTTTTGAAGTGTTGCTTAAATGTAATACAAGTAACAAAAACAGAGTGACAGATGGAGATCGGTGGCTCTGCTCGCTGACAGGAAATAGGAGCTGCAGGTCACTGATAATCAGCTCAGACTGTCACAGCCACTCAGTCAGAATAACACACTGACCTGGTTACCAGGGGACAGCATACAGACAAAAGGCCGACACAGACCTACAAAGCAGCAAACAACCAGTAGACACTGAGCTACAAACCAGCTAAGGACCAGTAAACGCTGACATACAAACCATCTAACAACCAGTAAACACTGACATACAGGGAGTGCAGAATTATTAGGCAAATGAGTATTTTGTCCACTTCATCCTCTCCATGCATGTTGTCCTACTCCAAGCTGTATAGGCTCGAAAGCCTACTACCAATTAAGCATATTAGGTGATGTGCATCTCTGTAATGAGAAGGGGTGTGGTCTAATGACATCAACACCCTATATCAGGTGTGCATAATTATTAGGCAACGTCCTTTCCTTTGGCAAAATGGGTCAAAAGAAGGACTTGACAGGCTCAGAAAAGTCAAAAGTAGTGAGATATCTTGCAGAGGGATGCAGCAGTCTCAAAATTGCAAAGCTTCTGAAGCGTGATCATCGAACAATCAAGCGTTTCATTCAAAATAGTCAACAGGGTCGCAAGAAGCGTGTGGAAAAACCAAGGCGCAAAATAACTGCCCATGAACTGAGAAAAGTCAAGCGTGCAGCTGCCAAGATGCCACTTGCCACCAGTTTGGCCATATTTCAGAGCTGCAACATCACTGGAGTGCCCAAAAGCACAAGGTGTGTAATACTCAGAGACATGGCCAAGGTAAGAAAGGCTGAAAGATGACCACCACTGAACAAGACACACAAGCTGAAACGTCAAGACTGGGCCAAGAAATATCTCAAGACTGGTTTTTCTAAGGTTTTATGGACTGATGAAATGAGAGTGAGTCTTGATGGGCCAGATGGATGGGCCCGTGGCTGGATTGGTAAAGGGCAGAGAGCTCCAGTCCCACTCAGACGCCAGCAAGGTGGAGGTGGAGTACTGGTTTGGGCTGGTATCATCAAAGATGAGCTTGTGGGGCCTTTTCGGGTTGAGGATGGAGTCAAGCTCAACTCCCAGTCCTACTGCCAGTTTCTGGAAGACACCTTCTTCAAGCAGTGGTACAGGAAGAAGTCTGCATCCTTCAAGAAAAACATGATTTTCATGCAGGACAATGCTCCATCACACGCGTCCAAGTACTCCACAGCGTGGCTGGCAAGAAAGGGTATAAAAGAAGAAAAACTAATGACATGGCCTCCTTGTTCACCTGATCTGAACCCCATTGAGAACCTGTGGTCCATCATCAAATGTGAGATTTACAAGGAGGGAAAACAGTACACCTCTCTGAACAGTGTCTGGGAGGCTGTGGTTGCTGCTGCACGCAATGTTGATGGTGAACAGATCAAAACACTGACAGAATCCATGGATGGCAGGCTTTTGAGTGTCCTTGCAAAGACAGGTGGCTATATTGGTGGCTGATTTGTTTTTGTTTTGTTTTTGAATGTCAGAAATGTATATTTGTGAATGTGGAGATGTTATATTGGTTTCACTGGTAAAAATAAATAATTGAAATGGGTATATATTTGTTTTTTGTTAAGTTGCCTAATAATTATGCACAGTAATAGTCACCTGCACACACAGATATCCCCCTAAAATAGCTAAAACTAAAAACAAACTAAGAACTACTTCCAAAAACATTCAGCTTTGATATTAATGAGTTTTTTGGGTTCATTGAGAACATGGTTGTTGTTCAATAATAACATTATTCCTCAAAAATACAACTTGCCTAATAATTCTGCACTGCCTGTACAAACCAGCGAACAACCAGTAAACACTGAGCTGCAAACCAGCGAACAACCAGTAAACACTGAGCTGCAAACCAGCGAACAACCAGTAAACACTGAGCTCCAAACCAGCTAACAACCAGTAAACACTGAGCTCCAAACCAGCTAACAACCAGTAAACACTGAGCTACAAACCAGCTAACAACCAGTAAACACTGAGCTACAAACCAGCAAACAACCAGTAAACACTGAGCTACAAACCAGCAAACAACCAGTAAACGCTGACATTAGGGCTGCCACAAACGATTATTTTAATAGTCGACTGGTCAGATCATGCATCCATTAGACATAAATTGTACAGCTGATTACAACCAGCATGCATCTGCTCTTATATAACTATCATTAGCTGACAGCGTGAAGTGTTTAAGGTGCTAACTAACAATAAAGAGCAGATGATAGTTTATTAAACTTTTAATAAAATTTCCAGATTGTCTCGGTGGAGTTTAATAAACTCGGCCGTCTGCTCCTTGCTATCTAAAATATAACAGGACACTGGAGTAAACTCTCGGCCGTCTCACACTACTGTTTAATCAGTTTTCCGTTTGACATTTATTCAGCTGTGTGAAAACAAAGGAGGAACCCACTCGATGGATTAATAACGTTTTATTTTATCTAATCTAATAACTTTAATCTCAGGCAAACCGATTTACTCACAAACAAAACACTGAAAAAAGTCAAACAATAACATTTTTAGGTTATCTAAGTGACTTATATATCATGTTTAACTAAGTAGCGAAAGACTGTGGTGATCTGAAAATGATGTGCCAGGAGTTAAAAGTTTATTTTGTGACCCAGAAAGAATAATAAGTGTACTATTAAAGCTAAGCAGCGGCCGCCATTGTTGGAAACTTGAATTGTCTGAGCCGCGCTATGAATCCTGGGATCCTGGGGAAAAGGAGGATGCATTTGCAGCAGTCTTTGAATTTGGACAGTCTTCGTCACGTCGCTGTAACGTAATCAGCCTACAAATGCGGCCTCCGAAGGATGTGGCCCCTGAATTTGGACCGGAGGTTCCTTCTTCTTCTTCGGGTTTAACGGCAGCTGGCATTCTCGTAGATTCATTGCTGCCATCTTCTGTTTCAGTTCGTTATTACACTCTTAAAACCTACTTATGCCTGCGTCTTTCAGGATTTTACAAAGATTCAAACGACGCGTCGACTATTGAATTAGCCGTCAACGATTGTGACTAGTTTGGTAAATTGTAAATGGACTGGTTCTTACATAGTGCTTTTCTACTCAAAGTGCTTTATGTGTTCATATGAAAGGGGCGGGGCTCTCAGCATTGAACCAATCAAACCTGGATTCAAGTGTAGTGACAGCAAAACAGCTGACTTCAGAAACTAAGGCTACGTTCACACTGCAGGTCTTAATGCTCAATTCCGATCTAGTGTGAATCCTCAAAGTGGCCCGCATGCGCAACAGAAGACGTCACACACAACGCGCTCTGTTTAGACCCAGAGCAACCAGTGTTGTTTGACTGTTTCGGGCTTTACGTTTCCCAATTTTGCTTTAAGTTATAAAGTTATTTTGTTATCTACATTTGGCCTAATAATGATCCTTATTGCTGTTTTAGAGGAGCGGTGCTTCAAAGGATAGCTGCAGATTTCTGTCAGAATCTGCAGAATATACAGTACAAATAAAATGTTCACGTTTCTCCAACATTGTCTTCCCAACAGTTTCACTGGATGCCCAGGAAGCGTTCACGATGTCTTCTCCGGCGCTGATAATTGGCGTCTGTCTTGTGTCAGCGACGTAACCATCTCTCCCTGTTCCTCACACCTAGGTATTCACCACTCATCCAACGTGTGAAACCTGCGGTGAGGACAATTAAAGTGTGGCCAGAGGGGACAGACGCAGTGCTCCAGGACAGATTTAAAAACACAGACTGGAATATGTTCACCCACACAGACCTGGACCAGTACATCTGTACTGGATTACATCTCCGAAACCACAGATAGTGTCACCACCCAGAAACGGATCACCATGTACCCCAACCAGAAGCCTTGGATGAACTGGGATGTTCGTCTCCTCCTGAAGGCCCACAACACCGCCTTTAGGTCAGGAGATGCACACGCCTACAGCACAGCCAGGGCTAATCTAAAGAAGGGCATCAAAAAAAGCCAAACACCATTACAAAAAAAAGGTAGAAGAACACTTCTCCAACTCCAACCCCCGACGCATGTGGCAAGGACTCCAGACCATTACAGACTACAGGACCACCAAACCCTCCCCCGCATCCTCTGATGTCTCCTTCCTCAACGAGCTCAACAACTTTTATGTTCGTTTTGAGCGAGGGAACCCCACAACCACAGCAGACACGACGCCAGACCACCAACCTCTGACTCTCTCCCCCACCGATGTAGGAGCGGTGCTGAGCAGGATCAATGTCCACAAGGCTGCAGGCCCTGATGGCATCCCCGGGCGTGTTCTCAGAGCGTGTTCTGGGGAGCTTGCAGGAGTGCTGACAGACATATTCAACCTGTCCTTGGCCCACGCTGTGGTACCGGCCTGCTCAAATCCACCTCCATCGTCCCGATACCCAAAAACTCCAACCCATCTTGCCTCAATGACTACCGCCCAGTAGCACTCACCCCCATCATCACTAAGTGCTTAGAGCAGCTGGTCCTAGCACACTTCAAATCCTGTCTCCCCCCCACCCTGGACCCCCACCAATTCACATACCGCCAGAACAGGAGCACAGAGGATGCAGTCTCCATCGCACTGCACTCTGTCCTCTCACACCTGGACAACAACAACACCTACGCCAGAATGCTGTTTATAGACTTCAGTTCAGCGTTCAATACAATCCACCCCTCACAACTCATCAGGAAACTGACAGACCTGGGCATCAGTTCCCTCATCTGCAAATGGTTACTGGACTTCCTGACCAACCGCCCCCAACATGTCCGGCTGGATAACCGCTGCTCATCTACCATCACGATGAACACCGGTGTACCACAAGGCTGTGTGATGAGCCCTTTCCTCTACTCCCTCTTCACCCACGACTGCAGACCTGCTGATGGTTCCAACACCATCATTAAGTTTGCAGATGACACCACGGTGATTGGCCTCCTCAGTGACAACGATGAGGCCGCCTACAGGGAGGAGGTGGATCGTCTGGCTGAGTGGTGCGACAGAAACAACCTGCTGCTTAACACCGAGAAGACCAAGGAGCTCATCGTAGACTACAGGAGGAATGCTGACCCACATCCACCCATCCACATTAAGGGGACGGCTGTGGAGCGTGTGAGCAGCTTCAAGTTCCTGGGAGTCCACATCTCCGAGGATCTCACCTGGACGACCAACTGCTCCAAGCTGGTCAAGAAGGCTCACCAGCGCCTCTTCTTCTTGAGGACTCTGAGGAAGAACCACCTGTCCTCAGACATCCTGGTGAACTTCTATCGTTGCACCATCGAGAGCATCCTGACCAACTGTATAACAGTCTGGTACGGGAACTGCTCTGCCTCGGACCGGAAGGCGTTGCAGAGGGTCGTGAAAACTGCCCAGCGCATCGCCGGAGCACAACTTCCTGCCATAAAAGACATCTATAGGAAGCGGTGTCTGAAAAGGGCTGGGAAAATCATCAAAGACCCCAGTCACCCATCACATGGACTCTTCACCCTCCTGCCCTCTGGGAGGCGCTACAGGAGCCTCCGGACTAAGACCACCAGGTACCGGAACAGCTTCTTCCCCACAGCTGTCAGACTCCTGAACTGGACTGAACATACACACACACACCCACAATGGACAACTGTACCCTCAAACACACAATAATAACATGGACTGAACCACCACTCACAACCACTAGCACTTTATATAGCCTCTGTAGAAACTATCCACACCCTCACTTATCTTAACTGCACTACTGTATAGCTCTGTGTAAATAATCATTCTGTACATACGATAATTTTTAATTCTACAACTGTTTACAACTTGCATAGTTCCCACTTCTGTATAGCTGTATATCTCAGATTTCTGTAAAGTTATTTATTTCATATTCTGTATAGTTTTTCATAGTTATATCCTGTTCATAGCCTGTACATAGCTTGTACTCACTACAGCCTGTACATTACAGTACGAATATTCACAACATACTTCATACCGTGTACATTATAACATACCATAATAGACCCATTTCTGTAATATACCTACATATCTATACTATTGCTAATATATATTGTAATATATCTATATCACTAAAGCACTTCTGGATGGATGCAAACTGCATTGTGGTACTGGTGTCAAGCCAGCCTCCAATTCGAGACTCGCAGTCAAGCCAGCCTCCAGTTTGTTTTACGTTCCCTGTGTATTCAAAGTATTACGGGAATGGATGTGGAAACCGGATTTCAAAATAAAAGCCAACTTCGAGTGAATTAACAGATATGTTAAGAACATAACATATAATTTAGGCTTTTTTTTTTTTTTTTTTTTTTTTTACACAAACTCTAATGTTAGATCTATATGACACAGCCTTGTACCCTAATTGTGCCCTGTCACTATCAAGGCCATCTTATTTTGGATTTCAAAGTAAAAGCCCTGTGAATCTTCATTTTTGAACTACTCTTTCAATGACTTAATAATGCTCTTAAAAGCAAAAATCGTATTTCCAAATACTATTTGAACTTTATATCAACACTTTCCAACCACAGTCTTTTTCACAGTGATACCATATCAATATCAAGTCATTCTGATTTTGCTCTCAAAAATAAAACCCTTTTCATATTGTCCATAATTGACCTAACTTTCAGTGATTTCAAAATGCTCTAAAAAGGAAAATTCCTGTTTCCACAGGGTAATTCCACCTTAGATCAACAGTATACAGCCCCACAGTGATACCATATCAATATCAAGTCATTCTGATTATGCTCTCAAAAATAAAAGCCCTTTCAAATTGAGCATATACGACCTACTTTTTTAACGATTTCAAAATGGTCTTAAACAGAATTGCTATTTCCACAGGATGAATCCATGTTAGATCAACAGTATACAACCCCACAGTGATACCATATCAATATCAAGTCATTCTGATTTTGCCTTCCAAAATAAAAGACTTTTCAAATTGCCAAGATACGACCTACTATTTTAAAGATTTCAAAATGCTCTAAAAATGAAAATTGCTGTTTCCACAGGATAATTTCACTTTAGGTCAACCGTATACAACCTCACGATGTTACCATATTAATTTCAAGTAATTCTGATTATGCCTTCCAAAATAAAGGCCTGTTGAAAATGCCCATAATTTACCTAACTTTCAGTGATTTCAAAATGCTCTAAAATGGAAAATTCCTGTTTCCACAGGGTAATTCCACTTTAGGTCAACCGTATACAACCTCACGATGTTACCATGTCAATTTCAAGTCAGTCTGATTTTGCTTTTCAAAATAAAAGCTTTTTCAATTTGCCCATATATGACTTACTCTTGGAGCGAATTCAAAATGCTCTAAGATGGAAAATTGCTGTTTCCACAGCATAATTCCATTCCAGATCAACAGTATCCAACCCGACAGTAAAACCATGTAAATTTCATGTTGATCTGATTTCGCCTTTCAAATTAATGGCCCGTCGAATTTGTCCATATGTGATATACTCTTTCAATTATTTCAGAATGTTTTAAAAATGAAAATTGCTGTTTCAACACATATTGGGTTTTCATTTTGAAAAGCAAAATCAGACTCAATTGATTATGACAGAATTCGAATCATGAAGATGTAAAAGGAAGCTGAAATTGCCAGTAAGTTGTAATTGATGGTACGTTCATATTTCAAGTCTGTGGAAAGATGTCATTCTATATAAAGAAATTACAAAACAACTTGCAAACCATTTCCAGGGCGATTATTTTTAAATCCAAAACAAGAAAGACTTGATTTTCACAGTGTACAACTTTGAGGGAGTATATTATTGATTTAGAGGAAAAATTATTGCATGGGAACAGGGATTTTCCTATTTAACAGCATTCTAATGTCACCGAAAAGTATGGTCACCAACTCCACTGTTAGATTATATACAATGATATGTGTTGGCACAAACTGGTATTAATTCATAGAAGCTGGAACTTTCCATTTAATGCCATTCTGAAGTTGTGGAAAGAGAAGCTCCTATAAACAAAGTCAAAAGGCTTGTACTCTGAAATGCAAAACGAGATTGAGATGTTACCACTGTAGAGGTTGTGTATGGTTTGCATGAACTCCAATTACTTAGTGGAAACAGTAATTTTCCTGTTAACAGCATCCGCGTTTAATTATTAAAAGTACCAAATGAACAATTATAATTCCGATACTGACGTGATAAAACTGTGGGGTTGTATACTGTCAATGTAGAGTGAAATGATCTTGTGGAAACAGCAACTTTGCTTTTAATGGGATTCTGAAGTCAGTGAAAGAGTGGGTCATACATGGACAATTTCAATGGACCATTACTTTGAAAGGCAAATTGACTTGATATCACCGTGATAGTGTGCACTGTTGATCTTGAGTGAAATTATCCCGTGGAAACAGCAATTTTCATTTTTAAAACATTCTGAAATAATTGAAAGAGTATATCACATATGGACAAATTCGACGGGCCATTAATTTGAAAGGCGAAATCAGACCAACATGAAATTTACATGGTTTTACTGTCGGGTTGGATACTGTTGATCTAAAGTGGAATTATCCTGTGGAAAGAGCAATTTTCATTTTTAGAGCGTTCTGAATTCTTTAAAAGAGTAGGTCGTATATCGGCAATTTGAAAAGTCTTATTTTGGAAGGCAACATCAGACTGATTTGATATTGATATGGTATCACTGTGGGGTTGGATACTATTGATCTAAAGTGGAATTATGCTGTGGAAACAGCAATTTTCCATCTTAGAGCATTTTGAATTCGCTCCAAGAGTAAGTCATATATGGGCAAATTGAAAAAGCTTTTATTTTGAAAGGCAAAATCAGACTGACTTGAAATTGACATGGTAACATCGTGAGGTTGTATACGGTTGCTCTAAAGTGGAATTACCCTGTGGAAACAGGAATTTTCATTTTTAGAGCATTTTGAAATCACTGAAAGTTAGGTCAATTATGGACAATTTGAAAAGGCTTTTATTTTTGAGAGCAAAATCAGAATGACTTGATATTGATATGGTATCACTGTGAAAAAGACTGTGGTTGGAAAGCGTTGATATAAAGTTCAAATAGTATTTGGAAATACGACTTTTGCTTTTAAGAGCATTATTAAGTCATTGAAAGAGTAGTTCAAAAATGAAGATTCACAGGGCTTTTACTTTGAAATCCAAAATAAGATGGCCTTGATAGTGACAGGGCACAATTAGGGTACAAGGCTGTGTCATATAGATCTAACATTAGAGTTTGTAAAAAAAAAAAAAAAAAAAAAAAGCCTAAATTATATGTTATTATGTTCTTAACATATCTGTTAATTCACTCGAAGTTGGCTTTTATTTTGAAATCCGGTTTCCACATCCATTCCCGTAATACTTTGAATACACAGGGAACGTAAAACAAACTGGAGGCTGGCTTGACTGCAAGTCTCGAATTGGAGGCTGGCTTGACACAAGTATTTCGTTGCCCTGTACCTGTGCATGTGCAATGACAATAAAGTTGAATTCTATTCTATTCTATTCTATTCTAAAAGACGGATTTAATGCAACATGACCATTCAAATAGCAGTCGCTTTCTAAAACATCAGATATGTATCGGATTCAGTACCACATACGAAAGTGACCCAGATCGGATTTGAAAATATTGGATTTGTGCCGTTCACACTGTCACACCATGATCGGATAGATGGGTCACATAGGGTCAAAAAAGCTGTATTTGATGCACCTTCGCCTGCAGTGTGAACAGAGCCTAAGACTGAAATATTAGAGCAACATGAAGAGTTAAACTCAGACTGACTGTAACACAGCTGCTGCTGACAGAGCAGCAGTGAGGCTGTGTGTGTGTGTGTGTGTGTGTGTGTGTGTGTGTGTGTGTGTGTAGGTGCGCACATTTCAAACACTTTGCTGCGTCAGACTGGAAACTGTCCGTGTCCTGAGAGCTGTGTGAGCAGCCTGATCGATCAGAGAACCTGATGATCTTCTGAGTGTTTCATTAGATTAAAATTTGTATTTCCGCTCCAGCCTCTGCAAAGTTTTAGCCCACCTGGTGATTACACTACCTGCTGGGTTGATGAGGTCAGCAGGTACACACAGGTGTAGTGTTCTTATAGAGCGGCACAACTATGTTCAGCCAGCAGGACAAAATAAAGGTGAGTCTCAGAATCAGCGGTAAAGGTAACGATCCTCCATCAGGAGAATTTGTCAGGGTACACTTTGTAAGGCCTGATCAATCAGGTGATCAGTCAGGTAAACAACCTGCTGTAGGTAGGAAAAAGAAACATACTTAAATGTGAGACGTACCTGTGCAGCGGTCTAAGCGTTCTCAGGACCTGTTCCACCCCGTTACCTGAACCTCATGTATCTATCCATCAGCTGTCAAACACACCCGAGATGCTCACCTGCTCCAGCTGTTCTCTCACAATTGCACAGGCAAGTTCACCTGTGTGTACTCAGGTCAGGTGACCTTCTGCAACCAGGTGATTCTGACGTTAAACAGGCGCTCAGGACCGTCTCATTAAAGGGTTAACAGCTTAATCAGCGTTACTAACAGGCGTGAACACACAGTTGTAGCGCTTTAGGGTTACCATTAGCATTAGCATGAAAACAACCACGGATCGCTGACCCGCGCGGACAGCAGCGGCCGGAGCTCGGCCACACACCGGGACACGCTGCGCAGCGTCCGCGGGGCTCAAGGCTCCTGGAGCCACTTACCGACGCGGTGTCTTTGGCGGAGAAATCCAGGAACTCCGAGCATAAAGCGGACGGATCTCTGTCAGCCTCGGTCGCCGCCATCTTTCCTCCCTCTGCTCGGTGCTGGAGCAGGAAGAACCTGGAACTGGAAATGACCAGAATGGGGGGCGTGGCCAATGTTGTTTTTTCCGGTGTTTGTTTTTAGAATAGAGACTTAGAGCTTTTTATTGTCATTGTGCAGTTTCTTGGACAGCGAAATTGGGTAGCTGAACCACAAAGGTGCTAAAGTAAGAAGAGAAACCAATACAACGAAGGCGGAAAATAAATAAATAATCAAATAAATAGAATAAAATAAAAAACAGTGTATATGTATACATATGTGAGTAGAATAGAATAGAATAATCCTTTAATTGTCCCACAAGGGGAAATTTGGTTGTAACAGCAGCCAGAAAGACACATATACAAACAAACAGTACACAGAACAGAAACATACACAATTTTTCTTACATATTTACACATGGACAATGGTTACTATAAACAGAGTACTGTACAGTTATAAAATTAAATAAAAATAACTACAGGTAAGAGGAAAACCAGGTTGTAGTGCGAATCGGTTGATTAAATTATTGCAGTTACAGCATTGATGTAAACATCTATGTTTGTTGGGAGCAATTCTGATTGTACAGTCTGACAGCTGCAGGGAGGAAGGACCTGCGGAAACGCTCCTTCATGCATCTAGGATGCAGCAGTCTGTCACTGAAGGAGCTCTGCAGTTCAACAACATTTACATGCATAGGGTGGGAGACTCTGTCCATCAGTGATGTTATTTTGGCCAGAGTCCTTCTGTCTTCCACCACCTGCACTGGTTTTAACTCGCAGATTAAAAGAACACAAACGTTTAGCTCCTGGGCACGAGTTCAGTTTAATAAGAACAAAATGTATTAATAACAATAGTAATGTTGCGGGAATTGCCGTCTTGTGTGTGACTGGGTGCAGTAAGGAGTGTATGTGATGTGTGTGTGAGCATGCGCGTGAAGGAAACGCGGGGAGCGAAAGAGAAAAATGGAGAGAGTGTGTCATGGGTAGAGAGGGCGACCGGGAGCAGCGTTCTAACGGGCTACAGGCTATGCAGTGTGTTTTCGAAGTGTGCAGTACTGTTATTAAAGCCTCATCTCTTCAGTACTCTCCGGTGCCTCGGCTGATTTCTGTCTGCCTCACTACTCCACAAAAGTGAAGGGAGTTAACCCCGAAGGAGGACAAACTTCGGCCCTGGAGGAAGCATCTCCCCTCGCGTCTCCCGACCACGGTCAGGGGACTGACGGCGAGGAATGGTTAACACTGGCGACCACGAAGGGACCCTCTCACGTTGTCAAAGGAGTGGTGAGCACTGAGAAAAACCGACAGGCTAAAGCGGCTAACGATAAAGCCGAGTGACCGTAATTACAAGTGTATTAGCCCGTAGCTAAGCTAACTCGCGATGGCCGCTGCTCGCCATTCTTGTGAAAAGTACGGACTTGAGACCAATTACTCCAACCCGTTCATATCGCTGACCAGTGTCTCCGAGGGTGCCGCGAGCATTAGGGAAGCTAACAGAGACAGGGCTGTGACTAAATGTGAACATATGAACCCATTCCTGTGTGCCGAAAGTTGTGCTAACACACATGCTAATGGAGAGGGTGTATTCGCGCCGCCCGATGGTCCTGCCCGGCCGCAGTTTTCCCGCACGAATCCCTTCGTTGAAGCTGAATGCCGCAGCTACGGCCGTGAGGGAAACACGGGCAGCAGCATGAACTATTATCCAGCTCCTACTCCCCAAATGAAAATCCACTATCCAGACTCAAACCCATTTTCCTCCGCTCACATGGACAGTTTTGTACACAGCACACCGGCTCAGTTTAACGCAATGTTAAATACACCCATGCAATGTATGCCTTCCAGTAGCCTTAATGAAGCCATAAGCTATGGGGAAACCACTGCACAGCATAAACCCCGCTCGAAACCAGGCAAGACCCGCTGTGTGCCCCGTCAGCCCCCACCTGACAGTGAAGAGGACGGTGACACTAGAGAGTCCCCACCCTACGTCCGGGCCAATATGACGGCACCACACCGTGGAAGGAATTTCTGCACAGGTTTAAGAGCTGCGCTGAAGCCAACTATTGGTCAGAAAAACCAATGACAACTCAGCTTAAATTCTGCCTAGTTGGAGCAGCAGGGGCCATTATCCACAGAAATCCCCGCTCATCCAAATGGGATTACCGCCGCCTGGTGGACGAACTGGAAACTGCATATGGCCCTTCTTCTGACCATGCAGCTGCTGTTGCTGTAGAACTGAGGCAGCGAGTGCGTAAACCTGGTGAGGCCCTGCATGTTTTCAGAGATGACATTTATGGGAAAGTGGCTGTTGCATATGGTAATAGAGCAGAGATTGAACAAGACTCTATAGCTGTTGAAGTTTTCACCAATGGGCTGGGTGATGCAGAAATAGTACAGAAGTTGCTAGAGAGGCACCCAGCCACACTTGCCTGTGCATACAAAATAGCCCACCGACACGAAACCACTAAAAGGGCTGCATCTTATGTAACCAGTGCCATGCAGCAAGGAGCCCGTAACGCAGCTGAACGCCGGCCCCGAGCTGCTGTCGTCAGAGAAAAAGACAAAGATGAGACTGTTGCTGAGCATGCACCTGCAGCTAGCCCCTCACCGAATCGTTTTGTCCCACACACACCCTCGACAACACCGAACAATCACAGAAATTTTAAAAGGAGTGGGGTTTGCTGCCATAACTGTCAAGGTTGGGGCCATGTCCAAAAGCAGTGCCCTTCCCTTCACAAAACCACCAAGGCCTTAACATTGAACAGTAGTAGCCCAAAACCCACTGTGCTCCACCTTAAGTGCCAAAGCCAAGAAATGAGTATCCCCATGCGCCTCTACGAAGTGGAGGTATGTGCTGTTTTGGACAGTGGAGCCCGGAGGAGCGTGCTGCTGCTGCCCTACTACAACTCCATCCACCCAGACGTGAGACCACCACTACAGCCCTCAGTTGTTGAGACCTTGCTTGGTGTGGGACCTGGGGACGTGCCGGTGCTAGGTGAAGCCCAGATACCTGTCAATATCAACAATCGACAGGTGGATGTTGATTTCCTGGTGGCAGATATAGCAGGAAATGAGGTGCTGCTTGGGCATCCCTTCCTCACTCAAGCTGAAGCACGTCTTGATTTCGGCAAACGCCGCATCATTCTGTTCGGTGAAGAGGTGCTCGACTACCAAACCGAAGCCAGTACAAAGTCACACGCAGTGAGAATAGCTAGTACTGTGGTGGTGGAACCGGGGCAAGAGTATATGGTGAAAGGCAATGTGCATCCTGGTGCAGCAGCTCGAGGTGACATGATGCTTAGTCCCACCAAAGGTTTTGTTGAGAAGCACAAAGTACTTATCGCCAGAGTCCTAGTCAACGCACAGCCTTCTAAAGCTGTCCCACTTCGCCTTTTTAACCTTGGCAATAAAGCAGTAACAATTAAGGCGGGATCCATTGCCGGGCTCCTCCAGCCAGCTGAGACTGTGGAACCCTCCATGGTCTCCCCAGCTGCAGACTCTCTGACCAGCCCTCCTGTGGTTCCTCTGCACCTGCAGGAGCTCTATGCCCAGAGCTCCACAGACCTCAATGACTATGAACAGCTCCAACTGAAACGCTTGCTTTGCACTTATGGACATGTGTTTTCTACAGGGCCTGCTGACCTGGGCCGAACCAGCCTTGTGCAGCATGACATCATAACCCGTCCTGGTGCCCCAGTCAAACAAAATCCACGAAGAATGGCAGGGGAAAAGCAGCAAAATGCTAATCAGCAGATCTATCAAATCAAATCAAATCACTTTTATTGTCACATCACATGTGCAGGCACACTGGCACAGCACATGCGAGTGAAATTCTTGTGTGCGAGCCCCACAAGCAACAGAGATGTGCAAACACAACAACACAAACGAGCAAAATACAAGAATGGCCAACCTGAAACTAATAAATATATGTACAATATATAATAGTGTGTGCATTTCTGGATGTGTATACTAAATATTTTCCTACGTGTGTGTGTGTGTGTGTGTCTGTGTATACACATTTTTACAAATTAAATAGTAAAAAAAAAAAAAATAATAATAATAAAATATATAAAATATACAGAGTTGAATATGTGCAAAACAAGTGGCATTTATATACAGTGTGGAGTGCATAATGTTGAAGTTCCAGTAGTGAAGCTGAGGTGTCTATGACGTGTTCAGCAGTCTGATGGCCTGGTGGAAGAAGCTGTCTCTCAGTCTGCTGGTACGGGACCAGATGCTGCAGAACCTCCTTCCTGATGGAAGCAGTCTGAACAGTTTATGGCTGGGGTGACTGGAGTCCTTGATGATCCTCCCCGCTTTCCTCAGGCAGCGCTTCCTGTAGATGTCTTGGAGGGAGGGAGCTCACCTCCAATTATCCGTTCAGAGCACCGCACTACTCGCTGGAGAGCTTTGCAGTTGTAGGCGGTGCTGTTGCCATACCAGGTGGTGATGCATCCAGTGAGGATGCTCTCAATGGCACAGTGATAGAAGGTCCTGAGGATGCGGGGGCTCATGCCGAATCTTTTCAGTCTGAGAAAGAAGAGGCGCTGCTGCGCCTTCTTCACTGTTTTGTTTGTGTGTACTGACCACGTAAGATCCTCAGCCAGATGTACACCAAGGAACCGGAAGCTGCTAACTCTCTCCACAGCAGCGCCGTTGATGGTGATGGGGGTGTGTACTTCTCTGCACCTCCGGAAGTCCACTATCAACTCCTTTGTCTTTGCGACGTTGAGGGTGAGATGGTTGTCTTGACACCAGTGGGTCAGGGCGCTGACCTCCTCCCTGTAAGCCGTCTCATCACCGTTGGTGATAAGACCCACCACTGTAGTGTCGTCCGCAAACTTCACAATGATGTTGGAGCTGTTAGTGGCTGTGCAGTCGTAGGTGTAGAGTGAGTACAGGAGAGGGCTCAGTACACACCCCTGTGGAGCACCAGTGTTCAGTGTGATGGGGGATGAGGTGATGCTGCCCAGTCTGACCACCTGGCGTCTGTCAGACAGGAAGCTAAGGATCCAGCTGCAGAGGGAGCTGCTCAGTCCTAGATCCTGCAGTTTCCTGTCCAGCTTCGAGGGAACGATGGTATTGAATGCTGAGCTGTAATCTACAAACAGCATCCTCACATACGTGTCTCTCTTCTCCAGGTGTGACAGGGCAGTGTGTAGTGTCAGGGCTATGGCATCATCAGTGGACCTGTTGTGGCGGTATGCAAACTGTAGAGGGTCCAGTGAGTCGGGTAGTGCAGAGCGGATGAAGTCCCTGACCAGCTTCTCGAAGCATTTGCTTACGATGGGGGTCAGGGCTACAGGTCGCCAGTCGTTCAATGAGGAGATGGTGGAGGGTACAGGGACGATGGTGGCCATTTTGAAGCAGGCTGGGACTACAGACAGAGAGAGGGAAAGGTTGAAGATGTGCGTGAACACTCCAGCCAGCTGAGCCGCGCATGACCTGAGGACGCGGCCGGGAATCCCGTCCGGACCTGTAGCTTTGCGTGCGTTCACCTTCCTGAAGCACTTCCGCGCATCCTCCTCAGACACAGTGTGCGCACTGACGTCATCCGCGGTGCGCACACTGTCCGGTCTCATGGTGTTCGCTGTGTCGAATCTAGCGTAGAATACGTTTAGATCCTCACACAGAGAGGCCGTGGTCTGCGGTGTGCTGGTTTTCCCTCTAAAGTCTGTGATCGTGTTTAGTCCCTGCCACATACTCCGAGGGTTGTCAAACTGTTGCTCCACCCTGTCCCTGTACTCACGTTTGGCTGCTTTGATCGTCTTCCGGAGTTGGTAATGTGCGTGTTTGTAGTCCGATGTGTTCGCGGAGGCAAAGGCGGTGTTCCGTGCCGCGCGAACATCTCCGTTAATCCAGGGTTTTTGATTTGGGAAGGATTTGACTGTTCTGGATGGGACGACATCTTCCACGCATTTCCTGATAAATCCGCAGACTGAGTCTGTGTATTCATCAATGTCTCTGGCGGCCACGTGAAACATTTCCCAGTCCGCGTGATCAAAACAGTCCCGCAGCGCAGACTCCGATTGGTCCGTCCAACAGTGCACCGCCCTCCGGGTTGGAGCTTCCTGTTTCAGCTTCTGCCTGTAGGCGGGCAGGAGCAGGATGGAGCAGTGATCTGATTGGCCGAATGGGGCGCGGGGGAGGGCTTTGTACGCATCCCGGAAGGAGGTGTAACAGTGGTCGAGTAGCCGGTTTCCACGTGTGTTGAAAAGGATGTGTTGATGGAGTTTTGGTGAGACTTTCTTCAGGTTTCCCTTATTAAAGTCTCCGGCTGTGATAAACGCTGCCTCTGGGTGTGCGGTTTCCTCGCTGCTGATCGCGCTGTACAGTTCCCTGAGTGCACGGTCAGTGTCGGCTTGTGGGGGAATGTAAACAGCCGTAATAATCACTGCTGTAAATTCCCTCGGTAGCCAGAATGGCCGGCACTTAATCATCAGGTACTCCAGGTCCGGTGAGCAGAAGGATTTGACCGGGTGCACGTTCGCATAATCACACCAGCTGTTGTTGATCATGAAACACACACCACCGCCTCTGCTTTTCCCAGTAAGATCCTGTGACCTGTCCGCGCGGTGCACAGAGAACCCCGGCAGTTGTATTGCGGAGTCCGGTACTTTGTCCGATAGCCAGGTTTCTGTGAGGCAGATCACGCAGCAGTCCCGCATCTCTCGCTGGAATGAGATCCGTGCCCGAAGCTCGCACAGCTTGTTCTCCAGAGACTGCATATTAGCCAGTAATAAACTGGGTAACGGTGGTCTGTAAGTGCGCCGTCTCAGTCGAACCAGAACGCCAGATCTTCTCCCTCTGCGTCGGCGTTTGCGGCCTCCAGGGCCAGAGAACAAAGGCGTCTCAGGTGAGATGAATGGGGGGTCTGCAAACGGAGCGTCCGTGTTGCAAAACTTGAACTCCGGAAAGTTATAAGAAAGACCGTCTTTTATGTCCAGTAAGGTTTGTCGGTCGTACACAAGGAGACAAGTGCTGCTCGTGAAAAAATAAAGGAAAAGTAAAATTAAACACAGAAGAAAGCCGTTGCTTGGGGGAGCTCGCGACGAGGCTGCCATACTCGGCGCCATCTTGAAACAAAGACATTCTACAGAGCGGTTTTGCCCAACGCAGCTGCAGCAGCTGGGCCTTGCCCATCGTTATGGTGCGTAAGAAAGATGGGACATACCGTCTCTGCATTGACTACAGGGCTCTCAACGACCACACTATAACAGACGCCTACCGGCTGCCCCGCATCCAGGACACGCTGGACACTCTCAACTGCCAGATGGTTCAGCACATTAGACCTCGCATCAGGCTACTGGCAGGTTGAGCTGACACCTAGAGCACGCAGGGCCGCCGCTTTCTGCACTAGGACAGGCCTCTTTGAGTGGAACGTCATGCCATTTGGACTATGCAATGCCCCGGCAACGTTCCAGTGGCTGATGGACCGCGTCCTGGCTGGCATGCAGTGGGAGACCTGCCTGGTCTACTTGGACGACATCATCGTGCTGGCTAAGGATGTGTCGGGGATGCTGCAACGGCTTGGCCAGGTATTCTATAGACTTCAACAAGCTAACTTGAAACTGAAACCTGCCAAATGCTGCCTCTTTCGCCGCGAAGTTGCTTATCTTGGCCATGTGGTATCCGAGCATGGTGTGGCTACCGACCCCAGCAAAGTTCAAAAAGTTCAGATGTGGCCCACACCTACGTCCATCCAGGAGGTCAGACGCTTCATCGGCCTGGCCTCATATTATCGCCGGTTCGTGAAAGATTTTGCCTCTATAGCCGAACCCCTGCACAACCTGACCAAGAAGAATGCACATTTTCAGTGGCATGCTGAGCACCAAGCAGCTTTTGACAAGCTGAAGTGTTGACTCACCTCTGCCCCTGTTCTTGGCTATCCACTTGACCAGGGAGAAATGACACTAGACACTGATGCCAGCGACACTGGCATCGGCGCGGTGCTGTCACAGATGCAACAGGGCGTGGAACGTGTGCTGGCATATGACAGTCGTAAGCTATCAAGAACTGAACAAAACTACTGCACCACACGATGTGAACTACTAGCCGTCGTGGATTTCACGTCCCATTTTCGCCAGTACCTCCTTGGATGGCCTTTCAAAGTGCGCACAGACCACAGCAGTCTACGGTGGCTAACAAAAATGAAAGAGCCAGAGGGACAATTAGCTCGATGGCTCGAGAAGCTTGCTGAGTACAACTTTGAGATCATCCACCGTCCAGGTCGAGTGCACACCAATGCTGATAGCCTCTCCAGAAGACCCTGTCGCCAGTCCTGTCCATGCAGAGTGCAGGACCCCCCCCCAAGCATCTCGGGGGGACCAGTCATCAGGCAGTCCAATGCGAGTTGGACTCTGACACCAGCTCCCTGTTGCTGAGTCCGGTGAGGGTGGAGGGACAACCGGCTACTACAGCGGTGTGTCTAGTGGGGGTAAGTCATAACACCACTACACCAGAAACAAAGACTTTAGACCAAACTGCTCTTACAAAGTCAGACATTTTATGTCAAAACACTCCTACCAACACAGACATCTCAGAACAGACAATGCACACTAGAACAGACATGTCACCGCAAGCTCCGATGGGAACTGTCCGGGTAGGAGCCCCAATGGAGCGCGTTGCGCTGGACATTATGGGACCACTGAATGAGACGGAGCGCAGAAGCCGATATGTGCTTGTGACTACTTTACAAAGTGGACCGAAGCCTTTCCTATCCCAGATGAACGGGCTGCAACCGTTGCCGAGGTCGTTGCATCTGAGTGGGTGTGCCGCTACGGGATACCTCAAGCACTGCACAGTGACCAGGGACGCAATTTTGAATCTAATGTGTACCAGGGGGTGTGCAGTTTGTTTGGCATAGATAAGACTCATACAACGCCATTCCGACCCCAGTCAGATGGCCAGGTTGAACGTTTCAATGCCACTCTCCAGAAGATCCTGGCCTCCACAGCAGAGCGTTGCCATTGGGACTGGGACCTGATGATCCCGTACGCTGTTATGGCCTACAGGGTGACCAAACACAGTGCTACAGGTTTCACCCCGAACTTCATGATGTTTGGCCGCGAACTGAGTGAGCCAGTGGACCTTGTCGCAGGTCTACCTCCTGATCCAGACAACCAACCCTCAGCTCCAGAGTATGTGCAGCAAATGCGTGAGCGGCTGGAGCTGGCCCACCTCATTGCCAGGGAAGCCCTGGGTGAGTCAGTCAAGCGTGCAAAAAGGCAATACGACAAGAACTGTTGCCACACACAGTATAAGACTGGAGATCCTGTGTGGTATCTCATCAAAGGAACACGTCACGTCAGAAAGTTCCTCCCATCGTATGAAGGACCATTCTTTGTCCTGGGGCAATTGGATGACCTAGTTTATCGGATCCAGAAGAACCCAAGGTCTAAAGTGAAAGTTGTCCACCATGACCAGCTAAAGCATTATCGCTGCCGCGAGCCACTGGACAATACCTGGGTCCTTGATCAAGCTCATCAGTGGTCCCCTACAGAGGTCCCACCACCAGCTTTAGAGGATGACCAAGCAGACCTGATCTGGGTCTGGACAGTCTGTTCTCTACTGCAACTGGCAATGGCCCCAGCTCCTCTCAGCCTTCTGTCTCAGTTGCAGCTGATCCCGCTATGGTTGTGGTTGTCCCATTGTCCCCTTCCCATGTAGACCATGAGAATGGTGGGGGTGTGGTGGGTGAGCCAGACCACCCGGGCCAGCAGTTTCAGCGACCAACTCGTCGGCGCAGAGCTCCAGATCGGTATGGAGTGTGGATCACTTAGCTTGGTTTACCTACCATGGACAGTTCCAAGTAGGACTGAAGATTCAGTTCAAGTTTAAATCGTTTCAGCCTCCTACACTGTTAGCTACAATGGTTTAAAAGAGCTATATTTTTCATTGTTCCAGTGTTTACATTTAAAAACAAAAGTGAGTAAAGTATCTGAAGGACCTACGGGGTTATCTACATGCACTTAACCATTTGTATTTGTGCCTTCCTAGATGCTAGGATAAGTTAGTTATTCCCGGTCGCCATGTAATAGTTACAGTTGTGTAATTTCTTTTCTACTTAACAGCACTTGAAATGCTTTATTTTGCACATGTATGTACACCTTAGTTGAGCCAACCTCTTTGTCACTGAAGTGCACTCGTTGATACTATACCTCACCTTATATGCGGTAATGGCTAACACTTTTATCTAAAAATAAAAATGGAGAGAGTGTGTCATGGGTAGAGAGGGCGGCCGGGAGCAGCATTCTAACGGGCTACAGGCTATGCAGTGTGTTTTCGAAGTGTGCAGTACTGTTATTAAAGCCTCATCTCTTCAGTACTCTCCGGTGCCTCGGCTGATTTCTGTCTGCCTCACTACTCCACAAAAGTGAAGGGAGTTAACCCCGAAGGAGGACAAACTTCGGCCCTGGAGGAAGCATCTCCCCTCGCGTCTCCCGACCACGGTCAAGGGACTGACGGCGAGGAATGGTTAACAGTAATAATACAACATTTTATGATTGTTTTAGTGTATTATAACGTCACCTCATAGTATCGTTAGTGTGGTGTGTCAGTTATTCTGTTTTGGTCCATTTTCATCACAAGTGAATGAAAATGGATCCAGACAGGCCGATTATTGTGATGACAATCAACAGATCAAATACGGATCAATACAAATGTAAAAACCCAGTGCCTCTCTAATAATCAGTGATGGGAATAACTGCATTACAATTAACGGCGTTACAAACGGCGTTACTTTTTTCAGTAACGAGTAATCTAACTAATTACTATTCCTATTGTTACAACGCCGTTAAAGTTACTAACAAGAAAATGCAGTCCGTTACTATTTTTCAACAAACAGACGGTTGAAGCTGTGTTCAGCTTATGGCATCTTATATCAGTTGCTGGAGGAGCCAAGATGGCGACCTGTGTGGACACTTCTCTGTAAGCTCGTGAATTTCTGATGAGTACCTAACGTTTTAAATGATCTAAACTTTCTCAGCAGGTGACCCAGGTGATTGATATATGCATTTTTTTTCTTCTTTTTTTTTTCTGCTCATTCTGTTGGTTTTT
The DNA here is from genome assembly GCF_964374335.1 of Astatotilapia calliptera. Lineage (NCBI taxonomy): Eukaryota > Metazoa > Chordata > Actinopteri > Cichliformes > Cichlidae > Astatotilapia > Astatotilapia calliptera. The sequence continues at coordinate 288,596 of NC_137434.1, forward strand.
GTCTTTTGCCCTTCTCCCCCGTCCCTCTTCTCAGCTGTTTCTCTTTCCCTCTTTCTTTCTCCCCTTCTTTCCCCCAGTCAAGTCTGTCCCGTATTCAGTAAATGAAAATAAAATGAACAATAAAAGGTGAATCAAATAGACCATTACGGCAAGGCTGGGATGGTCAATTTGGTAAAGTAAATCCGTTGGGCATCTTTCTTTGCCTTTAGACAACAATTCTGATGGCAAAAGAGCCAAACGGGACAGGCAAAAAAAAAAAAAAAAAAGATCTAAACGGACTCAGATTATTAGAAGTGACTCATTGCACTTGTATTTTGCGCACGTACAGGACATCTTTATAACATAAAATCAGGCCGAACTCAGTTTCTTTTTTTTCCCTGCCGAATTCCAACACGGTGAAGTGTTAGCTTGTATAGAAACATTTAGCTAATAGCCATGGGATAAGCTTGCAAAATGGCCAAAAAAGAGGCAAGAAGAAAGGAAGGACTGATAATGGTCTTGGAGCCAGATAAAAACCTTTGCAGGCTTATGCTAACCTCTTCCTCAGACCCCTCTTAACAGACCCCTCTTTTTTTTTTCTTTCTGCTTTTGCTCTTGACGAAGGCGGTCGCACTTTTCTCCTCCTCCTCCTCTCCCTTAGCTTCCCTGCTTAGCCTCTTATGTCCTTGTCTTGTCTCATGTTTTTTGTATTACTTTTCCTTGGAACATTCTCTCACAGTCTGTTCTCTAAAACCTAAAAGAGGAATTATGGATTGGATCAACTGGTCCCTAAATGCAATTGACACCCCTTTCTCAACAAGAAGTTTGGGTTGGGTGAGCCTGAGTACTGAAGATATCTACCTATTCGGAACCATGGTAACAGGGTTCTGGATGATCGGAGCTGGCTTGGCCCTGACTTATCGAAGAATTAAGAAAGCGGAACCGGCTGTTCAAACCCCCACAAGGCTGCCCACTGGGATTGGAACAATGGGAGAGGCATGAGTTTCTCAAAATGGGCTCATTGAGTCAGCACGGATAAGATCTTGGCTGCTGTGAATACTCAGAATAAGATCTCTGACTGCAGACTGGATACATCTCGGAAGGGCTCGCTCGGAATAACAGGGAAATGGTAGGCTTGTCACATTCAAAATGGAGATATGTAATAACAAACACTGGTCTCCGTTTTTTAGGTGCTTTCTTGAAATAGTCAGCAATTTAAAAGTAGGATAGAACCGACAGGGGCATGTGCTGAGAGGTGGTGCTGCACAAGAACAAGACCAAATAAAGAAAAATTATTGTGTTTAGCTTCGATAAATTAAAATTAAAATGTACCATTACACTCAGAGGATCAATATGAAATCAAATATATGCTAATTTTGTATGAAGTACATGACTGATAACTGTTCTGTCCTGAGCTTTTGTTTTTACAGCACCCACTTGACCACACCAACAGTTTCTCGCCACCAAAAGGGGGTACTTGCAAAGAATAGGGAGGAATATCATCAACATTGGGAAAGGTAAGCCCCGAAGGGGGTGATGACACCATAAATTTTACTTATGGTCAAATTCTCAAAATTTGACCCCAAACATGAAAAATTCTTCAAACATTTAGAGACAGAGTGGAGTTCTAGATAAACATAATGTCGCAAACCAAATAAGGATGGAGCATTGGAATCGATAAGATGGTGAAATAACACGCAGTAAAATGTTGCTCATGTTGATTATGTTTATTCCAGTGTGCAGAGCAAGGTTATTATCGTTAACGAAAACTAACGAAATAACGAAAACTAGAAGTGAAAAAACATTTTCGTTAACGAAAATAAAAATAAAATAAAAAAAAAGGAAAACTAACTAAAACTATAATGAGTGTTCACAAAACTAACTAAAATTAACTGAATTTATAGCAAAAATGTGTTTAGTTTCATTGATGTGTGCGTGTCCTACAATAGTCAAGGGTGAAAATGAAGTTTAGTTTCCGGATTTTTTCTTGCTGTCTCATTATGCCAGCAGGTGGCCAGTACGTTAGTCGAGTCGTCTGTGTTGCTGCTCCATCCACGCGCAGAATCATGTCAGGAAAAGTCGGGAGAAAGCGCCAGAGTCCAATTTGGGATTACTTTGAATATGACTGTGTTTTGGATAAAGCAAGTGTCTTGTAGTGGAAAGAGACAAATTATGAGGGACATTTCTAAAGGGAAAAAATCCCACAAACCTTAAAGTGCACTTGAAAAGCTCACAAAAGAAGGCTAACCTACACTGTTAGACATTTTATTGTATTTTTACAGTAACTTACTGGCAACACTATTGCCAGTAAGTTACTGTAATTACTGATCTACAGTATCTTTACTGTTGTGATGTTTTACAGTTCAACCACTTTACTGTAAACATATATTACAGTATAACAGCTTTACTGTAAACATATATTACAGTATAACAGCTTTACTGTAAACGTGGTTTACAGTTAGAAAGACTTACCGTGATTAAGTTTTATAGTATCACTGTACTGCAAATGTGGTTTATGGTATAACACTGTAATTGTGTACAGTATAATTTGTTTAGACTGTAATTGTGTTTTACAGCATATAAAATAATATTAACATTCATATTCAATATAAGAACATTTACAAAAAACAATATAATTCAATAAAGTAGTCTCAGAATAGTGAATTAAACCAACATTTATTGTTGATATTTTTTTTTAACAAGAAAAACATTTTTCAACTGAATAAAAACAATGCCAATAACCAAAATAAATAGAAGCGTACATGAAAACTACACAGTCCTTCACCTTTCTGTCTGATTTTTTTAAGGAAAACAGTTTTTCATTCCACTAAAAACAGGACAAACCCACCAGCATGAACATTAAATAAACTATTACAATTGTAAAACAAAACTCATTTACAAAATGTAATAATTATCAGTGGGTCCCAGGAAATAGAATGTGACATGGGATTTAGATTTCCGTTACCAGGATGGTCGGGTTCAGCGTAGTCTACATCACCACCTGTCAAAGACACATAATCAATATTCATGTTTGCTCAGGTTATTCACTTGTTCACATCTGTCTGAGATCATTCATACTGTTGAATGGATGTGTGTACAGTATGTATATAATTATCAGCTATGTAAAAGATATTATCATCTCTGTTCTTACCTAGTTGGAAGTCCTCCATTCAAACTCAGAGAGCCGCTGGAGGAAGGTGGTGATCCGAGGGCAGATGCTTGTAACTTTCCTCTTTACGACACGACCTGTCTTGCGGCTTGTACCAAGTTTTGCAGGGCATTTTGTTCCCATGTCTGGATTGATCCTCACAAAGAACCTTTTAACAGAAAAAAGGCTGCTTTAATTTCAAAATTAAAACATACGTTACAGCAATCACCTATATGTTTCTGCAACTGTAGTCAAGCTATTACATATATTTCATTCTTAAATGGTGTAAAGTATTTACCTCTGTATCATCTCCAGTGTGATGGACGCTGACTCCTGATACTCAAGGTAAAACGTAGTATGACGCAAAGAAGACAGCAAGGGTGCTGGCAAAGTCATGCATCTGCTCAGGCTCATAAAATACCTTGCCCTCCAAACTGATCATCCAGCGGCTTGCAGACATGAAATTATTCCCTAAAAACAGACAAGAGTCCAATAAGACAATGTGCTCACCCTTACAAATAAGGTTTCCACAAGAATGCTGGATAGCAGGCCTCACACTGTACAAAAATAGAATCCACACGGTTTGCTGCTATTTCTCTTATTATTTATTATCTAATGAAAATTATGATCAATTACAGGAAAAAACTGCCTTATGTCTTTGCATTTTGGCCTGTGCTGAAGTGTTAGGCTGTTTTTTCCTGTTGGTCATTGTGTATAATAAATAATAAGAGAAACAGCAGCAAACTGTGTGTATTCTATTTTTATACAATATAAAACAGACAAACCCCTGTTAAGTAAGTTGTTGTGGGTACAAATACCACAATAATTACATAGATTTTTTACAAAAATATTACAACAGGATTGAAACTATTTACTTACCAAGCGCTATTACCCTTGGTGTGATGGGTAAGGTCATCTCTCTCTCAACAGACATCTTGGTGGAAAAAACCTTTAAAACACAAAATGAACTGATTTGAATGATGATACCCAAAATCATTGAAATATTTTCCTTTGTTTATGTTGACAGTACTGAGAGTGCATGTGTAAAATTTTAAATATAATTACGTCAGCCAAGATGAAGATTGAGTCCTCTTTTTCTTGGAAGTACTTCATCAGAAGGAGGATGGCTGCTGTGGCGATCTGGTTGTGGTTCAGCTTTGCACTGTCGCACTCACGTAGCAGATGTTCAATCTCCTTGTTCCACTGAAGTCTCTGGCTTTGAAAGAAGTTCAAAATTCTCCTTCCTTTCGTAAGAAGGGCTTCACTGAGACGTGTCTCTACCTCAATATCTGTGAGTGTGTGGAAGTGAGTGCAGAGGCCTCTTTTAGTAAAAAGAAATGGCCAATGCTCTTGAACCTCACATAAGGTGGGGGCAGGCCAAGAATTAAGCATGTGCCTCTGGTAAATATAAGTCAAAGACATATAAGTATTTACATCTGTTGTTTCAATTGCTTGAGGACCTGCTGATCTGAAGACAGTTGACATAGTCTGTCTTTTTGTCTCCAAAGTTTCAGTCGTTTCTCCTTCTGGTAGGGTTGTGGGTTGCCAGTTGATGCAACCATAGCTATCAAGTTCAGATCTCCCCCTTTTGATGGCAACATCACCCTCATTGTTTTCCCTGGTAGACCTTTTCCTTGGCTGCCGGATTCTGCTGCTGACATTGTCTCTATTTACATGTTCAACTCTTGTTTTAAGCTGTTTGAGTAGGGAATAATAACCACAGCCTAATTGCTCACCTTCTGCAGTCTTATCTGCAAAGGTAGCGGGATACTTAGATACAATAGCTCTAGCTACCTCCCCACAAGCAGCTCTGTTAGGGTTGGGGCAGTGTACTCGCATTCCTTCTACAACAGTCCTAATCATTATTCTCCTGTCTTCTGGGTGAGCCATTCCACCAGTTGCCAAGGCCTGTGAAAGTCTTGTTGGCATCTTCTCCCAGGGAACTGAAAAATTGCTGATCCAGGAGGTGTTGCTTACATTTGGTTGTGTGGAAGGGAGTTGACCTGATGCTTGTGCAGAACAGAGTGAATTACCCTGTAGTGGCATTTGCACAGTTGTTGAGCAGGTGGTTTCAGGTTCCTTTGGGTTGTTTGAAGAGCCAGACTCCACTTGGTCGTCGATATTCACACACACACATAAACACAGCAGAACAATTCCACATTAACTATGTACAGATGGTTTTTTTGGAGTATTTATTGAGTAATACTCTTATATAAGACACAAAAGCAAGAGTGTTGGAGAAATAATACCAATGGCAATGAAAGCTAGTTTTAGTTTTGAAAGCTATAACAATTTCAAAATAACTCTCAAAATAACTAATTTACAACTATTTTCAAGATAGGACTGCAACCATTTATGACATTAATGCATTCTCACCTTTTCTGAATACTTGAACAAGTCTTCGACTTTGAATTGGTGTCAAGAAAGGCTTGATATCATCAGGCTCAACAAACAGGAGATCTTCTCTGTTTCTAACACCAATAATGTCTGTCAGGTGCTCAATAACTGCCCTCTTTGTCTCTTCATGCAGGTCAGGTAATGCCAGGTTAATTTCATGATGTAGGCTGCCACTGTCCATATCTGCAATGAATTAAGAGGATGATATTGAATGTTCTCCTTGTTTTGTCAGATCTGAGTATTCCTTTGTTGTATTGTGAAGACATCCTCTTTAGAGAGATTTTGAATAATCATTTCTATCTCAGTTTGTGGTATGTCTAGCTCAGAAAGCTTGCCCTTCAACTTGTCAAAAACATCTGCCATAGAAGTGCTATGGACATGCAGAAATCCATCAAGAATACATTGTATTGTGCTCGCTGGCAACAGCATCTTGGCTTGCATTTTCAGGTAGAAAAGAGCCAAATTATGTAAAAATGTCTCTTGTTGATTATCACACTCCTCTAGATGATCACATGGAGTTGGAGTCAGAGTCTCCTCAGAAGGCTGAGTACAGTCTATATTTTCGGGGAGAGTTGACACCTGAGTTGTTATCACCGGCTTATGTTTTCTGGATAAATGTGTGGCAAAAGATGAGCGCACTCTGAAATGTTTGTGGCAGTCATCATAAGGACAGACAACTTTCTTGCCATCTTTAATATGAAATCTCAAATGAGTGCATAATGCTGAAAAATTCTCTGCCACATAGAAACATGCCTCAACTCCACAAGCAAGATTTCCTTTAAAATGGGTGTGTTTAGTCTGAGCCCTGCGATAGCGGTGGTTCCTGTGCATATGGGATCTGAATGCAGAAAATGTTCGATAGGAAGAAGGACATTGCTCTATTCCACATGTGAATCGATAATTAGCTGTGTGCTGATGTTTCTTCGTATGATAACAAAATTGTCTTAATTCTGAACAAAAAACACCACAAAATTTACACCTGTACATGGCTGCATGTGTCTGAATTTGAATTTCCAAAAAAATGTTGTCTACCTTTATTCTCACTAAATATGTCTTTTTACCTGCTGTTTTGTCTTGTCTGTCAAAGAACTGAGGCTACATCACACTGTCAGCGCGGCCAGCAAGGGCAGGAGGACAGCAATGCACCACACTGGGCGGGAAAAGACAGAGAGACAACTGTTAATTTAATGTTGCATTTATTTAACCCTTGAAAAATATATTTACATAAGTAAAAAAAAGAAAAAAAACACACAACCCATCTTTTCCAGAATAATTCAACTAATTCCCTTTTGACCAACCTAACACAGACGTTACATGGTTTTCATATGAAAAAGACCCTGGAAGACGTTGTATTAAAGGAAAAAAAACATGCTCCCCTTCCCACTTAAAAAAATAATAAATATTAAACTTAGGTTGGAGTTCCTCGCGCCACCAACCTAACGTTATATTAACTTTTTAATGTTGTGCACTGCAGCTCACACAAAATTAAATAAAGCAGGCTAACCTACATGAGCAAGCTCAAAACTGGATAAGATTGTTTTAGCAGTCTCTAAATTTCCAAAAAAAAAAAGTTGTCTTACATTATTCTCATTAAATGTGTATTTTTACCTGCTGCTTTAGCTGAAGCTAAATGTCCCACTGTTAGCATGGCCAGCTTCTCAAAAGTCATAGAACAGAAGCGCAGGAGGACAATGCACCACACTCGGCGGGAAAAAGACAAAGACTGTCGTTGCGCCTGTGTTCCTCGCCCCTCCCCGTGGAAAATATATATCTAAATATATATTTAAATAAGAAAAGAAAAAAACACACACAACCTATTTTTTCCAGAATAATTCAGCTAATGTGCTATTTCGACCAAGCTAACACCGAATTTAAGCCCCCCTCCCCCCCCCCACACACAAAAAATATATATGCTCTTAAAAATTAATAAACGAGTATGTTAGGTAGGAGAGTCCTTTGCATTACCTTATGACGTCCCGTTTGCAGTTTCCACACAGAGGTCCAACAATAACGAGGTGCAAAATCTTTTGTCCTCTCGAGCATATCGTAACGAAGAGTTAGCAAAGTTGGCCTGTCTTTCCTCTCCTGTCAATCACTGGATCACAGGTCATGTCAGTCAGGATATGGAGTGGTGGTTGGTAGAGATAGGTTGGTGGGCGGGGCCAGCATGCATTCAGTGTGTGTTTCACTAAGTTGGGTTGACTAGTTCCCAGAAGAGTTCTGTACATGTAAATGAGCAATTCAGTTACTGCTCGACTGAGAAGCCTCCACCAAATTATTACAATATTCTCCACTGACTGAAGTTCGCCTTTGGCAACGCAGTGGCAAGCACACATTTGCAGCAGCTGTGCATGTGCATACAACTGCATGCAGCAGATTAGATGATCAGAATTCTTGAACCTTACACACAGGCAAGTCCCCTAAAAAGTCAAAACCATAATACTTTCACTGGTATCATACTGACAAATGGCATAGGTTGGAGGAAAATCTGGAAATGGTTGGCAGTGAAAGAGTTAAAATGTAATGCACTATTGCAACCAACCACTGAAAGAGTAAAAATACACAAACAGTATGATGAACCATTCAAATCACATAATACAGTAGCACTACTGCTAATGTGTTAACGGTAGGTATAACTACTACCGCAATTTTAAAAAATACAGTAAGTAAATGTAAAAAACCTTAATATACCCATAATGCAAAGCAAATTACAGTAATTAACTGTAGAAATGTTTTCAGGTAAGTTACTGGGCATTTTGTGGTATTTTACTGTGAAAAATACAGCAAAGGTTAACAGTGTAGCTTACCTTGAAAAGGTAAGGGGGAGCACACTCCCCCTCCTCAAAGAGCTCCCCCCACTCAACCCTCATCCCCAGAAACAGAAGCTAACCCCATGCAAGGTAGCGTGATGCATCCCGAGACAACAGGACGGGGACATCTACATAACTGTGTGAGTCAATTGCCTTCAAAAGGTTTATCAATTCACTTGAACCAAAATTACGAACACCTGGTGCTGCAAAAGTTAATAGTTAGTCTCAATACCCAAGGATAAGCAGAAGAGCATGACTGATATGATGAAACTGGGATTTTGTTACACTTAATTTTTGCAAACACAACTAAAAATATAACTGAAACTAATCAAAACTAAACTGAAACTAAGGATTTTCAAAAAGAAAATAGAAACTAAACTAAACTAGCAAACAATTGGTAAAAACTAATTACAACTGACATAAAATTGAAAATCCAAAGTCGAAACTAAATAAAAATAAAAACTAATGAAAATTGCAAAACTATTAAAACCTTGGTCCAGACTAAGATGGCGTTGGACATCTTCAGGGCGGAAAAGGGTTGGTGTGACCAAGGTGTGGTTTGGCTTGTTGTATGTATATTTCAAGATGATATGGCTCTGGATGGACCAGTTACCAGGGCATGGAAGGAGGACGGACTCATTAATTAAGGAGAAGGAAATTTCTGGGATTGGAGATCCTCTGGGTGAGTGGTTGACTAAAAGCATGCATAAAATAAAAGCTATTTTTCATTATTGATTGGTAATAGATTGATAATTGGCCACATTTACAACTGTATTGACTTGTTGTGGACGTAGTCTACTTCATGTTTAAGCACTCTAATTAACAGATTGGAAATAGTGACATTAAAGGACGAGTATGCAGCGCCACTCTGTCAGTTGCCAGTGACGGTGGGGCTCAGTGATGAATCAGGTGAGCTGGATTCATGGCTGAATCAAAACAAAGCTTCCCCTGCTGTGGTCAGTAAGGGAAAAACAGGGGGAAATATAATTTAAAAGAGGCATTTATAAACGTTTATGTGTGAAGTTTATGAACGGGATAGAATAGAATAGAATAGAATAGCCTTTATTGTCATTGTACAGAGTACAACGAAATTGGAGTGCCACTCCCTTGGTGCAAGTTTCAATAATAAATATAAATGTAAAATATAAAAAGTACAAAAAAACAATCGTAAGTACTCAAACAATAGTATGTACAATATATACAGGATAGCAGCATTAATATAATGACAGTATGAATAGCAGCATAATATAATGACAGTGACGGTATGGAATAGGTTCAATTGTTTTTGTGCTTATTTACTACGGTGATAGCTCTGGGAAAGAAGCTATCCCTGAATCTGTTTGTCCTGGTTTTATGTGACCTGTACCGTCGGCCTGACGGTAATAGTTCAAACAGTTGGTTGCTGGGGTGAGAGTGGTCCTTGATGATATTGCCAGCTCTGCTGAGGTACCGAGAGTTTGCAGTGACCTCCAGGCTGGGCAGAGAGCAGCCAGTGATCTTCTGGGCTGTGTTGATGACCCTCTGCAGTACTTTCCTGTCCGCAGCTGAGCACCCTGCATACCATGTTGTTATGCCGTACGTTAGGATGCTCTCTATGGTGGCTCTGTAAAATGTCACCAGCAGCCTCTCCTCCAGGTTGTTCCTCCTGAGCACTCTCAGAAAGTGGAGACGGTGCTGGGCCTTTTTAACCACCGCTGTAGTATTTGCAGTCCAGGAGAGGTCATCAGAGATCTGCACGCCCAGAAACCTCATGGAGCATACCCTCTCCACACAGTTCCCATGAATGAAAAGGGGGTGTTTTACTGTTATTTCAGCATCAGCATTATCGTTACATCAGAATCATATAACAAGCATTGCATTAAACATTGCTTGAAGCTATTGACATTACATTAACATTTGTATTACAGTGATTGTTATAACCTCAGGTTAATCTTCTATTTACAGGTGTCAGGATAATCATATGATCTTTCATTGCAGGTGTAACCATGATCATTTTTATACATATTGCAGTTTGTTGCTCATTATAGAGTTGTGTTCAAGTTAATAAGGGTTAAAAGCTACAGTCAGCGCGATGTTTGGCTGATCTATAGACTGGAGTGACTTCGAGCACTGAAGGCCGCACGCCTTTATTCTAAAGAGCTCATCAGGGGGAGTGTGAGATTAGAATATTATTTTATGCCATGTTATACCCCTAATTAAAGATTGTGAATTATTATGTAGTTTTAGTTTGCATTATTCTCCTGAATTAGAAGAAGGTGATACACTGTTAACCTTTGCTGTATTTTTCACAGTAAAATACCACAAAATGCCCAGTAACTTACCTGAAAACGTTTCTACAGTTAATTACTGTAATTTGCTTTGCATTATGGGTATATTAAGGTTACTTACTGTATTTTTTAAAATTGCGGTAGTAGTTATACCTACCGTTAACACATTAGCAGTAGTGCTACTGTATTATGTGATTTGAATGGTTCATCATACTGTTTGTGTATTTTTACTCTTTCAGTGGTTGGTTGCAATAGTGCATTACATTTTAACTCTTTCACTGCCAACCATTTCCAGATTTTCCTCCAACCTATGCCATTTGTCAGTATGATACCAGTGAAAGTATTATGGTTTTGACTTTTTAGGGGACTTGCCTGTGTGTAAGGTTCAATAATTCTGATCATCTAATCTGCTGCATGCAGTTGTATGCACATGCACAGCTGCTGCAAATGTGTGCTTGCCACTGCGTTGCCATAGAGATCAATTCAAGTGACAGCTGCTCCTGGGGAGAGGGAAAAGAATGCAGAAAGGCCTCCTTGTAGGGAAATTTTATAAAGCAAGGTTCTCCAAATCTCTCCCAAAATTCTGTGTTTTCTTAATTGACTTCCATTCATATGTAAAGACTATAAGGTTAACTACAAATAAAAAAAGCAGAATTCACATTGCTGCATCTCCATCACTTATCTCTGATTAACCCTGAACAACATTCACACTTCCTTTTGTTAATTTTTTTACTTGCCACTATTCTGTTGTTGGATTTCACTTAGGTTGTTGCTGCTGTCTGTTTTTGTGTAATTTTGTACTCGTGACAAGTAGTGAATAAAGTTATTTTAAAAAGACGCAGAAAGGCGAACTTCATTCAGTGGAGAATATTGTAATAATTTGGCGGAGGCTTCTCAGTCGAGCAGTAACTGAATTGCTCATTTACTGAACATGCAACATGTACAGAACTCTTCTGGGAACTAGTCAACCCAACTTAGTGAAACACACACTGAATGCATGCTGGCCCCGCCCACCCACCTACCTCTACCAACCACCACTCCATATCCTGACTGACATGACCTGTGATCCAGTGATTGACAGGAGAGGAAAGACAGGCCAACTTTGTTAACTCTTCGTTACGATATGCTCGAGAGGACAAAAGATTTTGCACCTCGTTATTGTTGGACCTCTGTATGGAAACTGCAAACGGGACGTCATAAGGTAATACAAAGGACTCTCCTACCTAACATACTCGTTTATTAATTTTTAAGAGCATATATATTTTTTGTGTGTGGGGGGGAGGGGGGGCTTAAAATCGGTGTTAGCTTGGTCGAAATAGCTCATTAGCTGAATTATTCTGGAAAAGATGGGTTGTGTGTTTTTTTCCCTTTTATTTACTTATGTAAATATATTTTTCAAGGGTTAAATAAATACAACATTAAATTAACAATTGTCTCTCTGTCTTTTCCCGCCCAGTGTGGTGCATTGCAAGCCAGAGACTTCAGTGGAACAAGGAGATTGAACATCTGCTACTTGAGTGCACAGTGCAAAGCTGAACCACAACCAGATCGCCACAGCAGCCATCCTTCTTCTGATGAAGTACTTCCAAGAAAAAGAGGACTCAATCTTCATCTTGGCTGATGTAATTATATTTAAAATTTTACACATGAACTCTCAATACTGTCAACATAAACAAAGGAAAAATATTTCAATGATTTTGGGTATCATCATTCAAATCAGTTCCTTTTGTGTTTTAAAGGCTTTTTCCACCAAGATGTCTGTTGAGAGAGAGATGACCTTACCCATCACACCAAGGGTAATAGCGCTTGGTAAGTAAATAGTTTCAATCCTCTTGTAATATTTTTGTAAAAAATCTATGTAATTATTGTGGTATTTGTACCCACAACAACTTACTTAACAGGGGTTTGTCTGTTTTATATTGTATAAAAATAGAATACACACAGTTTGCTGCTGTTTCTCTTATTATTTATTATACACAATGACCAACAGGAAAAAACAGCCTAACATTTCAGCACAGGCCAAAATGCCAAAACATTAGGCAGTTTTTTCCTGTAATTGATCATAATTTTCATTACATAATAAATAATAAGAGAAATAGCAGCAAACCGTGTGGATTCTATTTTTGTACAGTGTGAGGCCTGCTATCCAGCATTCTTGTGGAAACCTTATTTGTAAGGGTGAGCACATTGTCTTATTGGACTCTTGTCTGTTTTTAGGGAATAATTTCATGTCTGCAAGCCGCTGGATGATCAGTTTGGAGGGCAAGGCATTTTATGAGCCTGAGCAGATGCATGACTTTGCCAGCACCCTTGCTGTATTCTTTACGTCATACTACGTTTTCAACCTTGAGTATCAGGAGTCAGCGTCCATCACACTGGAGATGATACAGAGGTAAATACTTTACACCATTAAAGCTTACACCATTTAAGAATGAAATATATGTGATAGCTTGACTTAGAGCTGGGCGATAGAACGATAACGATATGTATCGCGATATAACTGTTACTCGATAGAGAAATTAAACTATCGCGATAGACCTCGCCGCTCTTGTCCTCTTAAAAAAAAAAAAAAGGTCAGCCAATCCAAATTAAGTAGCGCAGAGCCGAACCAATCACAGCCGCAGCGTCGGAGAGATTCCGTAGTGTGAAGGTATTTCGGCTATTTCAAGTCTGACAAAAAACAGAGTAGCGTGCACTGTAAATTGTGCCGAAAGCAAGTCTGGAAATACAATAAACTGGTGCATGCGTCACACTGTGCGCCACGTTATTGTTTCGGTGAAATGAATTTCTACAATACTGTTACTGTTAATTCTACTCTCTGCAGTGTTTAAATGCTTACATATACACACAGTTACTGTCCGTCCACACATACGACTCTGTTCTGCTTCTATGCCCCAGCTTTGTTTACTTTTTCCCACCGAGGCTTCTAGACTTCTGATTGGCCAACATTTCTGCACGGTTAGGAATCTAGCGCCACCTGCTGCTTTGGCATGTTCATAGCAGCGTTTTCCTTCATTTCTGCCTTTATGTGTGGACGGGATTATTTTTTAAAACGAAAACGGAAAATCTCCGTTTTCAAAAATACCCGTGTACGTGTGGACGTAGCCTCAGTCTCTGACTGGAAGCGCTAATTCATCATTCGGCTTTTGTCAGACTAAAGTAACTGTTAAAACTGTTTGAAAAGCTCAGCTATACAACAAGGAGAGATTGAGAATTTCCTTTTAGTTCTCAGTTTATTTGATATTGACAAAAGTTAGTTTTGTCTGTTCTTCTGTAAAACAAACTAAGATTTATTTTTAGAATTAATATTTTGTTTCTAAGTGGAATTGACAATTTAGTCTGTTTCGTTTGTTCTATTTTGAAACTTAAACGCTTTAGCGGCTGCCTTTTGTGTAGTTTGCAATATTTGCCTTTATTTATCTGAAAAAGTCTCATGTTCCTTAAGTACATCTACCCTGTTGAACTTATTATGGGAAATAAATATTTAAATAAAAACAAGCTGCTGATTATTTCACATTTTACTTGTGAGCAACGGCACATTTAAATCTTACAAATATAGTTATTTGGCTTATATCGTGATAGATATCGTTATCGCCTGAAATGAAAAAAACATATCGTGATATGAAGAAATCTCATATCGCCCAGCTCTAGCTTGACTACAGTTGCAGAAACATATAGGTGATTGCTGTAATGTATGTTTTAATTTTGAAATTAAAGCAGCCTTTTTTCCGTTAAAAGGTTCTTTGTGAGGATCAATCCAGACATGGGAACAAAATGCCCTGCAAAACTTGGTACAAGCCGCAAGACAGGTCGTGTCGTAAAGAGGAAGGTTACAAGCATCAGCCCTTGGATCACCACCTTCCTCCAGCGGCTCTCTGAGTTTGAATGGAGGACTTCCAACTAGGTAAGAATACAGAGATGATAATATCTTTTACATAGCTGATAATTATATACATACTGTACACACATCCATACAACAGTATGAATGATCTCAGACAGATGTGAACAAGTGAATAACCTGAGCAAACATGAATATTGATGATGTGTCTTTGACAGGTGGTGATAAAGACTACGCTGAACCCGACCATCCTGGTAACGGAAATCTAAATCCCATGTCACATTCTATTTCCTGGGACCCACTGATAATTATTACATTTTGTAAATGATTTTTGTTTTACAATTGTAATAGTTTATTTTTTTTTTTTTTGAAAATATTTTTATTGAAAAAAGAAAACAGTACTTGCAGTTACCGAAATACAATCAACCTTTCTTAATTTTCCTAAGTAAATTAACATATATATATATATATATGAAAAAAACAACAAAAAAAACAAAAAAACAAAACACAACGCCCCCCCCCCCCCCCCAGTCCCAGTCCCACACAGATCAACACAACCATCAAACATATTAGAGGAATATAACAGTAACAAAAGTAGATTTAAACAGGCAATACCTCTAGACTAGCAAAATAAGAGATAAAGGGTTGCCACTTGTGAAAAAATTTGGCTGTGCAACCTCTCAACGTATATTAAATTTTTTCAAGTTTTAAAAAAAACATGACATCTTTAAGCCACCGGGAAATAGTAGGATACTTAGCAGACTTCCAATGCAACAATATTAGACGTCTCGCTAATAGGGATGTGAAGGCTATAATATCCCTTTGTGTGGAATCAAGTGTAAGTGAGCGAGCAGGAATCCCAAACACAGCAATCAGAGGACAAGGATGAAGAGTTACCCCAAGAACAGTTGACATAATAGCAAAATACCTTGTCCAGAAACCTTGTAGCTCAGGGCACAGAAAAAACATGTGGCTAAGGTGACAAGGAGAACCATGGCATTTATCACATTTATTTTCCACTTCTGGATACAATTCAGAAAGTCTAGACTTAGAGAAATGCACCCTGTGTATGACCTTAAATTGAATAAGTCCAAGACGAGCACAGGAGGTGGAAGATCGTATCCTCGTTATAGCCCGTTCCCAAGACTCCTCATGTATTCGAAATCCCAGTTCTTCTTCCCATGTACGCTTAAGCTTAACATTAGAGTGGTTACTAAAAGACAGAATAGCATCATAGAGTTTCGAAATGGTTCCTCTGCGATGAGGAACAAATGATAACGTAGTTTCCCACTGCTGTTCTGGAGGTAAAGAGGGGAAATTGGGAAACACTTAGCAACAAAATTTCGAATTTGAAAATAGTGAAACAAATGGGTAACAGGGAGATTGTAACGAGAAGACAAGTTGGGAAAACTATCGAAAACACCATCCACATATAAATGTTTGAACTGTTTTATACCCTTGTCACACCACACTGAAAATGTCGAGTCCAAAAGTGAAGGGGGAAACAAATGGTTTTCGCTTAGAGGACCCGAGGAAGACGGCATTACAAAATTAAAGTGACGTCTAAACTGAAACCAGATTTTGAGTGTGTTAAGAACCACCTGATTATCAGTGTACAGAGAGGGTCTCACGGGTAAAGAGGAATAGAGCAAAGCCGGTAAAGAAGAGCCCTTACATGATGATAGCTCCAATTTACACCACGAGGAACCAGAAGATTTTAGCCAGTAGCAAAGTTTATGGATGTGAGCGGCCCAGTAATAGACTAAAAAATTAGGTAATGCAAGTCCTCCACTAAATCTGCATCGCTGCAGCAAAGTTTTAGAGACCCTAGGTGGCTTCCCTCCCCAAATGAAAGAACCAATAATCTTGTCCAGTGAAACAAAAAAATGTTTCGGCAAAAATAAGGGAATTGACTGAAATAAAAATAAAAATTTTGGTAAGATGTTCATTTTAACAACGTTAATCTTACCGATTAAAGAAAGGGGGAGATTACCCCATCTTTGAATATCAGATGTGACCCTAGATATAAGAGGAGACAAATTTGCTGATTTAAGGCCAGCTAGAGAGCGAGTCACGTTAATCCCTAAGTACT
Organism: Astatotilapia calliptera; assembly: GCF_964374335.1. NCBI lineage: Eukaryota > Metazoa > Chordata > Actinopteri > Cichliformes > Cichlidae > Astatotilapia > Astatotilapia calliptera. The sequence goes on from NC_137434.1 coordinate 305,127, forward strand.
TAAACCCAGACGGACTGAGACGAAAGGGTAGATCGGACTGTTGAAGTTGACGTGCTGCCGTATTAACAGGAAAACACTCACTTTTCCCCAAATTCAATTTATAACCTGAAAACGAACTGAAGTTCTCCAGAATACTTAAAACAGCAGGGATGGAGCATGCGGGGTCAGTCATATATAATAACAAGTCATCCGCATACAATGATACTTTATGTGTAATTCCATTACGGATGATTCCCCTAAATACAGAAGAAGATCGCAATGTAATAGACAGAGGCTCGATGGCAATGGCAAAGAGTAAGGGAGACAAAGGGCAACCTTGACGACAACCACGACCCAGCGCAAAATAATCAGAGTAAACATCATTAGTATGAACACTGGCTTTAGGGGACGAATAAAGAAGCCGAATCCAGGAAATAAATTTATCACCAAAACCAAATTTCTCTAAAACTGCAAACAAGTACTCCCACTCCACCCTATCGAAAGCCTTTTCAGCATCTAAAGAAATCACAAGTTCAGGAAGTTCAGATAGACGCTTTGAGTAAATAACATTAAAGAGTGTACGGGTATTAAAAAACAATTGCCGTCCCTTTATAAAGCCATTCTGCTCTTCAGATATAATTCGAGGAAGCACATCCTCAAGGCGAGATGAAATTACTTTAGCCAATACCTTTGCATCGGCATTAAGCAGAGATAATGGCCTGTAGGAACCACAGGAGGTTGGGTCCTTGTCATTTTTGAGAAGGAGCGCTATGGTTGCTTGTGTGAAAGTAGGTGGTAATGAACCGGTTTCCAAGGATTCGTTAAACACAGACAAAAGCAATGGTGCCAATTTACCAATAAATGTTTTATAGAATTCAATTGGAAACCCATCCGGGCCTGGGGCTTTATTAGACTGCATAGCTGTAATAGCTTTTAATACTTCTTCAACAGATAATGGGGAGTCCAATTGCCCCGCATCATTAGCACCAATAACAGGGTTTGAAAGATTATGAAGAAATGCATTCATTTTAGCTTTATCCGTGGGAAATTCGGACCTGTACAACAAAGAGTAAAATGTTTTAAAGGTAGAATTAATTTCCAAGGGATCTGTAGTAATATTGTCATCAGAGTGTTTAATAATGGGGATCACACGCGAGGAGGCCTGACGTCGTAACTGATGTGCCAACAAGCGACTAGCCTTGTCACCATATTCGTAATATGAGCCACGACTGCGTAGTAATAAGTGCTCAGCCTCTTTGGTTGACATAAGATCAAATTCTGCTTGCAAATCAAGGCGCTGCTTCAGTAATTCTGGAGAAGGGTTCAGTGTATAACTTTGATCAAGGTTACTAATTGCAGCTATAAGTTCTTTAAGCCTGGCATTAATCTTTTTATTAGCACGGACAGAGTAAGAAATAACTTGACCTCTCAGGTAGCATTTAAGAGTCTCCCATAGCAGAGAATATGAGACAGAATCATCCTGATTGAAGGACAAGAACTCCTCAATAGAGCCTGAAATAAATTCACAAAATTCTTTATCCGCCAGAAGGAGAGAGTTAAATCTCCAAAGTGGAGGGCTACGTTTATGGGTAGAAAGATGAACATCCAATAGCAGAGGAGAATGATCAGATATTACAATACCAGAATAGTCGGAAGAATTAACACATGAATTAAGAGTTCTGTCGATGAAAAAATAATCAATCCTGGAATAAGACTGGTGGACCTGAGAGAAGAATGAAAATTTTTTGATTGAAGGGTTGCGAAATCTCCATGGATCAACAAGATCATTCTGTTTCATAAAATCTGAGAATGTTTTAGACATAGATGATTGAGTCAAATTACGAGGACTAGATCGATCCAAAATTGGATCAAAAACACAATTCAGATCACCACCAAGGATAAGCAAATGTGTATTCAGAAAGGGGATGTTACTCAGCAATCTATTAGCGAATTCAGCATCATCAAAATTCGGGGCATATACATTTACCAACAAAACCTTTTTCTGCATTAGGGTACCAGCAACAATGATGTATCTACCGTTCCTATCAGCGACAACATTGGTCAAAGTGAATTGAACTTTCTTATTAATGAGAATGGCCACTCCTCTAGCCTTCGAATTAAAATTTGAGTGAAAGACCTGACCTACCCAAGGGCAATATAACCTATAATGATCCTTAATGCGAAGATGAGTCTCCTGTAAAAATGCTATGTCAGAATTTAGACGTTTCAAGTGAGTAAAAACCTTAGATCTCTTAACAGGGTTACCCATACCTCTGATATTCCAACTAATGAATCTAAGAGGCATACCTGACCCAGCAATGCTGGGGTCTATATTTCCATTAACCATTTACAAAAAGGAAGAGGAAAAAGACCAAACCAAAATGCCAGTGGCCATGAAGAGCCGAAATGGGACAGCCCCCCCCCAACCCAACCCTGAACACAAATACACCCCCAAGTCTCCACAGAACAGAACAAAGGAGACAGCAGTGTACCCCCAAAGTAGCAAAAATGATTCACCGAAGTGACTGGACTAATTGTTGTCTAAATAAAAATAAAAGCGAGAGAGGGAAAAATAACCTCTCACCAACTTCTCTACAGCATAACAGTGTGCGCGTAACAGTAAACATGTTTTTTTAAAAAGGGAAAAAATAAAAAGGAAACCAACCAACCAAAAAAAGATCTCACAGTACAAAATATGACTTCCTCAGAAGGAGAACTTTCCAACAAATCACCGAAAGTGCATAAAATTTAAAAAAACAAAAAACAAAAACAACATACATAAATAGATAAACAATTAAAACAAAAACAACCAAACAAAAAAATAAATAAATAAAAATTTAACAGAAACGAAAAACAACTCAGTCCTATGCAAATCAATGCAGCAAGCTTGGAGAAGATTGTGCCGGACTGGTCCGAAGTTCAAGAGTATATTATATGATCCAGTTTCAATAAATAACAATGAAAATAAAAGGAACCAGCACACCAACAGTACAATAACCAGCAAAATGGCCTAAGAAAACAATGCACAGGTGGCGTTAAACCTAAGGAGACCGTGAACCCTTAGCAGCATTACAGCATCAAACTGAGGAGCTAACGAGGCTCACCCAGAAATCAAAGTTTTGACATAATCACTGGCCTCCTCTGCCGAAACAAAGTCCTTCTCGACACCCTTATATGTGATGCGGAGTCGCGCTGGATGAAGCAGGCCATACCGAACACCGTCAATGCCACGGAGTTGCTGCCTGACCGTGTTGAATGCAGCACGAGCCCGTGCCACCCTGGCGGTGTAGTCGGGGAAGACTGAGATGGTCCGATCTCCAACTTTAATCTGTCGGCGTTCTCTAGCACGTCGTAAAATGTCGACACAGTCAGTGTGGTAATGAAACCTGCATACAATGGCTCGTGGACGGTCGCCAGGCTTAGGTGCGGGTTGGAGGGTCCTGTGCGAACGATCCAAAAGCGGCTCCTTCCCCAGATCAAATGCTTCTTTTAGCAAGGAAGCTACGGCGGCAGTGGTGCACGTGTCAGGGCCCTCCGGTACTCCCACTATCCTAACATTGTTGCGCCGCGATCTGGACTCCAAATCTTCACACTTACTTTCCAGCTTGGCTACATGAGCTGTGAGACCCTTGATAGTGTTTTTCATCTCAGCTATATCATCAGAGCAGACAGTAAGTGCGTGCTCCATCTCCTTCACCGTACCTTTTAGCTCAGACATGGTAGCGTCATTTGCAGCTTTATCGATCGCCAGCTGCGTCTTCACCGCCTGCAGGTCGAACTTAATGGTAGACAAAGCATCACCCAGAGTATCCTGAAGTTCCTTTTTAAAGATGTCGGCGATATCTTTCCTCAGCGAAGCCAGCAACTCGACCTTGAGAGCCTCAATATCAGGATTAGCTTGACATGTGGGGGGCTTTGCAGGAGACGACGGCTCACTCGAGGGTGTGGTCGCGGTTTGCAAACTAGGCCTCAGTTGTGTCTGAATAGTACTGCGGGTTTTAACATTTTTTGCTGCCATTTTACGCCGGCCCGAGTAAAACTTCTCAACAAGACAATCCACAAACCAAAACAGGACTGAAAATACAGCCAAAACGCGCGAATAAATAACAATTTAATCGAAATCGGCGGGAGCTCCCAGACTCGCGTCCTACTCCATCAAAGCTCAACCGGAAGTCCGTAATAGTTTATTTAATGTTCATGCTGGTGGGTTTGTCCTGTTTTTAGTGGAATGAAAAACTGTTTTCCTTAAAAAAATCAGACACAGAAAGGTGAAGGACTGTGTAGTTTTCATGTACGCTTCTATTTATTTTGGTTATTGACATTGTTTTTATTCAGTTGAAAAATGTTTTTCTTGTTAAAAAAAATATCAACAATAAATGTTGGTTTAATTCACTATTCTGAGACTACTTTATTGAATTATATTGTTTTTTGTAAATGTTCTTATATTGAATATGAATGTTAATATTATTTTATATGCTGTAAAACACAATTACAGTCTAAACAAATTATACTGTACACAATTACAGTGTTATACCATAAACCACATTTGCAGTACAGTGATACTATAAAACGTAATCACGGTAAGTCTTTCTAACTGTAAACCACGTTTACAGTAAAACTGTTATACTGTAATATATGTTTACAGTAAAGTGGTTGAACTGTAAAACATCACAACAGTAAAGATACTGTAGATCAGTAATTACAGTAACTTACTGGCAATAGTGTTGCCAGTAAGTTAATGTAAAAATACAATAAAATGTCTAACAGTGTAACTATTGCATCTGTTAAACTGATTTGCATTACATTAGACTGCTGATTTATTGTGAATGAATGATATTGTTTTATGATGCATTATACTGCTGAGTTATAAGAAATACTGTTCGCAGAAAGTCATCGCCTTATTTGTCTGATTAGAAGAGAACAGAATATACTGGAGTTTTCTGCCCCATCTCAGCAGGAGCAGATAAACAGGGAGCCAAGGTCGTAGCTTAGGCGCCGTGTGAGAGAAAGCATGTGAATGTTTAGGCTTTTATGATTAGGTGGGGGCCACTAGAGGCTATAAGAGTTTGATCAATGCTCCACCATTTTGAGATCTAATGCTGTCTGCGTACGGTGTCCATCTCCCACGCGTGTGATCATTGAAATCATCGTTTGACTCAACCCGGTGGTTATTTTGGTTTTTCCCCTGCCAGTGGCGGACTCCCTCAGACATCGGTGCGTTGGTGGTGGTTCTTTGTGTCTGGGGGTGGGCGTCCAGGTACACACCGGCTCACTCCTGGACTATTTTTTTTGAAGTGCTTTCTCATGGTTTGAGCGTTACGCTCAAACCATGCCCATTAGTTGCCATTTTTGGTGTTTCTGAAGATGCCAGCCTAAACCTTAGTTGTAAGCAGCTGGATGTTATCGCTTTCACTTCACTGCTGGCACACCGTAGAATTTTGCTGTCTTGGAAAGCTCCTCACCCTCCAGCCCGATCATGTTGGCTGGAAGATGTTATGTTCTTTTTAAAAATGGAGAAAATAAAATTCAGACTCAGAGGAAATGTTAAGTTCTCACGGTCGAGTCTGGCATTAATATTTGACATCGTTTGTTTTTTTCCCTTTTTCCTTTTTTTTTTCTTTATTTTTATTTTATTTGTTTTATTGTTATCATCCAAATTTTAATGGGCTAATCTGTATTGAGATATGTCTTTGTATTGGTTGGTACTTGCTTTGTTGGGCCTGATATGTCAACTTACATGTAAAAACTCTATAAATAAAGAGGAAAAAAAACTTGGCCAGTTTCCTTTCCATGGGCACAGAGAGTCTCCAATCCAGTGTTTTTAATCCCAGCAGAGCCACACAAATCCTAATTAAAATGAGTCCTCCCCCCAACATCCTTGGATTATTTTAAAAGCAAAACCAGGCCAGGTTAAAAATCCATTCCCTTAAAATGTGCACACTTCATCCTGGAGTCTCAGAGGCTTCCCTGCTGCACCAGTGTCCTACTAAAAAAACAACAACCCCCCTTCCCGTTTCCTCTCCCCTTTATAGAGAAGGGCTTCAATCCTTCCCAATCAGCTGCTCCCTGTACTCGACTCCAAATAACTGGCAGCTGGACTAGAGTAGAATCTCCACTCCCACCTCACACCAAACACACACAAAAACACCAAAGCATGCAATTAATACAAAAAAACTAAAGTAATGCCAACCCAAAAGTTTAGTGGGGGATTCTCTCCATTCTTTTCCACCATGCTATACTCCGCAACAGTTGATTTGTTTTGTGTGTCAGTGAGGGCACTAATGAATTCACAAAGGCACTTTGTAGTGTGCAGGTAGAAACCCAGCGGAGTGATACACCTCCTGCTGTCAGGCCTGCATGTTTATCCCTGTGCTGTTCTCCTGTCTTGTGGTGGACAAATTTTTATTTTTTTTTACTGGCACACATAATTTGTGGGGCATCTTATTGCAAAACCTGATTGTTCTCTCGTGTTAGTTTTAGTAATATTTTTAAATAGTTGTGGTCAAATGTGTTTACAAATTGTGTTTACAAAATGTGTGCATAAGTTTTCAAAATGTACAATTTATTTATTTATTTATTTATTTATTTAGCATTTTAAGTTATAAAAATAATTTAGTCAACATGTCTGTGGTTTTTGCAGTAAAAAAAACAAACTTCTAGGATTTTAAGTTCTTTGTGTGATTTCATATCAGTTGTGTTAACACAGTATGTCAATGAAAAAACAACTAAATTCAAACACGTGAGGTTGAGCTGAAAATAATGATACTGTGCCGGACCACCAGGTGGCTCCACTCACACTTGAAGGGAAGTGTTGGGGTGGAGATTTTGGCGCTCACTATATGTGAAGTTCTGAGAGTCAGTTAATAAAGTTGGAGTGAGACACTGAGACCTCTCCTGTCGTTATTACATACCTCCACATTGGTGACCCCTGTAGCGAACATGCTAAGGCTCGACGACGAAGCCAGCTCCGGCCTGGAAGCATCGGCTGCCGCCGGACTTTCACCTCCGCCAATGGCTGCGTTTGCTGTGGCGCTTAAATTGCCGGATTTTTGGCTTCACGATCCTCCTTCATGGTTCGTGCACGTTCGTGCTCAGTTTGCTCTTCGTGGAGTTTCAGCCGACGATACTAAATACCACCATGTGGTGGCCTCACTTGACCCGCCGTCAACCCGCCGCGTGATGACTCTCCTCCGGGACCCCCCAGCCCAAGGCAAGTACGCCGCCCTCAAGGCGCTGCTGCTGCGGCGTTACTCCCTCTCTGATGCTGAGCGAGCCGAGAAACTCCTTTCCCTCGCGGGCCTGGGCGACGGCACCGCTCTTGAGCTCATGGAGAGCATGCTGTCCTTGCTGGGCGCGGATGACGGAGGATTTCTCTTCACCCACCTCTTTCTCCGACAGCTGCCGGCTCCAGTGCGCGCTGGCCTTGCCAACTCCCCGCTATTGGCCATGAAGGATTACCGCTCCCTTGCGGAAGAGGCGGATCGCATCCTCCTGGCTACCAGGACTTTCGGCGTCCAGGCGATTGTTCAGGACTCACCAGCGTTTTCCCCCGCCCCCTCACCGATGCTCCAGGGGCCCTCTGACTCGTCCACGGTGGCCGGAATCGCTGCACGGCGGCACCGCGGAAAGGGGCTTTGTTTTAATCACCAGCGTTTTGGAGCGAAGGCACGGCGCTGTCTCCCGCCTTGCAGTTTCCAGACCCAGGGAAATGGGCATGTCAGCGCTCTGTAGCAGCCGCGACCGCTGGCAACAAGGAAAGGCTGCTTTTCTTAGAGGACTCACGCTCGGGGAGGCGTTTCCTGGTGGACTCCGGCTCACAGAAGAGCCTTCTTCCCCCGGCTGGCTCGGACAGGCTAGCTAAGGGCTGCGGGCCATTGCTAACAGCGGCTAATGGCTCTCCCATCAAAACCTTCGGTGAAAGGTTGGTGACTGTTTGCTTTCACGACCGTGACTTTCAGTGGAACTTTGTTGTTGCTGCTAGCTCTGTGCCTATAATAGGCGCTGATTTTCTTTGTGCTCACGGACTGCTGGTTGATGTTGCTAACAGACGTTTAATTGATGCTGTGTCATTTTCCTCATTACCCTGTTTGACTCGGGGTGCTCAGCCTGTGGTGCATGCTAACTCAGTAGATTCGGGTGACGTTTTTCAGTGTTTGCTTTCTGAGTTTCCCTCACTCTCTGTCCCCACTTTCTCAAGCACGGTGACGAAGCACGGGGTGGAGCATTACATAACTACAGTAGGGCCCCCGGTGTTCGTGCGCGCGCGCCGCCTCGACCCTGCCAAACTGGCTGTCGCTCGGGAAGAATTTGCCACCATGGAGCGTCTGGGCATTGTGCAGCGTTCGAACAGTGCCTGGGCTTCTCCGTTACACATGGTGCCTAAATCTGATGGTCGGTGGCGACCTTGTGGGGATTTCCGTCGTCGTAATAATGTCACAGAGAACGATCATTATCCCATTCCCCACATCCAAGATTTTTCCGCCCATCTTGCGGGGACTTCGGTTTTTTCGAAGATCGATTTGGTACGGGGATATCACCAGGTTCCCGTGCGCGCGGAGGATGTCCCCAAAACCGCCGTGATTACACCTTTCGGCCTTTTCGAGTTTCTGCGCATGCCGTTTGGCCTGAAAGGTGCCGCCCAAACCTTCCAGTGGTTGATGGACTCGGTCTTGCGCGGGCTGCCCTTTGTTTTTGTATATCTTGATGATATACTGGTGGCCAGCAGCTCGAAGGAGCAGCACATGTTCCATCTGCGGCAGGTTTTTCAGCGTTTGGCGGAGCATGGACTGATTATTAATCCGTCTAAATGCCAGTTTGGGTTGCCCGTTCTCAATTTTCTTGGGCACCGTATTTCCGCCGAGGGCGCGGTTCCGTTGCCTGACAAAGTCCGAGCTGTTTCGGAATTTCCGCGTCCCACGACTGTTAAGGCACTGCAGGAATTTTTGGGGATGGTGAATTTTTACAACCGTTTTCTCCCCAGAGCGGCACATCTGCTGAAGCCCCTTTATGGGGCGTTAAAAGGTAAGAAAGCTAATGACTCCGTTGACTGGTTTCCGGAAAGCATCCAAGTGTTTTCTGATGCTAAGTCAGTGTTAGCTAATGCTGCCCTTCTGGCCCACCCATCCCCCTCAGCGCCGATTGCGTTGACCACCGATGCATCGGACATAGCGGTGGGTGCGGTGCTGGAACAGCGAATCTCGGGTGTCTGGCAACCGCTCGCCTTTTTCAGCCGTACGCTACGTGACAGCGAACGCAATTACAGCATTTTTGATAGGGAGCTACTGGCGCTCCACCTGGCGACTCGTCATTTCCGTTTTTTTCTCGAGGGTCGTCACTTTACCGCATACGTGGACCACAAACCCTTGACGTTTGCCATGTCCAAGGTTTCTGATCCATGGAGTGCACGCCAGCAGCGCCAGTTGGCAGCCATTTCTGAGTTTACCACGCACATTCGGCACGTGGCTGGTAAATCCAATCATGTGGCTGACTGTTTGTCCCGTGCGCTGGTTTCTCCCGTCTTTCTCGGCATAGACTACTCCGCCATGGCTGCCGATCAGAGCGGTGACCCGGACATCCTCACGCTTAAATCCACCCAGACGGGCCTCATACTAGAGGACAGACCCGTGCAGGACGGTGGCCCCCTCCTCGTCTGTGACGTTTCCACCGGCTGCCCTCGCCCAGTGGTTCCCGCTTCCTGGCGTCGTCAAGTTTTTGACTCGGTACATGCTCTCTCTCATCCAGGGGTCCGGGCCTCTGTTAAACTGGTCAGCTCTAAATTTGTTTGGCCAGGCCTTCGCAAATCTGTTAAGGAATGGGCGTTGGCGTGCATTCCCTGCCAGCGTGCGAAGGTTCATAAACACACCAAGGCGCCCCTGGAGCCGTTCTTCATACCCGGCAAACGTTTCGATCATGTGCATGTCGATCTGGTGGGTCCTCTGCCGCAGTCACAAGGTTTTACGCACCTTTTGACTGTTGTTGAGCGGACCACCAGGTGGCCGGAGGCGGTCCCCCTGGCGTCCGCTACCGCAGCAGTTGTGGCCAAGGCGTTTTTGTCAAGCTGGGTCTCACGTTTCGGCCCACCCGCGGACATTACGTCAGACAGAGGCTTCCAGTTCATTTCCGAGCTTTGGTCAGCCATGGCTGATGGACTGGGGGCTAAAGTCCACCGCACAACTGCATACAACCCGCAAGCTAATGGGATGTGTGAACGGTTCCCACGGTCGCTTAAGGCTGCTTTTCGCGCCTCCTTAAAGGATGGCAATTGGGTTGACCGCCTCCCGTGGGTTTTGCTTGGGCTGCGCTCTGCGGTTAAGGAGGATCTCAGCGCTTCCCCAGCTGAGCTAGTGTTTGGTCAGCCCCTCTGCGTGCCTGGAGAATTCTTGTCCGAAAATCCTCCTCCCTGCTTCGATCCATCGGTGCTATCTCTCAACCCGCTTTTGCACTCGCTTAGGGTTCCTGGTCCGGTGCACCATTGCGTGCCTGACACCTTTGTTCCAAAGACTTTAGAGACTGCTAAGTTTGTTTTTGTCAGGCACGATGCCCACAGGACACCGCTGCGGCCGCTGTATGACGGCCCATTCAGGGTTAATGAACTGGGCCAGAAACATTTTGTTTTGGATTTTGGGGGTCGAAGGGAGACTGTGTGTGTTGACAGACTTAAACCTGCACGTTTTTCCGGACGGTAATGTAGTGCCGGCCCAGGCCCCTCGCCGTGGCCGCCCTCCTTCGATGGGGTTGACAAACTCTGGTTTTCCCCCCAGGACTACCCCCGGACCACCGGCGTTTGAGCCTCCTCCTGCCTTTCCTGCTCGCCTTCACCAGCCTCGTTCACAGGATGGACCTTCCTCTGCCTGTTCTCTCCCTCCCAGGTTCAGTCGTTCGGGTCGTTTGCTTAGACCCAGGGTCCTGGACTGAATAGAGACCTAACTGTGTGTTCGGGGGGGGTATGTGTGGCGGACCACCAGGTGGCTCCACTCACACCCAAGTTGAAGGGAAGTGTTGGGGTGGAGATTTTGGCGCTCACTATATGTGAAGTTCTGAGAGTCAGTTAATAAAGTTGGAGTGAGACACTGAGACCTCTCCTGTCGTTATTACATACCTCCACAATACCAAGCAAGGCAGGAAAAAAATAAAATGAAAGAATTTGAAGGTGAAATACAAATGTCCAAAATGACCAGTTATATTTTGGACCTCGGAGGGTGACTCCAACAAATCATGAAGAATTAGGTTTACATTTTTGTTCTTGACAGTGCAGATTTCTGACATTTTGTGTAATTTAAGCATGTAACACTTTGATTATTTTCTAACTGGAGTTAGACCTGTGTTTGTAAATGAACCGCCCGATGTTGTGTAGCTTTTCTGGATACTTATTGGGCTACATATTTATTTATCATACAGGCTATACAGTACATAACATCAAAACTCACATGTTTTATGTAACTAAAGTGTTTAATTATGTGGGTTACAGACAATAATTAAGTTATGTAATTTTGTTTATATGAAAAACGTGTATACTTACTGCATTTGAATAATTTTAACCATATGTAACCACCTGCATATGTGTTTGAAAAAAAAAAGGCTTTGATTTTGCCACCCTAAGAAAATTTCTCTAGATCCGCCCCTGTTTCAATCCCCTGCAGTCTTCACTACTCAGGTTAAACATGATATATAAGTCACTTAGATAACTTAAAAATGTTATTGTTTGGCTTCTTTCAGTGTTTTATTTGTTTCTGAGTAAATCAGTTTGGCTGAAATTAAAGTTCTAGTTTTCACACAGCTGAATAAACGTCAAACAGAAAACTGATTAAACAGAAGTGTGAGATGGTCGAGAGTTTACGCCAGTGTCCTGTTATATTTTAGATAGCAAGGAGCAGACGGCTGAGTTTATTAAATTCCACCGAGACAGCGGTGACGCAGATCTGAAGGCTAGACCATCACATTTCACAGCCTCACACTTCCGGCCTTCTCAGTCTTCGGAGAACCCGGCCCACGTAGACTGTGAAGGCCGGGTCCTGAGGAGGATGGGGCCTCTGAATTGGGACACAGCTAATGTCTCTGGACTGAACCATTAATGAAGCTGTGATGTTATTTTTTCGGGGGGGGACTTTATTTTCAAATAACAGTCCACATTCATTCCAAGATGGCTACCAAAATACCAGCTAAAGATGAATGACACTGAACCTTTAGCAAACTTCTTACTGGTATTTTCATTTATGAGAGTTTGTAAATAACAATTAAACAGGAAGTCCTGGACCAGAGGAGATTCTGGAGAAACAGAAACATGAAACAATGGTTCTGACATTCCTCCCAGTCTAACCCACAGCTCTTATACAGAGTTGGTCTTGGTTTTAACCAGCTGCAAGACCAGAGTCTGGAGCTCCTTCAGCTCTGCTCGCAAGGCCTGAAGCTCCTGGGTCTGCCTCTGTAGGATTTGGCGACATTTGTCTTTGTTGTCCTGGTTCTGATTCTGTTTATCATGGTCCTCTTGAAGCTCCTGGCTCTGCTGGCACTTATTCCTCTGGGTCTCCTGCTGGTTCTGCTGGTCCTGGTCCATCTGGACTCTGAATGAGAATCCACATTAGAGAAGCTGAATGAAGAAGAATTGTGTGTCAGTAGTGATGGAGTTCTGCTAACCGTGGACCTTCTGTGGTCTCCGCCTCCCGCTGCAGGACCAAGAACTGGTCTAGAACCTCCTGCAGACACACAGATACCATGAGAACCTGAAGCACATGACTTTAGATCAGAATTTGTTCTTCAGAAACGCACTTTGATCTGCACTGTAATTCGTCCCATCTCATCATGGTAATGCAAGTTTGTTGTGATGCCATCATCAGAGGGTTCGACCAATGGCGAGCAGTGGCTGGAGATGTACTGGTTGTCGTAGAAATGACGCAGGAGGGGCATGGATTCCTCCACCTGCAGGATGACAGCGGCCTGCTGCATCATAGCATTGGCCTGTGAGTTATTGTGAACCCTAAAACACATAGACACACACACTTGTTCTCTCATTTTAAATAAAGTCAAGATGTGATTTTTTAAAATATATTTTTGTACATAATCCTCTTAAGAATGACTGGGGCATTGTGACATTTTTAACATGAAATGAGGCGACAGAATGTTTGGAATTAGTGGATTTTACTGAGACATAAAGCAGAGAAATCAAATGTATCTTCCTAAAATGTGGCGTTGTTGCTTTGGCTCATTATCCCTCTGCACTTGGAAGTGCTGCATTAGTCTGAATGTGAGCAGAGAGTGTTGACGTGTACACCTCACAGATCATCCTGCTGCTTCTATCAGCAGTTACATTATCAAGAAACACAAAGACTTCTGGAACAATGTCCTTCAGACAGATGAGACCAAAGTGTAGATGTGTGTCCAAAATGCACAGCAGCATGTTTACCTCATAGCAGCTGTCAGCTGGTGGTGCACACATGATGATCCAAGCACTGTCCTTAGAAAATGTGGTTTTCACCATTTCTTCCCGCACAAAACGTAAGATAGTATTTAGAAAGTTGTATTGCATGTGTGTTGTTGCTGCATGTGTTTGATTTAGTAATTTCTGTAACTGTGAGACACTTGCTGCAGCCAATCTTGGCCAGGTCTCCCTTGAAAAAGATTTTTTAACTCTCAATGGGATCTTCCTGGTTAAATAAAGGTTAAAAAAATAAATAAATAAATAAAATAAAATAAAATGGAAAACTGGCATATAGTTTGAAGTCTTGAACACAAGCTGAAATGGAGACTCAGCATGTCTGCAGCTCGTAGCTATGTCCGCTTAAATCGGTCACGTGATTCGGGGGTGCGGCGCGTGTCGACCCCAGCGGGTTAATAACACTCATATTCATTCCATTTCCAGAGTGTAACAACCAACCGCCTGTGCTGAAATCTGAAAATGTCCACGTATTGATTCAAAATGATTGTGTGGGACAATTGTCAGCATCGGTTGCTACTGACAACAAGAAATAAAGCCAGTCCGTGCTATGGGCTAAACCACTTTTTAGTGGTGTGTGTGTGTGTGTGTGTGTGTGTGTGTGTGTGTGTGTGTGTGTGTGTGTGTGGAGGAGGGGAGGTAACACTATGCAATATATTTAGTTTTAGAATTTATATTGAGTGTTAATTGCAGCCAGGCTCAAAGTCCAAATGCTAGCTTATTATTTTAAATAAACAGCATTTTGCTAAGCAAACTAGGGTGGCTCTAGGATCATGCCACCCCCGTAGATCCGCCCCTGCTACTCTCACAGCGGCTGTTTATAACAAGCTGAAATGATTATTGACTTCAGCTTGTTGGTGCAGCAGTCCCAGTTTCTGCCCCCCAACATAAAGTTTTATCAAATGCAGGTGTGACCTCTGACCTCTGGAAGGTATCAGTCAGCAGGGCAATCAGCAGGTTAACACACAGGATTGAAGACGCTGCCAGAAACGTCCCACACAGCACAGGAGCCATGACATCATCCACAGCCACCATGGCAGCGTACTCGTACTCGTCCACCAGAGTGATCCGATACAGACTGTACAGCAGGCCCAGGACAGACTGCATGCTGGGAACTGAAGCCATCCCTGGGGGCAGGGTTAACTTACTGTTATCATGATGTCATCAACTACCAACACACCAACCTACTCCCACACACAGACCTCCGAACATGATCCAGAAGCTGCAGGCATACGGGATGAAGATCTCCGCGTAGAGGAACAGGAAACGCATCACATCCCCAACAATCTTCCCCAACATGACGATGAACGGCCCCATCAGCCTGCAAGTACACACTAAACTTTATCTGTGCAATAGCCATACGGTTCTGCAGTAGACTGTAGCTTTTCAGTACCTGAAGCCTCTGACGTGTTTCATGAGTCGCAACCACAGGAAGACAATGGTGATGGAGAACATACGCAAACTCATGGTGTTAAGAATGGTGGACGGTCCAATCACATCGGCCACATGGACACTGAACGATGCAGTCAGCAGAAAGTACACCAGCCAGTCAAAGACATTCCTGAAGTCAGAGTGTTGCTTTGTGATTTAAAAAAGTTTTAAATAAAGATTTCATGAATATAACCTCTGAAAAAGCAAATATGCATCTGTAAAAACTTCAGAAAAATCACACAAACCCATCAGCATGATCCAACAAGACGACATCTTCAGATATTAAAAAATGAATTAATACAACAGAGAGTTGAGGTTTCTTTAAAATTTGGGAAAGAATAAAGAAACTTTACAAAAGTCAGTTGTGAAAATCTAGTTAATCTAATGAAGAGAAAAACAAACGAAAAGACAAGGACTCAAAATGTAAAATGAAGCACACAGCAGCCAAATGGGTGAGAACACTGACGAGCAGACAGATACCTGGAGAGAACAACATGGGCACAAGTGGAGCTGGGGTGCCGTGGGTGTAGTGAAACTTCCTGTTGGTGTAAAGAAGTCACAGAGGGGTTTGTGTGTCCCAAGGATCCTAGGGGCTATGTTGTCAAGGGGCTTTTGGCCCCTGGTATGGTCTCCCATGACAAATTAGTCCTGATTAGTCCAAATTAGCCCTTTAACAACCTCCGTCTGATTTCTAACCTAACTTTCATTTCTAAAACACTTGAAAAAACGGTTGCAGCTCAACTTCATTCACACCTGCTTAATAATAACATTTACAAGAGATTTCTGGTTTTCGTTCATGTCACAGTACAGAAACTGCTTTACGTGAAGTTACTAATGATCTTCCTCTCGGAGCTGACTCTGGTCTTCTCAACATTCTCGTCCTTTTGGATCTGAGCTCAGCCTTCGACACCATCTCTCACTCCATCCTTCTAAACAGACTTTTCTCTCTCGGCATTTCTGACACACCCCTAGCCTGTTTCCAATCATATCTCCTTGTCCCAGTTTATTCAGCTGAAATCATTCCGCTCTCATCTATTCCTGGTCACTTCTGGTGTACCCCAAGCCTCAGTCTTAGGCCCTCTTCTCTTCATAATTTACATCCTCCCTCTAGGTACCATTTTCCACAAATTTGATCTTCACTTTTTTGCTGAGGTGAATCAGGCCTGATTCCTCCCTCCCACCTTCTTTCCCTACAGAATGCCTATCTGAACTAAAATCCTGGTTCAGCTCTAATTTTCTTAAGCTCAATGAGGATAAAACTGAAATCCTCCTTATTGGCACTGAATCCAACCTAGTGAAGGCTAATCATTTCTCTCTCACTATCGATAACTCCACAGTTTTCCCTTCTCCTCAGGTTAAGAGCCTTGGTGTCATCCTAGACAGTTCACTATCCTTTAACTCTCCCATCAGTAATCTCACCCGTTCTGCCTGTTTCCATCTACACAACATTAACAGGTTACGTCCTTCTCTTTCCACCCAGTCTATGGCTGTCTCCCAATTCAGGGTCTGCAGCCTTAAAGTACGCAGCCTCAACGATCCTCAAGGGCCGTGTACTCTAAGACCGCTAAGGCCGGAAGTGCGAGGCTTGTGAAATGGGACGGTCTAGCCTCCGTTGCGCTGATACTGTTGTTTGTCAATAAAGTTTTAAAAAAAAAGCCTCCGTTGCGCTGCCCAGGTTTCCTAGCAACCATGATACTAACAGCTGGAAATGTGTCGTACAGCTTTGTTTGACAGAAATGAAGGAGAAAATCTTTTGTTCATTTGTTTGTTTCTACATGAGCTTTGATCATTCTCTGTGAGATTAAGCTCAGCTATTGAACGGCGTATATTTTAAAGTAAAGGCTTTAAAACCAAGTTAGTACAAACGTCACTAATGTCACATGACTTTGCCGACATGTGGGCAACAGTAATGTTTAATGGTATTAAACATTTGCACATAAATAAGTGACATAATATTCAGTACTTACTTTTCACAGTTTACTCTTCGGCCGCTCCGCTTCTGCCGTCTGCGGCAGAATTCTCCACACTGACTGCCGCGCTATGAATTGTGGGATATATGGGACCACGAAGTCTACTCTGCCACAGCCTTAAAATTCAGGGAAATGAAGGAGGCATTTCAGGGCCGCATTTCGAGCAGCCTTTGAATTGGGACAGCCTTCGGCGCGCCGCTGTGACGTAATCGGCCTTGAAATGCGGCCTTTAAGGCTGCAGACCCTGAATTGGGAGACAGCCTATGTCCATTCTTGTCCTCCTGCCTTGACTGTTGTAATTCTCTCTTTCATGGTCTCCCCCAAAAATCCCTCCATCAGCTTCAACTGGTTCAGAACTCTGCTGCTCGCATTCTCACCAGAACCCCTCCTACCAGCACATCACCTGTTCTTCAGGAACTTCACTGGCTCACAGTGAAATTCTGGATAATTTTCAGACTTCTTCTGCTCACCTTCAAGGCCATTCATAACCTCGCACCTCCTTACCTTTCTGACCTGTTATGCACTACCTTTTCTGCCCGCTCACTTCGATCTTCTTCTTCTATCCAGCTTACTGTGCCTTCCTTCCGCCTCATCACCAGAGCTGCTCTGCTCTCAGGCGGTGGAACTCTCTGACCCCACATATAAGAAACATTGCTTCTCTCCTCCAGTTTAAATCTCAACTCAAAACCCATCTGTTCAAATCTGCAAGTTCACTGTGAACCCAATGTTTGTTAATTTTATCTTGTGCTTTTGTTCTATTGTTCTTCATTTTGTCTTTGTTCTATTATGTGTTTTATTCTATTGTTAATTTTCCTTGGGTGTCTTGTCGGGTGGCTGTAGCTCAGGTGGCAGAGCAGGTCAGCCACTAATCAGAAGGTCGGTGGTTCGATCCCAGGCTGCCTCCTGGCTGCATGCCAAATATCCTTGGGCAAGATACTAACCCCGTGTTTGCCTACTGGTGGTGGTCAGAGGGCCCGGTGGCGCCAGTGTCCAGCAGCCTCGCCTCCGTCAGTGCGCCCCAGGGCAGCTGTGGCTACAATGTAGCTGCCATCACCAGTGTGTGAATGGGTGGATGACTGGATGTAGTGTGAAGCGCTTTGGGGTCCTTAGGGACTAGAAAAGCGCTATACAAATGCAGGCCATTTACCATTTGAAAGGTGCTTCATAAATAAAATTTATTATCATTATAAATTTATTGAGTGAGACTTATTTGTCCCACTTAGTCCTTCTTTGCCTGGTGAGGGACCAGGTATGTATGTTGGGGTTTCTCCCAGTGGATGAGAGGATTTCTTCCCTGTGCCTTTGGGTTGGGGAACGGGTCCTGACTGTTGTCTGTGCTTATGCGACAAATGATGGTTTAGCCTTATTGGTGTCCCTGAGTGCTCCACCTGGGGACTCTATTGTCCTACTGGAAGACTTCAGAGCAGTGTTTTGTTGTTGGATTTCTGTGCAAACAGTTTGTCCATAACAAATACCATGTTCGAAGGGTGTCCCTTAGTGCAGAAGACTGAGAAGAGGATCGCCACAGGGCTGTGTGCTTAGTGCACTGCTGTTCACCCTGCTAACACATGCCTGTACTGCACAGTACAGCTCAAATCACATTATCAAGTTTGCAGATGACACAACAGTGGTGGGTCTCATCAACAACGATGAGTCTGAATACAGAGAGGAGGTACAACACCTGGTGGACTGGTATCAGAATAACAACCTGTCTCTAAATGCTCAGAAGACTAAAGAGATGGTTGCTAACTTCAGGAAGAGCTCAATGATCCACACCCCACTGCACATCAACGGGTCTGCTGCTGAGATGGTCAACAGTGTGAAGTTCCTGGGAGTGCACATATCAGCTGACCTCTCCTGGAACCTGAACACCACCACCATCATGAAGAAAGCCCAACAACGTCTTCACTTTCTTAGGAAACTGAAGAAG
Organism: Astatotilapia calliptera; assembly: GCF_964374335.1. Taxonomy (NCBI): domain Eukaryota; kingdom Metazoa; phylum Chordata; class Actinopteri; order Cichliformes; family Cichlidae; genus Astatotilapia; species Astatotilapia calliptera. Next base: position 323,866 of record NC_137434.1, read on the forward strand.
GCCAGTCTACCTCCTCTAGGGATGGGTATCGAAACCCGGTTCTTGTTGAGAACCGGTTCCCACTGTTTCAATTCCTTGGGATTGTTTGTCATTTTTGCAAACGATTCCCTTATCGATTCCAGTCGCCCCGAATGACGTCAGCACGTTGCGGAGCGTCATTTACCTGGCAGGAAACACAGTGGCTCAAACGCTCAAAAATTTGGTCATACTTTACGAGAACGGATGACAACAGGGCAACTTGCAATACTTGCAAAGTAGATATTTCATTTAAGGGAGGAAACACTACGAATATGCAAAAGCATTTGCTCACAAAACACGCGATGACCTTAAATGAATGTCGTGTTTTTAATTCCGCTCGACTCGTGAATCTCAACCCAGCAGCAGCGGTAACGTTTGCACGTCCTCTCCCGTTAATGCGGCAGGTAAATAATCAACAACAGTGCATATTATGTTAGCGCGATCTGCCTTATTACAAACCTGCCATTACTGTGCATTTAGTGACCATGATGAGAGAGACAGAGTCTGGCTCAGATGCTGGCAGTTCTCGCTGCAGTCTACCGGTAGCGTCTCCTTTCAGGCAGGATAGACGAATGTCACCGAGCAGAGACTCAGTTTGTGGTCAAAGGCTTGCAGCCGTTTGCCACAGCAGATGGTTTTCAGTAAGTGAATGTGTTTAATTGTAGGCAGGGACATTACTGGATATTCTTGTGTAATTGCTACAGAATAATTTATGTTATACTTTGTTATTGCTACAGAAGAATATTTATTTTATTATTTTACATTTACAATGTTTTTTCCTGGGGACCCTGTGACACCCCATTGAAGAGGCTGTGTGTTAGGTTTTGTATTGTTGATTGTCATTTATGCTTAGAAATATTTAACCATATATGCTTAGAGGTGTATAATCAATTGTGTAGTGATAGGATGTGTGATCTTTAGCAGGCTGCAAAGGCTTGGTGTGTATTCCACACTGGAATGCACACCTACATCCTGGGAGCATGAGAAGAGGTCATACCCTGTTTTATTGTTTTATGGCAGGATAAACGTGGCTGTATCTGTTTTAGGCTAAGTGCCTTTTGTTTAGATGAACTGTTGGACTTCCAGACCAGCAGGTTTAGGGAAGTCATTTATGGGGTCACACTCTGATCCCCCCCCCCCCCCCCCCACACACACACACACACAGTATTCTTTGTTCACATGTATACCTATGTAAGATGTTATATGTTAATGACCCTATGCATATTCATGTAACCACAATAAAAGGAGTGCTGTGGGCTGGCTGAGAGTCTGACGGAGGTCAAGTGGTGGGACAACACTTGGCTCCAGGCAGGTCTCCCTCATGCATGAGTAACAAGAAGAACTTTGCCTACTTTGTGTCTTGCTTGCTGTGTAATTATATTGTCTTCAACGTTCCAGCGAATAGGTTCAAGCTACAAACCTATCACTGTGGATCTCTTAAGATCTCACTGTTGGGTTTGTAAGGCCACGTTACTCCTAATTTTCTATCTTGTTCAAAGAGAAGATATAAAACAAAGTTCTAAGCTAATCGACCTTAGTGTTCTCCTTTTTTAAAAATAAGAATCGATAAGAGAATCGATAAAGAATCAAATCGTTAAACAGAATCGAAAATGGAATCGGAATTGTAAAAATCTTATCCATGCCCATCCCTACCCTCCTCGCATTCTCACAGCATTTTACCAGGGAACCATTGAGAGCGTCCTCTGCTGCTACATCACTATCTGGTACGGGATCTGCACCCTCGCTGAAAAGAAGTCTCTGCAGTGGATAGTGAGGACAGCAGAGAGGATCATTGGAGGCCCTCTCCCACCCATCTCCCAACTCAACCACAAACACATTATCCAATGTGTGAACAGCATAGTGAAGGACACTTTCCACCCCTCACATGCACTGTTCTCCCTCCTTCCATCTGGCAGACGGTTTCGCAGTATCAAAACTTAACGACCAGACACTGCAAGAGCTTCTTCCCCCAAGCAGGGAAAGCTCTCATCTCACTACCACAAAAGGACTGATAAACACAAACACCCTTATAAATACCTTACAATACTCATCAAAAGACTTAAACTTACACAATCCACCTGCTTAATATGCCTGTTTGCACACATCTAAATTATACTACATTTGCACATTTTGCACGTGTCTTTGTCATGTCTCGTCTGTAAAATCCTGACAATAACTTGAACCTGGTATTCAATACCGCTGCACAATCCACTTTGTATTGTCTCTGTCCTGTCTTTCTTTATCATACAGCTAGTATTGTGTAGTTAGTGATTAGTACCTTAATTGCCTTACCTTAATTTTACCGAAATTTAGCACGTTATTTATTTGTAAATCCCAGTTTTATATCTCTTGGAGATATATCTTTAATATACTTATAAATGCACCATGGGAGGCTTGGGGTGAAACAGTATACTGTGTATACTGTTGTATTGACAATAAAGCTCTTGAATCTTGAATTGAATCTTGAATCTGGGCTTCTCTGCTTAGGCTGCCCCCGCTACCCATGCCCCGAATAAGTGAATGAAGAAGAAGTGGATGGATGAAGAAAAATTGCTGTGATAAAGAAGGAAATCTGTCAGCACAACTCTTTAAACTATAAGAAATAAATGAGTGAAATTACAGAAAAAGGTCTGCTAGCTCATTGCGCACACTGTTCAGATTTTTTTTTCTAACTATACAGACTTGTGCTCTTTATGATTATTGCAGGAAGTGAAAAACAGAAACTATTCTGTCATTTAATGGTTTATGGCTTCATGACTTTGTGTTGTATGAATGGCCATAAGGGAGGTTTTTATCAGAAGGAAAAGCTGTAAAAGTTATTGAAACACAGTTAAAAGTTCAACATTCCTGCTTGTGCTTATTTACGGAGAGCAGCAGATTAAACAAATTAAGAATTATAAATTGTAATTATAATTATGAATGGCTAGAAGCGCACTATCAGGCCTGTGAGACTCATTCAGACTCCAAGCCATGGCTCTGTGCTACATGCACACATTTCTGCAACGCTGCCATTCAAACACACTTTATGTATAGTTTATTTTTTTGTAATAGTAAATTTTTGACAGAGGCGAGGCAGCCGCGCCTCTGTCAGTGCGCCCCAGGGTGGCTGTGGCTACAATGTAGCTTGCCATCACCAGTGTGTGAATGTGTGTGGGTGGATGACTGGATATGTAAAGCACTTTGGGGTCCTTAGGGACTAGTAAAGCGCTATATAAATACAGGCCATTTACCATTTAATATTCAATACTGAACTGCACATTTATTCTCTTTCAAGGAAGCAATTTTCTCTTTATCCAGCTGCTATTTTTAAAAAATGATGCACTTAGCTTCTCATTCTCAACAATCACAAAAGTACAGCCAGATGCTCTTTTGACGTTTTCACTCTTTTCTCTTATCTACCCCCTGCTCAGCTGATGATGAATTTCTTCCTTTTTCATTGATCCATGCAAATGATCATTTAAAGATCACACCAACCATATTTTAACCTTTTCTGAGCTTTTTCTCCGCCTCCTTCAGTGGATTAATGTGGACTGATACTAGATACTAGATAGTAGATACTAGAGCTGAACCTGATTTCTCTGCGTTATACTTTTGATGGTGGGGGTTTCAATGTCCTGATTTCTTGCTGTGATATTGATCTGCACACCTGATGTCCATTGTGATGCAGATACTCTTTCTGATTGCTCTGACCATGCATTCACACTGGGACATAGTGAAGCTAAAATGTAATAAAGTGATTGTTTCACACATGATTACATTTGGTTTTTGTTCTGTGTGTGTGTGTGTGTGTCAGTACCACAGGTCCCGGCAGTAGCTTCCTCTCTTCCTGTCAACCAGTTTGAACTGGTTTAGTAGAAACTCTCTCTCCTGTAAACACAACATACACCTGAAACGTCAAAGGAGCTTGCAAAGAAAAGCGTCTGGACTTCTTTAAGTTGCTTGAAGACGTTTCACCTCCCATCCGAGAAGCTTCTTCAGTTCTAAGGTCAGATGGTGGAGAGTCCCAGATATAAACCTAGTGGGAGTGACCCCCCACAGAGGGACAAAAGGACCCCCTGATGATCCTCTAATCGCCTGAGCCAAGGTGTGAAACTGGGTGTGGGTCCCAATCAGCCAGAGTTTTGGGTGTGTTCATTGTGAAACCTGGCCCCACCTTATCATGCGAATTCCTGAGGTCAGCTGGCCCAGGATGTGAGTGGGCGTTAAGGCGTCTGGGAAGGGATCTCAAAACTGGATTATAGATGGCAGAGAGTTGGTGTCGTAAACCCCGCCTCTGTTCAAAGATGGTCGCTCACAGTGGACATAGATGGCTTCTTTCACTCCTCTTTCAAACCATCTGTCCTCTCTGTCCAAAATGTGAACATTGGCATCTTCAAAAGAGTGACCTTTGACCTTTTTTAAATGCAGATGGACTGCTGAGTCTTGTCCTGTGGAGGTGGCTCTACTATGTTGTGCCATGCGCTTGTGAAGTGGCTGTTTGGTCTCTCCAATGTAGAGGTCTGGGCATTCCTCGCTGCACTGTACAGCATACACCACATTGTTAAGTCTGTGTTTTGGCGTTTTGTCTTTCGGGTGAACCAGTTTTTGTCTGAGCGTGTTGCTGGGTCTGAAATACACTGGGATGTCATGCTTGGAGAAAACTCCTGAGTTTCTCTGATACACCTGATACATAGGGGATGACAATGTTGTTGCGTCTGTCCTTCTTATCCTCCCTCGCTGGTGTCTGGTCTTCTTTTCTGTGCCTCTTTGCTGACTTTAAGAACACCCATTTAGGATAGCCGCACGTTTTGAGTGCTTCCTTTACATGTGTGTGTTCCTTCTTTTTTCCTTCAGGCTTAGAGGGAACATGTTCTGCCCGGTGGTGTAGGGTCCTGATTACTCCAAGTTTGTGTTCCAGAGGGTGATGGGAGTCAAAGAGGAGGTACTGGTCCGTGTGTGTGGGCTTCCGGTAAACTTCGATGTTGAGGTTGCCGTTCTCTTCAATGTGCACAGCGCAGTCCAGGAAAGGCAAACAGTTGTCCTTTGTGTCTTCCCTGGTGAACTTGATGTTTTTATCCACAGCGTTAATGTGCGCAGTGAAGGATTCCACTTCTTGTGTCTTGATTTTGACCCAGGTGTCGTCCACATATCTGTACCAGTGGCTGGGTACTCTTCCTTTGAAAGAGCCAAGAGCCTTCCTTTCCACTTCCTCCATGTAAAGGTTGGCTATAATAGGTGACACGAAGGAGCCCATGGCACAGCCATGTTTTTGTCTGTAGAAGCCTTCGTTGTATTTGAAATATGTAGTGGTGAGGCAGAGGTTTAACAGTGTGCAGATCTGATCGGGTGTGAAGTTGGTCCTGTCTTCCAAGGAGCCGTCTTCTTGTAGTCGTTTTCTGACAGTCTCCACGGCCTCCGTGGTGGGTATGCAAGTGAAGAGAGAGACTACATCAAAGGACACCATGGTTTCATCTGGATCCAGGGGAAGTTTCTGGACCTTGTCGGTGAAGTCGGTGGAGTTCTTGATGGTGTTTAGCAATGTTATAAGTGGCTGAGTTTATGCTACTGACTATGGGTCTGAGTGGGACAGCTTCCTTGTGGATTTTAGGAAGTCCGTAAATGCAGGGTATGGCATCCCCTGGGTAAAGGCGGTGATATGTAAGGTGGTCAATAATTTTGTCCTTTTCAAAGTCTTGAAGGCAAACTATAACTTTCTTTTTGTAGCTGCTTGTGGGGTCTCGCTTTAAGGCTTCGTAGGTATTGTTGTCACTGAGGAGAGTAGTGATCTTTGTATGGTAATCTGTAGTGTTTAGGACCACGGTGCATCTTCCCTTATCAGCTCGTAAAACAGTGATGCTGTGGTCTTTGCTCAGGGAAGCAACGGCCTTCTTTTCCTGTATTGTGAGGTTGGATGGAGGGACTTTGGCACTGGAGAGCGTGGCTGAGACTTTCATCCTGATTTGCTCTGCTTCTGTCTGTGATAATTTATTAATCCGTATGGCGGTTTCTGTGGCTGTGATGAGGTCCACTATGGGCAACTGTTGTGGAGAAATGGAAAAATGTAGTCCTTTGGCTAATACTCTCTTTTCAGGTTCAGTGAGAATCCTGTCTGAAAAGTTCTTAACCCATTTCTCCTGACTGTCTTCAGGTGTGTTTTCTTCTCTGGGTTGTGTAGGTTCGGGATGAGGAGTGTGTGTTTTTGAAAGCAAGGTGTGAAATTTCCTGCGTTGTCTTTCTTTTCCTTTAGAGTGTTGGGCCCGCTGAGCCTTGTCCACAAACTTGTAAACCTCTTCTAAGATTGGAGAGGGTAGAAGGGTTTCCAGTTCCTGCAGGGTCTGGCTGATCTTGATCTGGAGGGCATCTATAGTGAAATGGACCTGTCTTATCCTTTCACTTAAAAGGTGATTTTGTGCTCTCTGTAGAATCAAGTCTGCTCTGTATCCCCTGACAGTGGATCCAAGGCGCAGGCTCTTAGGAACAACTCTGCTTTGTCTACATCTGGGACTCTCCACCATTTGACCTTAGAACTGAAGAAGCTTCTCGGATGAGAGGTGAAACGTCTTCAAGTAACTTAAAGAAGTCCAGACACTTTTCTTTGCAAGCTCCTTTGACTACGATGACCTGGATGACTGAGAACCTTCACAGACATACACCTGAAATATCTGATACTTCCTGTTCCTGTCCATCACATCATCCTGATTCCTACCTGTGGCCACATGGGATGTGAGCAGCTCAGGTCACTCTGGAGACGATGCTTCACCAACTGCTGCCAGAGGTGGAGCTTTTTCCTTGAGCGCAGGATGTCCCGCACATCCCTTAGCACTTCCTCTAGGGTCAACAGGAGCGCCAAGACCACAAAGAGGACACACCACCAGTCCTGAGACAGACAGGTGTAACATAAATGTTAGAGTAACGCATGTGAGAGATACACAGGTGACACATAGATAGATAGGTTAGGTGTGACAGACAGGTTACCTCGGGGAGGACATAACGATCAGGTGAGTCTCGGTGGACAGACACTGAGATAGCGACAGTCGTCCAGGAAACATTAAACAGGAAGTTAAGGATAAGGAGAAGCCATGCCCCAAACCTGTCAGCAGGACAGACAGACATGCAGGTAGAAAAGTGTCCTATCACCTGACATAACCATCAGTCAGAGAGACTTTACCTGCCGTAGAGATTCCATTTGACGTGGATCAGTTTGAGGAAGACGGGATTCATGATGAGATCAAGTTTCTCCTCCTGAATCACCATCTGCAGCTTGAACAGATACAGGTACAGCTGATGTCCGACTGCATTTATAGCACGTAAAATAAAATCCTCTGTGCACTGATGCCATCAAACAAAAATAACCTGCACTGGTTCTTAAGCTCCGTCAAGCAGTGCTGTGCAAAAGTCATGAGCCATTGCTTATGTATTTTATTTTGTTCCTCTTTGGACATTGGCTGCTTTTCACTCATGTTCAGTACAGTCCTTGTACCTGACCATTTTCACTGGATGGTTTTGGTTATTGACCCTCTGAACTCTGACCCATGAATTATTCAAGCAATGACTCCTAGCCCAAGGATGATGAGAATTGTGTTGACACATACTAGAAGCCGTTTTAAGTAGTGTAGTGGTAGTGGCTCTACTCCAGGCTCCTGCCCTGTTGTAAGGCTGAGCCCAGATCCTCTGCAGAGGAAGCTTGTTTCTGCTTCATTTATCTTCAGTCTTATACTTTTGGTCACTAAGCACAGCTTGTGAGCTAGTGATGTGTCGGTCACGAGAGAAACGGCTCTTAGAGCTGGATCTTTGAAGTGAACAACGCGAGTCGGCTCCTTATTGGGAGCTGTGGGTTTTTTTTTTCTTTCTCTCTCACTTTTTTCCGCTTCACTCCGCATGCAAGCCTTGTGCTTTGCGCTGGGAAGAGGGGGGAGGGGCGGTAGTTACACTCGCAGTAGCACAGGATATATGATTTATTTATTACATTTTATGCGGAGTGAATAAATAAAAGTATATTTATGGTGGCCCCTAGAGAAAAAGCACGTACAAACTCCAAAACACGTACGAACTCCAAAACACGTAAAAACTCCAAAACACGTACAAACTCCGAAGGACATACAAACTCCGAAGGACATACAAACTCCGAAGCAGGTAAATACTCCAAAACACGTACAAACTCCGAAGCAGGTAAATACTCCAAAACACGTAAAAACTCGAAAAAACTTACGAACTCCAAAACACGTACAAACTCCAAAACATATACAAACTCCGAAGCACGTACAAACTCCAAAACACCTACAAACTCCGAAGCACGTACAATCTCCAAAGCACCTACGAACTCCAAAACACATACGAACTCCAAAACACGTAAAAACTCCAAAACACGTAAAAACTCCGAAGCACGTACGAACTCCAAAACACGTAAAACCTCCAAAACACGTACGAACTCCAAAACACGTAAAAACTCCATAGCACAAACAAAACACAACAGAAGTGCTCCAGTATGCTAGGGCGCAGTGTTGAGCTTTTGTTACCTAGTGGCTACATAAGCCAAGAATTACCAATGACCGGATTTGGTGTGTGGTAGTAACAGGTAAATAAAAAATTTTTTTTTAAATTATTTGAATATATATGAGTGCTTGTGTATAAATTACAGATGGCACGATACCACTTTTTTATGTCCGATACGATACCGATATCATAAATTTGGATATCTGCCGATACCGATATGAATCCGATATAGTGTGTTTTTTAATCAATAAAACTTTTTTAAATATCTTGCTGCATTTTGTATAAGTTCATACTCAAGTTTAAATAAAAAACAACAATAATACTATTCTGTTATACCTGTATGTAAAAAATACACTGCACCCAAAATATTTCATAGTTTAGCAAAACTGATCAATCTAATAAACTTAAACCTGCTCCATCCTTCCTATTCTGGTATTTTAAAGAGTACTTAGCAGAAATATTAAGCAACCTAACTAATAGGGTTCCAACTCCCAGCAAAAAAAAATAGGGAACCACCCCCCACCCTCCGCCTCATGATGCTTAATCGACGTAATCAACGTTAATTTGATGCAGTGTGAAAAAAAAATGCACAGAAATAAATTATTTTTCAAGAATAATTAAATAGATTCAACATCTTTCTTCAACAGAACTGCAGACTGCACAGATGGTATCTTCCCAAAGGAAAAAATACTATAGCTTACTAGGATATATTAGACTTAACAGTTACTATATACAGTAATGGACTTCTATACATTTTAGATCAGATTAAAACTTGGGTGTAAGATTCAGATAAATATTTATTAAAAGCTAGACATTTTAAATGAGAATAAGAAAGAAAAGTATGTCTTTGTGCCCCCTTTTCCCTGTTAATGCCCTATCGGCCCCCCTTTGCTAGATCCGCCCCTGCACAATTACCAGCCGTCAGCTGCGTAGAAAAAGAACCTGGTGTAGAAAGTAATATTAAATAAATTCTAACAACAGCTTATCAAGGTTAAACGTGCTGCTGTTGTTCAGCCGCTGGTTTCCTCTTTCTGGTGCAAAAACAAACAAGAGAGACGGACTCGCGACAGAAAAGCCGATCAGCTGATCAGATCATTGTTCAGTTTCATGATTGAAGTAGCAGCAAGAAGAGGCAGTCGCTCCATATATCGGTTGTTAAGCTTAACGTGGGAATGCTTTACAAACATTCAGAGATGAACTTACACACTTGCTTTACTTCTCTCTGGGATAACTTCCTCGGAGATGAAATGCCGGTTTGGTAGCGAGGCTACAAATACACACAGCCGTTCTATCACGTGACACATACTGCTGCAACGTGCTACGGTTATGAGGCGAGTTACGCTGTGTCGCAAGTTTTGTGAGGTGCTTTTTTTGATATTTAATGGATTGGATTACATTTTTTATTTCTCTCCGATATCCGATCCAGTAATTTACGTCAGTATCGGACCGATACCGATACGTAATATCGGATCGGTCCATCTCTAGTATAAATACACAAACAATACACATATGCTTTCAATTGTGTAATTTAAGTGATGTAGCTCTGTTTTGGAATTTCAGTTAACGCTAGAAATGTGTTTTGCCGTTCGTATGTGCTTTGTCTCTAGGGGCTACCGTATATATTTATATATAAACATATATAAATAAAACCACTTTTTTTTACATTAGTAATTCCTTTTGTGCATAATTTTATATTATTGTTAATAATAAATTAATTAAAGCAACAAAACAACCTGAAGAGCCGGCTCTTTTTAGTGAGCCGAGCCAAAAGAGCCGGTTCTCCAAAAAGAGCCGGAAATCCCATCACTATTGTGAGTGTAGATGAGGGTGGGAGTAGATCAGCTGGTAAATGGACACCTTTGGTTTCACCAAAGCTACAGTGTCACTGCAGTCATGGTGCTAAACTATGTGTTGACATGTGTCTGCCCTCACTTAAACAAGAACCCAACATACTTAAACTCCTCCACTTTGTCCCTGTTCTGGAGTACGGCCTCCACCCTTTTCCTATTGAGGACTATGACCTTAAACCTGAGGCGTTCTCTTTTCTGCCCTTCACGCTCGACAGTGAACCATCAGGATAGCTCAATGAGGCTAAAATAACCGCATCAACACAAAAAGCAGAGCGGTGATCCCAAGGCCACAGAGTAGATGTGTACCCACACCATCATACATCCTTCAGAGGACGAGGAGTTGATCCAAAGAGCTGTTTAGAACTTCAGACAGGCACTTAGTGAAGGAACCTGACTCAGTCATGTAGACGCCCCAACTCCCAGTAAACATCTGCATCATCATCATTTTTTTTTCTACAGTTTGATCCTAATTTTAGTTTAAGAGGACACTAATCCATGAGTAATATTATAGGATGCCTTATTAAATCATGGGGATCCCTCTGGACAAGATGATTTTTTTTCTTTAAATGTAGCTCAGGTGGTGCTAATGGGGATGCCGAGGTTTGAATCCCTTCACTTACTGTTGAAACTTACCGGAGACATTGGCTCACCGACCCACACACCTACAGACAGACAGAGGGGTGTTAGGCAAGACCAGCAGCTGTAATATCAACACTACTGCAGAAGTACTACTGCAGCTGTGAGGCTGCTGTACGCCAGACTGCACACTGTAGTATCACCTGACAGCTGGTCCTCAGGTGAGTGTAGTTCTGGTTCCAGCAGGTTCAGGTAGTAGTAGTGCTGCCTGGTCATTCGGTCGAAAACATGGAACTGACTGAGAGCCAGCTGAGCCTAAACACAACCACATGTTACATAACAATGTCTGTGAACGAATCACAGCTGTGTTGTTTTTATGTGGGACGTTATACCACTGGGCTCATCCGGCCAATCAGAGCTGTTATACAGAACTGTCCATCAGAGTCCTTCAGCCCCGCCTCCGCCCCGAGCTCCAACAGCACACGAGCTGCATCACTACGCTCTGAAGACACAAAGAGATGATTACAATCAGACAGTGGGAAGGAAAAACTTCCTCTTGACAGGAAGACACCTCTGGCAGAACCAGGCTCAGGAAGGGGCGGGGCCATCTGGAGGTTAGCAGAGGAAGACGCAACAAAGAAGTACTGTGGAAGAGAGCCAAGGGTTAATAATAACGAATAATCAAATGCAACGAAGTAAATAAGTGAAAAGCTGACTGAAGAAGAAACACCCAGTGCATCATGGGAATCCCCCGGCAGCCTACACCTGTTGCAGCATAACTAAGGGAGGATTCAGGGTCACCTGGTCCAGCCCTAACTATATGCTTTAACAAAAAGGAAAGTTTTAAGCCTAATCTTAAAAGTAGAGATAGTGTCTGTCTCTGAAATATCTTATTATAGAAAAGTTAGACATATTTTCCTAGCATGTGCTTAATTTTGCTTGGTAAGAATATGGTTTCTTTTTAGACAAAAAATACGAAAAAATGTTCAGAAACAAAGTTTTTTTTTTACTTTCTTGAAAATCGATTTTTGCAGTGCAGTTTTTTCTTGTACAGACTTTTAAAAACATGGACAGGAAACGGGTGACCAGAAGATCCTTCCTCTCAAAGTGAAAAAGAAACAACACTGAAAGCATTACTGACGGGTTTGTTTTCAGTTGATCTGACTTCAAACATACTTGTCTACATAATTTTTCTTATTTCAAGAAATCTTATCGAGTGTAATTATCTTATTTCACTTATTATAGTCAGGATCTTCTTTAAAGTCAATTATTATTTTTCCTTATTTCTAAACAGGCAATTTTTGCAGTGTGTGTCAGTGGTACCTGCGTTAGCGGCGAGCTGCAGTGGTGTCCTGCGTTTGTAGTCGGTGCAGCTGATGGAGGCTCCGGCCTGCAGCAGAAGCCTGATCGAACCGACGGCATCATTCTTCGCAGCGTAGTGAAGCGGGGTCTGCTTGTCCAGAAAGGTGCGAGCCTCCGGATCAGCTGATCATAACACACATGCAGTCATGTGACTCTATCACATGACTTCCCATCACACACTGTTCATGCTTTAGTGTCCACAGACCTTTTCGGTCCAGCAGGAACTGCACCATGTCCTGATAGTCCAGCGCCGAGGCCACATGCAGCGCAGTGACTCCAAACTGATCTGGCCGCAGGAGGTCTGAGCCCCGGTCTAGGAAGAACCGCATCACATCCACGCTCCACGCTCTGGAGATCTGAACACACACGTACCTGCATTAGTTCTCTGCAGACACACACCTGTACCACACAGACACAGCACAAGCTCTCCAGAAGCTCTCAGTGACCGTCCTGCAGGTGTGTGAACAAACGGCTAACAGGGCAGAAGTGACTTCCCGTGTGACCTCGTGCAGGACGGTCTGTCCATATCTGTCTGAGGCGTTCGGATCAGCTCCGTCTGAGATCGCCCGGTCCAGAAGCTGAAGGTCCACCTGAACAAACACACAAACATGAATACAAACAGAGGAAAAGAAAAATGGTTTGATTTTATACGGACACTTCTCACTGATTGTTACCTGGTCAGTGTCCTGGTTGGTTGCAGCCAGATGTCTGAAGTGATCGAGCAGTTTTTTGTTGAGTTGTTGGTTTTTGTTGATGTTGTCTATTTTGTCCCTCTGCTCTTTGTCATCTTCATCATCCTCAGCCAGACCACAGTATTTGACCTCCACCTGAAATCCTGAAAAAGAAGCTTTGATGAAGACCAAACTCAGACTTGTTGCAACGACTGAGCTCAGCTGGACTTACCTGTAAGCTTTCTTCTTTTCTGCCTCCAGCGACCTCTGTAATAAGACACCCACCAAGCTGCTGCTGACACAGAGGACCTGGATCCCTGTGGACACCCTGATTCCTGAGGACAAGTAAATACCTGAGGACACCTGGATACACTGTTTTTTCTGCTAAAGTCTGTTAAAGACACCCACCAAGCAATCGAATAAAGTTTTTATGAGTACAAATATTTTTAAGCATTGAGGAGTTAAGCTCCAGCTGGCTGCATATGAGGAAAATCCCACTCACCTGGACGGTTCTTCCTGTCATGTCCTCCAGCTCCAGTCCAGTATTACATAGACCCCCCTGGGCTCCTCTCTTCATCCTGCTTCTGATGTACCTCTGAGCTCTCTGCTGGTTTCAGTTGACGAAAACAAACCTTTAAAGTCAGCTGATGGTGACGTGTTGCAGCTCAAAGGTTTATGGTTTATCTTATCAGTGGGTGGAGATTGTTCCACCTCGGTCCACGTTCAGGTGTTGACCCAAGGTTCAAGCAGACGAGTATGATATATGATATGCTTCAGTTTTACTTCTTTGTTAGTAGAAAAAAAACAAAAGCTGTACAAATTCTTTGTTTTCCTGTTTAGTCACATAATGAATCTGAGCTGTCTCCTAAACATCAATGATGTGCTCCCCATCGGTCCCAACACGAGGACCAGATTCAGAGCGTGAATGAACTCATTTTAATACAAAAAGCATCTGTGCAAACTCATAAAGGGCTTCATATATAGTTAGAGCTTTCTTTCTCTTTCACTCTTTCTCACACACACACACGCCAACTTCAAACCACCAAGACTTCAGCAGGGACCAAACAAAGCCAACTGATGTGACCTCTGCATGAGCCTAAAGTTGCTCAGAAATCCCAAGAAGTTTATTCTGTTCATCTGGACGTTTTCAGTGTGAGAAACATTTCGTCATCACGTCACCTTCTTGATCAGTGGTTGTTGATCAATGGTCATGACACTGTTCATTCAGTGGTGCTGGTTTCAGTCATTGTGTAAATGTCCTGTTTAAGGTTGGAAACCTGCAGTCAGCTGAGACTGAAGATGGCACCTTACGGTGGCCCCTAGAGACAAAACATGTACAAACTCCAAAACACGTATAAAATCCAAAACACTTACAAAATCCAAAACACTTACAAAATACAAAATTCAATTCAATTTAATTAAATTTTATTTATATAGCACCAAATCACAACAAAAGTCGCCTCAAGGCGCTTTATATTGTGAGTAGATCGTACAATAATAGATACAGATAAAAACCCAACAATCATATGACCCCCTATGAGCAAGCACTTTGGCGACAGTGGGAAGGAAAAACTCCCTTTTAACAGGAAGAAACCTCTGGCAGAACCAGGCTCAGGGAGGGGCGGGGCCATCTGCTGTGATTGGTTGGGGTGAGAGAAGGAAAACAGGATAAAGACATGCTGTGGAAGAGAGACAGAGATTAATAACAGATATGATTTGATGCAGAGAGGTCTGTTAACACATAGTGAGTGAGAAAGGTGACTGGAAAGGAAAAACTCAATGCATCATGGGAATCCCCGACAGCCTACGTCTAATTCACCGAGGAGATGATGGAGCGGGTCAATGCTGGGCTCAGATCTACCCCCCGGCCCAATCCCTTTTTGTCCCCCATAAACCCCCCACCAGAGCGGCCAAAGGTTCGCCATCGAGCCCCACCCTCAACAGAGCAATCGAAGTCACATTGCCCAGCCTCGCCCCCCTTAGTTCCTCCTTACCACCTTCATGCTTTGTCTCCGCAGTCTGATGTGTGATGTGTGGAGGGTCCGGGCTGCGAGGATTATGGCAGTGGTGACTTTTCCCAGGAGAAGCTGGGACCCTGTTTACTAGAAGGTTTTAAAATCTCTGTACTTTTAGGTGACAGAAGGAGACATGTGGCCTGGTCAAAACACAGAGAGCTGCACTCTAAAAGATCTTTAAACATAGTAAACATACCTTGTGTGCCACAGACTGCTCCCAAACACGAGGGGACAAGTAATACCTCTAAAACACTTAAGTTGGCTTTATTAAACGTTAGATCTTTAGCTGGGAAAACATTTTTAATTAATGATTTAATCACTGAGCACAGCCTTGATTTTATGTTTTTAACTGAAACTTGGTTGGACCAAAGTAACAGTGGAGCTGTTCTCATCGAGACGACCCCTCCTAACTACAGTTTTATCAGTGAGGCCAGGGTGAGCAGGAGAGGAGGAGGGGTTGCTGTCTTATTTAATGAATCATTTCAATGTAAGCAGCTATCTCCTGGAAGTTTTCAGTCTTTTGAATATGTGGCTTTACAGCTGAAGGCCCCATCCAAAGTTGTGTTTCTTAATGTTTACAGGCCTCCCAAATACTGCACAGACTTTTTTAATGACCTCAGTGAACTGCTGTCTGTGATCTGTGTTGATTTCGACTGTGTAATTATTGTTGGGGATTTTAACATCCATGTGGACAACCCTCAGGACAAAGGGACTAAAGACCTGAGTAACACTCTGGGCAACTTTGGGCTGACTCAGCATGTAACAGAGGCCACACATAATAGAGGACACACTCTTGACCTACTGATCTCCAAAGGCCTGAGCATTTCAAAGGTTACTGTGTCTGATGTGGGCCTGTCTGATCATTACTGTGTTTTCTTTGAAAGTAAAATCTCAGCCCACACAAATATATCAACAACAGTGATCACAAAACGGTGTATAACTGAACACAGTAGTGCAATTTTTAACCAGGTCTTCCCATTAACACCTGACCTGTCCAAAGGTTCAGTCAATGAGCTCGTCAATAGCTTCAATGCTAAAATGTTAAATGTAATGGACACTATTGCTCCCATTAAGGTGAAGGTTATCTCTGGAAGGAAGAAGTCTCCATGGAGAAACTCCACACTGGTGAAAAAAGAAAAAAGAGAGTGTAGGAAAGCTGAGCGCAGATGGAGAAAAACAAACCTCCAGGTTCATTATGACATCTATAAAGAGAAACTTCACAATTATAATTTACAACTGAGGAGTGCAAGGAGGTCCTACTTCTCTGACATCATCACTAAAAACAGCCATAATGCTCGGGTCTTATTTTCTACAGTAGACAGGCTAACAAACCCTCCTGTGTCAGTGGCAGCTGAACTTCATTCAACCATGGCCTGCAATGACTTTGCCAAATTCTTCACTGAAAAAATCCAAAAAATTAGACAAGCAATTGGTACATCAACAGCAGATCCAGAATATGTACTGTGTCCACCGAAAAACTGTTTAAACACCATGAAACAGTTTCACCCTATTAACAGCAAAGACCTGGAGGACATCTTAGGTCAACTGAACTCCTCCTCCTGCTGTTTAGATGTCCTGCCAACAAGTTTTTTCAAAAAGGTCTCAAAGACTTTAGAGTCAGACCTGTTACAGATCGCCAACTTTTCTTTAATATCAGGCGTGTTTCCAGAACCACTAAAAACTGCTGTAATAAAACCTATACTGAAAAAGGACAATCTTGACAAGACACAAATGAACAACTACAGGCCGATCTCAAATCTCCCATTTTTAAGTAAGATCATTGAAAAAGCAGTTTCTCAACAGCTCAATTACTTCTTAAAACAGAATAACTGCTATGATGCCTTCCAGTCAGGTTTTAGACAGAATCACAGCACTGAAACTGCTCTGACCAAAGTGTTCAATGACATATGTCTGAATACAGACAGTGAAAAAATGTCAGTCTTAGTTTTACTGGATCTCAGTGCAGCATTTGATACAGTCGACCACAACATATTACTCAAACGACTGGAGAACTGGGCAGGTCTTTCAGGAACTGTACTAAACTGGTTCAAAACATACGTAGAAAACAGGAAATACTTTGTATCAATAGGTAACTTCACATCTGAGCAGACAAGTATCACATGTGGAGTTCCCCAAGGTTCCATCTTGGGACCCCTTCTGTTTAACATCTACATGCTCCCACTGGCACAGATTATAAACAACAACAAAATAAACTATCACAGCTATGCAGATGACACACAAATATATATCACAATGTCACCAGGAGACCGAGGCCCTGTACAGGCTCTTGGTAAATGCATTGAGGAAATCAATGACTGGTTGTGCCACAATTTTCTCCAGCTAAACAAAAACAAAACTGAAGTAATAGTCTTTGGCGCCAAAGAAAAACGATTACAGGTCACCAGAGAACTTCAATCTATACATCTAAAAACCACAAACCAGGCGAGAAATTTGGGTGTAGTGATGGATGCAGACCTAAACTTAGAAAAACACATTAAGACAATAACAAAGTCAGCTTACTATCACCTCAAGAATATTTCAAGGATAAAAGATCTGATGTCCCAACAGGACCTGGAAAAACTAGTCCATGCATTCATCTTTAGTAGGCTTGATTACTGTAACAGCATCTTTACAGGTCTACCTAAAAAATCAGTCAGACAACTACAGCTCATTCAGAACTCTGCTGCTCGAGTCCTCACTAAGACCAAAAAAGTGGACCACATCAGTCCAGCTCTGAGGTCCTTACACTGGCTGCCTGTCCGTCAGAGGATAGACTTTAAAGTTCTGATGCTGGCCTATAAAGCTCTGAATGGTTTAGGACCAAAATACATCAGTGACCTCCTGACCCAGTATGAACCTTCCAGATCCCTCAGGTCATCTGGATCCGGTCTTTTATCAGTTCCCAGAGTCAGAACCAGACACGGAGAAGCTGCATTCAGCTTTTATGCTCCTTATATCTGGAACAAACTCCCAGAAAGCCTCAGATCAGCTGAAACACTCAGTTTATTTAAATCCAGGTTGAAGACTCACCTATTCTCAGCTGCATTTGAATAAAGCACCAAATCCACACTTTTAAGCTTAAATTTCAAAACTTACACTAACTACTGATCTTATCTATTTCTGATTTTATCTGTTTTGATTTTATATACTGTTTTGTTTGTTTGTTAAGCTTAAATTTCAAAACTTACATTAACTACTGATTTTATCTACTGTTCTGATTTTATCTGTTTTGATTTTATATACTGTTTTGTTTGTTTGTTAAGCTTAAATTTCAAAACTTACATTAACTACTGATTTTATCTACTGTTCTGATTTTATCTGTTTTGATTTTATATACTGTTTTGTTTGTTTGTTTGTTTGTTTGTTTGTTTGTTAAGTGGGTTTAGAGCTCTGGGTAGCTCCCCAGCTGGGTCTAGACTGGGTCTAGAGAGTATTTTAAATTCAGGGAATTTAAAATAGAAAGTAGCTCGTCCACAGAAGGACTGGTAGCTCCCCTTACGATAAGGGTTCAGATCGCGCGAACAGGTGTGGGATTAGAGCTCTGGGTAGCTCCCCAACTGGGTCTAGACTGGGTCTAGAGAGTATTTTAAATTCAGGGAATTTAAAATAGAAAGTAGCTCGTCCACAGAACCACTGGTAGCTCCCCTTACGATAAGGGTTCAGATCGCGCGAACAGGTGTGAAATGTGTGTGTTTAGTTAGTTAGTTTGTTTGCTTGTTTTAATCAATTTTAAATCATGCTTTTTATTTGTTTTTGTTTCTAATGTCTCTGTAAAGCACTTTGAATCACCTTGTTGTTGAATTGTGCTATACAAATAAATTTGCCTTGCCTTGCCTTGCCTCCATACAGTGGGGCAAAAAAGTATTTAGTCAGCCACCGATTGTGCAAGTTCCCCCACTTAAAATGATGACAGAGGTCAGTAATTTGCACCAGAGGTACACTTCAACTGTGAGAGACAGAATGTGAAAAAAAAAAATCCATGAATCCACATGGTAGGATTTGTAAAGAATTTATTCGTAAATCAGGGTGGAAAATAAGTATTTGGTCACCTCAAACAAGGAAAATCTCTGGCTCTCACAGACCTGTAACGTCTTCTGTAAGAAGCTTTTCTGTCCCCCACTCGTTACCTGTATGAATGGCACCTGTTTGAACTCATCATCTGTATAAAAGACACCTGTCCACAGCCTCAAACAGTCAGACTCCAAACTCCGCCATGGCCAAGACCAAAGAGCTTTCGAAGGACACCAGGAAAAGTATTGTAGACCTGCACCAGACTGGGAAGAGTGAATCTACAATAGGCAAGCAGCTTGGTGTGAAAAAATCAACTGTGGGAGCAATCATCAGAAAATGGAAGACATACAAGACCACTGATAATCTCCCTCGATCTGGGGCTCCACGCAAGATCTCATCCCGTGGGGTCAAAATGATCATGAGAACGGTGAGCAAAGATCCCAGAACCACACGGGGGGACCTGGTGAATGACCTGCAGAGAGCTGGGACCAAAGTAACAAAGGTCACCATCAGTAACACACTACAACGGCAGGGGATCAAATCCCGCAGTGCCAGACGTGTTCCGCTGCTGAAGCCAGTGCATGTCCAGGCCCGTCTGAAGTTTGCCAGAGAGCACATGGATGATACAGCAGAGGATTGGGAGAATGTCATGTGGTCAGATGAAACCAAAGTAGAACTTTTTGGTATAAACTCAACTCGTCGTGTTTGGAGGAAGAAGAATACTGAGTTGCATCCCAAGAACACCATACCTACTGTGAAGCATGGGGGTGGAAACATCATGCTATGGGGCTGTTTTTCTGCCAAGGGGACAGGACGACTGATCCGTGTTAAGGACAGAATGAATGGGGCCATGTATCGTGAGATTTTGAGCCAAAACCTCCTTCCATCAGTGAGAACTTTGAAGATGAAACGAGGCTGGGTCTTCCAACATGACAATGATCCAAAACACACCGCCCGGGCAACAAAGGAGTGGCTCCGTAAGAAGCATTTGAAAGTCCTGGAGTGGCCTAGCCAGTCTCCAGACCTCAACCCCATAGAAAATCTGTGGTGGGAGTTGAAAGTCTGTGTTGCTCGGCGACAGCCCCAAAACATCACTGCTCTCGAGAAGATCTGCATGGAGGAATGGGCCAAAATACCAGCTACTGTGTGTGCAAACCTGGTAAAGACCTATAGTAAACGTTTGACCTCTGTTATTGCCAACAAACGTTATGTTACAAAGTATTGAGTTGTATTTTTGTTATTGACCAAATACTTATTTTCCACCCTGATTTACGAATAAATTCTTTACAAATCCTACCATGTGGATTCATGGATTTTTTTTTCACATTCTGTCTCTCACAGTTGAAGTGTACCTCTGGTGCAAATTACTGACCTCTGTCATCATTTTAAGTGGGGGAACTTGCACAATCGGTGGCTGACTAAATACTTTTTTGCCCCACTGTAATTCCTCTTCTACACCACTGCAATCGGGAAATATAAAATATTTAGGTATTAATGTTTCTCCCAAGCTTGCAGATCTAACTAAATTAAACCATATCCCACTTTTAAAGAAGGTAGAAGATGATCTGGCTAGATGGAAATGTCTACCCATATCACTCATGGGAAGGGTTGCCGCTATAAAAATGATGGTCTCACCAAAAATAAATTATTTATTCTCAATGATCCCAACTAAACCGCCACAAGATTGGTTCAGATCTCTAGATTCATGTATGTCCAAATTCCTTTGGAAAAATAAACCCTCACGTATAAGCTTAAAAACACTACAAAAGACCAAGGATAGAGGAGGATTAGAACTACCTAACTTTCAGCACTACTTCTTAGCCAACAGGCTTCAGTTTATCTCAGGATGGCTAAAACATACCCTCTTAGATGAACCTTGGCTAGATGTAGAACAAGCACTTTGCAATAATCTAGAGATCTCAGACCTACCATTTATCAGCTCAAACATCCAACGACGTGAATGCTTTAAAAGCATCAACATCAGCTCTTCTCTGACAGCATGGTGGGAGTTTCTAAAATTGACGGCGTCTTCATTAATCCCATGCAAACGTACACCTATCTGGAACAACCCTGACATATTACAAAACAATAATATGATAAACTTTTCAGATTGGAGTGGTAAAGGAAAAAATATTTAGAACATATACTAGAAGGAACAGAATTAATTTCATTTGACGGACTAGTTACACAATATGGGATCAACAAGAAAAGATTTTTAGAATATCAACAAATTAAATCCATAGTAAAAAAGAAATTTAAACCGGGTCAAGTTTAACTACAAACACCACCAAGTGTGGTTCAATTTCTTACTCTTAAAACCCCCCAAATTGATGGTTGTGTTGAACTGTGTGGGACTGGGGAGGGGGGGGGGGGGGGGGGGGGGGGCGTTGTGGGTTTTCTTTTCATATATATGTGTGTTTATTTACTTAGGAAAATGAAGAAAGGTTGATTGTATTTTGGTAACTGCAAGTACTGTTGTTTTCTTTTTTCAATAAAAATATTAAAAAAAACAACAAAAAAACCCCAAATTACTATCCAAAATATACAGAATGCTTTCTAAAACAGATGAATCAACATCACTTCCTATTGCAAAATGGGAAGCGGATTTATCAGTTAACTTAGACCAAAACTTCTGGTCTCAGATTTGCTTAAAAACCTTTCATCTAATCAGAAATCCCAGTCTTCAATTAATTCAATACAAAATACTACATAGAGTGCACTATACAGGTCATCGGATGTTCAAGATGGGCTTTACGTCTACCAACAACTGCTCACACTGCCAAACCAATTCACCGGACAATTACATCCACGCTCTTTGGTTCTGTCCACCAGTTCAGAAGTTTTGAAGGCCCCTTCCACCCCACCTGTTTCTGTATGGCATGTTCAACTAGGCAGACTCGCTGCACTAGAACAACTCTCATACACAAGGTTATTATCGTTAACGAAAACTAACGAAATAACGAAAACTAGAAGTGAAAAAACATTTTCGTTAACGGAAATAAAAATAAAAACAAAAAAAGGAAAACTAACTAAAACTGTAATGAGTGTTCACAAAACTAACTAAAATTAACTGAATTTATAGCAAAAATGTGTTTAGTTTCATTGATGTGTGCGTGTCATACAATAGTCAAGGGTGAAAATGAAGTTTAGTTTCCAGATTTTTTCTTGCTGTCTCATTATGCCAGCAGGTGGCCAGTACGTTAGTCAAGTCGTCTGTGTTGCTGCTCCGTCCACGCGCAGAATCATGTCAGGAAAAGTCGGGAGAACGCGCCAGAGTCCAATTTGGGATTACTTTGAATATGACTGTGTTTTGGATAAAGCAAGTGTCTTGTAGTGGAAAGAGACTAATTATGAGGGACATTTCTAAAGGGAAAAAATCCCACAAACCTTAAAGCGCAGTTGAAAAGCTCACACAAGAAGGCTAACCTAGCTTACCTTGAGAAGGGAGCACACTCAACCCTCATTCCCAGAAAACAGAAGCTAACCCCAGGCAAGGCAGCGTGATGCATCCCGGGACAACAGGACGGGGATATCTACATAACTGTGTGAGTCAATTGCCTTAAAAAAGTTTATCAATTCACTTGAACCAAAATTACGAACACCCGGTGCTGCAAGAGTTAATAGTCTCATTGGGGCCAAGATATAAAATTTAAAGTTGCCTGGTATCAATGGTTGTTCATCTGCCGTTATTTATTTATTTATTTATTTATTTAAAGAACCCACAGTGTTGGGAAGGTTACTTTTAAAATGTATTCCACTACAGATTACAGAATACATGCCCCAAAATGTATTTTGTAACGTATTCCGTTACGTTGCTCAATGAGAGTAACGTATTCTGAATACTTTGGATTACTTAATATATTATCATGCTGTTTACAACTACGTGAATGTACTATTGCTGTGTGATTTATTACTATTACTGAAGGTCCATGGCTCCGAACCGTAGTAAAGGGACCTCTGACTAATACCGTGGGTTCCGTAGCCGAAAAATAGCTTTACTTTGTTGTGTGGGTCAACTTTTCTTGCGAGAGACAGAGAGAGGCGTTGAAAGGCTGCTCCAACGGAACTTATTGTTTTCGGAGGAAAACACGAACACGGTGTACAGTCGAGTCTTAATAGCTTACTTACAACTGGACTCGTCAGGCACTCTTCTTGGCTGCAGTGGTTATTATTATATTTACATGCTTCCAGCTCCTGTTTTTCCTCGATGACAGCTTGTACTTTTCCTTTTTTTCCCTCCCTCGCTCACAGACACATCAATCAATCAATCAATCAATCTTTATTTATAAAGCACTTTTCATACAGAGAAAATGTAGCACAAAGTGCTTTACATAGTTAAAAACAGCCCACCCCACCCTCCAACTCACTCCCCACACTCTCAATACACATATATCCCCCCACCCACACACACATACACACACGCGCACACTTAAAGAGTAAAAATTGGGCTGGGCTCGCATGAGCCAAGTGAGGAAACACTATAACAGGGAGCCGTCTGCACCGGGAGCCGGTCACAGACCGCAGCCTCCAGGCTGGGCACACAGCAGGAGGGAGGCAAAGGAGCCCCCCAGCCAGGCTGAGAGGACCCCAGAGACCCAGCAGCCACGGTCAATAACAGCCCCGGTGCAGAGAGCGCCCTCCGAGGAAACACTGGAGATATGACGCAATACAATATATATAGGGTAAAATGATAAAATAAATAAGAACAGGATACAATATAAATATAAATAGAATAAGAAGATTAAAAAATGAATAAGAATAAAATCAAACAAATATTAGGTAAATCCTAAATTAATAATAGAATAACAGGATAGAATAAATAAGCATAAAATAAATAAACGCTAAGTAAAAGCTAAATTAAAAAGGTGGGTCTTGAGCCTGTTCTTGAAAACATGTACGTTCTCTGCGGCCCTGAGCTCCTCCGGCAGGCTGTTCCACAGACGAGGACCATACCACTGAAACGCTGCCTCTCCGTGAGTATGTGTCCTGACTTTAGGGACAATCAAAAGGCCAGTACCAGAGGACCTCAGGGTCCGCGAGGGTTCGTATGGTAAAAGCAGATCTGAGAGATAGGAAGGCCCAAGACCATTAAGACATTTAAAAACCAATAAAAGAACTTTAAAATCGATCCTGAAACACACGGGGAGCCAGTGCAGCGATTCTAAAACCGGTGTAATGTGGGCCCGCCCTCTGGTCTTCGTCAGCACACGAGCTGCCGAGTTTTGCAAGAATTGTAAAGTTGAAATATTCTTCTTAGGAAGACCAGAGAGCAGGGCATTACAGTAATCAATGCGACTGGTACATAAAGGGTATGGCAGTCCATTCTCCCTGCAGCACGGACTACACTGCCTATGATGCTACATTCTTTAGAGCTATATCTGTAGCATTCTGCCTATTAGCTTAGCACAACAACAACAAAAAGGCGCTCTCTCACCCAGGAAACACGCAGAGAGAGAGTCACCCTGTAACCATGGCAACCGTAACGCTGCCGCCTGGAACAACAGAACATAGCTGTCAAACAAAACCCAAACAGTCCTGACCCGCCACAATATGAAACAGGAAAGTACCGTCCTGTAATCAATTTATTTCAACAAAGTAACTGTATTCTAAATGCCACCTTTTTAAACGTTAACTGTAACGGAATACAGTTACTCATATTTTGTATTTTAAATACGTAACGGCGGTACATGTATTCCATTACTCCCCAACACTGAGAACCCATAGGTGGAAATGTGAGTTGTCTGTCTCTGCGTGTTAGCCCTGCGACAGACAGGCGACCTGTTGACCTTTTGTTACACTTAATTATTGCAAACACAGCTAAAACTATAACTGAAACTAATCAAAACTAAACTGAAACTAAGGATTTTCAAAAAAATAAAAACTAAACTAAACTAGCAAACAATTGGTAAAAACTAATTAAAACTGATATAAAATTGAAAATCTGAAGTCAAAACTAAATAAAAATAAAAACTAATGAAAGTTGCAAAACTTTTAAAACCCTGCTCATACAGGCTTCCTTTTTTGTTGTTTTGTTGTGTTTTGTTTTGTTTTTCATCTCTTGCTTTGTTTGTCCCCCTCATTTTGGTTTTGTATTCTCTGCTGCTGTTCTGCTGCTATGCTGATGTTTTATGTGATGTAACCGGTCTCTGCAGTGGACTGTAGTGGTCTAAAAGCACAATAAAATATTAATCACAAAAAAAAAACTGAATAATTTTGGAGTGCTTCTTCAGTACATTTAAAATAAAAAGAAAAAAGTAGAGATAGTGTCTGTCTCCTGAATCCAAGCTGGAAGCTGGTTCCACAGAAGAGGGGCCTGAAAACTGAAGGCTCTGCCTCCCATTCTACTTTTAAATACTCTAGGAACAACAAGTTGGCCTGCAGAGCGAGAGCGAAGTGCTCTAATAGAGTGATATGGTACTACAAGGTCATTAAGATAAGATGGGGCCTGATTATTTAAGACCTTGTATGTGAGGAGCAGGATTTTGAATTAACAGGAAGCCAATGAAGGGAAGCCAATACAGGAGAAATCTGCTCTCTCTTTCTAGTCCCTGTCAGTACTCTTGCTGCAGCATTTTGGATTAGCTGAGTTTTCACTTCCTGATAATAATGAATTACAGTACTCCAGCCTGGAAGTAATGAATGCATGAACTAGTTTTTCAGCATCACTCTGAGAAAGGATATTTTTAATTTTAGAGATGGTGCACAAATAGAAGAAAGCAGTCTTACATATTTGTTTAATATGTGTGTTGAAGGACATATCCTGGTCAAAAATGACTCCAAGGTTCCTCACAGTGTTACTGGAGGCCAAGGTAATGCCATCCAGAGTAAGAATCTGCTTAGATACCATATTTCTAAGATTTTCAGGGCCGAGTACAATAACCTCAGTTTGATCTGAATGAAGAAGCAGAAAGTTAGCGGCCATCCAGGTCTTTATGTCTTTAAGACATTCCTGCAGTTTAACTAATTGGTATGTGTTATCTGGCTTCATGGACAGATAGAGCTGGGTGTCATTTGCATAGCAGTGAAAATGTATGCTATGTCTTCTAATGATGCTGCCTAAGGGAAGCATGTATAATATAAAAAGAAATGGTCCTAGTACTGAACCCTGTGGAACACCATAATTAATAATAATAATAATAATAATGGATTGGATTTATATAGTGCTTTTCAAGGCACCCAAAGAGCTTTACAATGCCACTATTCATTCACTCTCACATTCACACCATAATTAACCTCAGTGTGTGAAGAGGACTCTCCATTTACATGAACAGATTGGAGTCTATTAGATAGATATGATACAAACCACTGCAGCACAGTACCTGTAATACCTACAGCATGTTCTAATTGCTCTAATAGGATATTATGGTCGACAGTATCGAACACTGCACTGAGGTCTAGCAGGACAAGCACAGAGATGAGTCCACTGTCAGAGGCCATAAGAAGATCATTTGTAACCTTCACTAAAGCTGTTTCTGTGCTGTGATGAGCTCTGAAACCTGACTGAAACTCTTCAAAACTCTTCAGATGCTCTGCAGATGATCTGTTAGCTGTTTGACAACTACTCTTTCAAGGATGTTTGATATGAAAAGAAGGTTGGAGATTGGCCTATAATTAACTAAGAGTGCTGGGTCTAGAGATGATTTTTAAGTAAAGGTTTAACTACAGCCAGCTTGAAGGCCTGTGGTACATAGCCGATTATTAGAGAAAGTTTAATCATATTTAAGATTGAAGAATTAATAAATGGCAGGACTTCTTTGAGCAGTTTTGTAGGAATGGGGTCTAAAAGACACGTTGATGGTTTGGAGGAAGTAATTATTGAAGTTAACTCAGAAAGATCAATTGGAGAAAAAGAGTCAAACTTAACATCAATGGTACTAAGAGTAGCTGTAGATAATATTACATCTGTGAGATGATTATTGGTCATTTTTTCTCTAATGATAAAAATTTTATTTGTGAAGAAGTTCATGAAATCATTACTAGTTAACGTTAAAGTGATGGTTGGCTCAGTAGAGCTCTGACTTTTTGTCAGCCTGGCGACAGTGCTGAAGAGAAACCTGGGGTTGTTCTTATGTTCTTCAATCAGTGACGAATAGTAAGATGTTCTGGCTTTGCGGAGGGCTTTCTTATAAAGCAACAAACTATTTCTCCAGGTTAAATGATGATCCTCTAAATTTGGGACACACCATTTCCTTTTGTTACGAGTTCAAAATATTGGGGATGGACACCAGAGGAAAAACCCACAATAACAACACTGGTCCGGTCGGGTTGAGTCAAACGATGATTTAATAATCACACACGTGGGAGATGGACACTGTATGCAGACAGCCTCAGATCTCGTCTCAAAAAACACATCACCATAGTTTTATGAAATCAGGGTATTAGAACGCCCCTTCATGCGTAGTGACAGGTGTAATACAATCAATGTTGACAATTTTATTTAACACAAAGAATAACATTGTCTCCTTCCCGAGGGCAGACGCTGACTGCCCCCATCTCCTGGAACCGTCTGTACCCTGCTAAGACACAACATGGCAGCTACAAGGACTCTTTCATTTGTTAAGACCATCAGTGTGTATTGCTCTAAATCAAGTATATAATATTAAATGAATATTGCTGGATCAGCTACTTCTACTTAAAACATATTAGAACATGACTAAGCACAAAATCACCAAGAATAACATCTTATAAGTGCTGTGTAAGCGCGTGCGGCCTTCCAAGCTCAAAGCCTTTGCCCTCCATAGATCAGCCAGACTCGCGCTGGCTGTAGCTTTTAACCTTTAATTAACTTGAGCACAACTCTAGAATAAGCAACAAACTGCAATGTGTATGGAATGATCATGGTTACATCTGCAATGGAAAATCATGTTATTATTCTGGTACCTGTAAGAAAAGATCAAACTAAAGTTATAACAATCACTGTAATGCAAAGGATAATGTAAGGTCAAAAACTTCAATTTATGTTTAATGCAAAGCTGGTTATATACTTCTGATGAACTAATAATGCCATATTAAAATAGTAAATGATAATGAGAAAAACATCCCCTCCTTATTCTACACTCTCCAGCTTACGAGTCATCTGCTTTAGGCTACGTGTTTGAGAATTATACCACGGAGTCAGGTACTTCTGATTTGAGACCTTAGTTTTCACAGGAGCTACAGTATCCAGAGTCGTACATAGTGAGGAGGTAAAATTATTAACAAGATGATCGACCTCTGTTGGAGTAGCGTTCAGATAGCTGTTCTGCTCTATGTTGGTACAGGCCATTGAAGATGATAACAGTGTGTGGATTATATTCTTAAACTTAGTTACAGCGCTTTCAGAAAGACATCTACTGTGATAAAGTCTACTCTCCACTGCTGTGTAATCAATTATTGTAAATGTACATGTTGTCAGGAAATGATCAGACAGGAGAGGGTTTTCGGGAAACACTATTAAATGTTCAGTTTCTATGCCATATGTTAAAACAAGATCTAGAGTGTGATTAAAGTGGTGGGTGGGTTCTTTTACATTTTGAGAGAAACCAATTGAGTCTAATAACAGATTAAATGCCATGTTGAGGCTGTCATTTTTAGCATCTACATGGATGTTAAAATCACCCAGAATAATTATTTTATCTGAGCTCAGAACTAAATCAGATAAAAAGTCTGAGAAATCAGACAGAAACTGTGTAAGGCCCAGGTGGATGATAGATGATAACAAGTAAGACTGGTTTCTGAGTTTTACAGCTGGGTTGGACAAGGCTAAGCATCAGGCTTTCAAATGAATTAAAAGTCTGTCTTGGTCTTTCATTAATTAATAGGCTGGTGTGAAAAATTGCTGCCACACCGCCCCCTCGGCCTGTGCTTCGAGATTTCTGGTAGTTACTGTAGAATGACTTGGGGGTGTTGATTCATTTAAACTAACATAATCATCCTGCTGGAACCAGGTTTCTGTAAGGCAGAGTAAATCAATTTGTTGATCAATTATTGAGTCATGTACTAACAGAGACTTGGAGGAGAGAGACCTAATATTTAATAATCCACATTTCACTGTTTCATTCTTTGGTTCAGATGTGGATACTGTATTATTTCTTTGTCATTTTTTATGTTTAAATTGTTTATTGCTGGTTTTTAGTTTGTTTTTTGTCTGTTTGGGAGCTGAAAGAGTCTCTATGGAGATGGGTCTTTGGGGGGGGGGTAGCAGGAGGAGAGAAGCTCCAGAGAGGCGTGTAAGACTGCAACTCTGCTTCCTGGTGCTAACTCTGGATAGTCATATTTTGGGGGGTTTAATAAATGTGTCCATATTTCTAGAAATGAGAGCTGCTCCATCCAATGTGGGATGGATGTCGTCTCTCCTAACAACACCAGGTTTCCTCCAGAAGGTTTGCCAATTATCTATGAAGCCCACATCATTTCTGGGACACCACTCAGACAGCCACCAGTTTAAGGAAAACATGCAGCTAAACATGTCACTCCTGGTATTATTGGGGAGGGGACAAGAGAAAACTACAACAAAACACATGAAAACGCCAAAACACATGCAAACTCCAAAACACGAACAAAATCCAAAACACATGCAAAATCCAAAACACATGTAAACTCCAAAAAACACGTACAAAATACAAAACGCATGCAAACTCCAAAACACGTACAAAATCCAAAACACATGCAAACTCCAAAACACTAACAATATCCAAAACACATGCAAACTCCAAAACACGTACAACATCCAAAACACATGCAAACTCCAAAACACGTACAAAATACAAAACACTTACAAAATACAAAACACGTGCAAACTCCAAAACACGTGCAAACTCCAAAACACGTACAAAATACAAAGCACTTACAAAATACAAAACACGTACAAAATCCGAAACACGTACAAAATCCAAAACACGTACAAAATCCAAAGCACGTACAAAATCCAAAACACATGCAAACTCCAAAACACGTACAAAATACAAAACACATGCAAACTCCAAAACACATGCAAACTCCAAGACACGTACAAAATACAAAACACATACAAAATCCAAAACACGTACAAAATTCCAAAACACATGCAAACTCCAAAACACATGCAAACTCCAAAACACGTACAAAATCCAAAACACATGCAAACTCCAAAACACGTACAAAATACAAAACACATGCAAACTCCAAAACACGTACAAAATACAAAACACATGCAAACTCCAAAACACGTACAAAATACAAAACACGTACAAAATCCAAAACACATGCAAACTCCAAAACACACGCAAACTCCAAAACACGTACAAAATTCAAAACACATGCAAACTCCAAAACACGTACAAAATACAAAACACATGCAAACTCCAAAACACGTACAAAATACAAAACACTTACAATATCCAAAACACGTACAAAATACAAAACACGTACAAACTCCAAAACACGTACAAAATACAAAACACGTACAAAATCCAAAACACGTACAAAATACAAAACACGTACAAAATCCAAAACACGTACAAACTCCAAAACACGTACAAAATCCAAAACACTTACAATATCCAAAACACATGCAAACTCCAAAACACGTACAAAATCCAAAACACATGCAAACTCCAAAACACGTACAAAATCCAAAACACATGCAAACTCCAAAACACGTACAAAATCCAAAACACATGTAAACTCCAAAACACGTACAAAATCCAAAACACATGCAAACGCCAGGGCCCCATTTCAGGAAGCCGGTTTAGTGCAAACTCTGAGTAAGTATACCCTGAGTTAACGAAAACTCTGGGTTTTCGGTTTCACAAAGCGAGTTTAGATTAATTCTGAGTGAGTTACTATGACGACACACTCCGTGAAGCTAACCTGCCCCCTAGGAGGTTTACTTCAACTAACCCTGACTTTCTCCGCCTCTTTGTCAGAAACCTGACTGTAGGAAGTGTCAGACATGGCGTGCCCCTTCCTTGAAGAGCCAGTAGATGTTGAAGCCCAAATTCTCCGCAGAGCTCTCCGCCGGGAGAGAGTGATTAGAGCGCGTTCGGACATTTTATCATTTCCTGATGATCTCCTGTGCGAACGTTACCGTTTTTCAGCACAATCTATAATTTATTTGAATAACATCCTCAGGCCTAATATTGCTCATGTGACACATCGCAGACATTCTCTCAGTTCTGTACATATTATTTGTATTGCACTTCGGTTTTTTGCAAACGGGAGCTTTCTGTATAATATTGGTGACGCTGAGCACGTTTCCAAGGCTACCGTCTTTCGGGCAGTCAGGAATGTTACAGTTGCACTGAAACGTCTCCTGTACTCGTTTGTGGTGTTCCCCGGTCATAGACCCACAAGATTTATCAAAGAGGGATGCCACAAAATTGCAGGTATCAGGATGAACGAAACTTAATTCATGATGTGGTGATACTTGAACTACTACTTAAATTTTACATTTATTCTCACGGTTCCCAGGCGTGATTGGCTGTATAGATGGCACTCACATTCCAATCATTGCTCCTTCAGTAAATGAAGGAGACTATGTGAACAGGAAGTCTTTCCACAGCATTAATGTACAGGTACATAGTTCCCTGTAGCATTTCAAACTAACAAATTATTTCATTATAGTAATGGATGCTAATTTGTGTTCTCTGCACTGTGAAGATCATATGTGATGCTGCCAACATTATCACAAATGTGGAAGCCAACTGCTCAGCCTCTGTGAGTGGTGGTGGCGGAGGACCCCCACCTGTTTTTCGGGCCTCCGCTTTTTTTCTGTTGGCTATAACGGGTCACATTTGAGCATACAGAGTAAGCAAATATGTACTTGTAATGTGCTCAGATAATTTCAATAAGTGCTTACAGAGGGGAAATTAATGTAGCCTCTAACTGCAATTGATTTACATCGGACAAACAGATCAAGCACTATGGCTCATAATACAATTACACCTTACCTGTTTGGACTATATTTTTATATTTCATTTTTACTTGCTGCCAGGAATGTTTGGGGCCTTTTGGGTTGCACCTGCGCTCACATCACATCACAAAATAAAATGTATATGTCAGGGTTCTGTGTGCGGGCAGGCAGAGATGAGGATCCAAATGCAGGACTCGGAAAACGGAATGTAACTCAAAAACCTCAGCTTTATTACTGGCAGGAAAACAAACATGAAGTGAGGATGGAACACTGAGACCAAGGACACACAGGCATAATCTGTGGGTACAACGCGACACTGGGCATGGGAAAACACAGGGCTTAAATACACAGGGTAGTAATGAGGAAATGGGCCACAGAAGGGAGACACAGCTGGGAGAGATCAGGGCTAACGAGACATGGGGAACAAAGCTGCACACACTAACATAAGACAAAGACTTTCACAATAAAACAGGAAACATGAATCACAACTCAGAGACATGGACTCAACACAGAGACAGAAAATGAAACATGGAACTGAACTATACATTAAACCACCATTCCTAAAACATGGATAATAGAAACATGAAACTCTAATAATAATAATAATAATAATAATAATAATAATAATAATAATAATAATAATAATAATAATAATAAACATGGGCAGCACGGTGGCACGGTGGTTAGCACTGTTGCCGCACAGCAAGAAGGTCCTGAGTTCAATTCCACCGTCTTTCTGTGTGGAGTTTGCATGTTCTCCCCGTGTTTGCGTGGGTTCTCTCCGGGTACTCCGGCTTCCTCCCACCGTCCAAAGACATGTAGCTTGTGGGGATAGGTTAATTGGATAATCCAAATTGTCACTAGGTGTGAATGTTCGAATGAATGTGAGTGTGAATGGTTGTCTGTCCCTGTGTGTTGGCCCTGCGACAGACTGGCGACCTGTCCAGGGTGTACCCCGCCTCTCGCCCTATGACAGCTGGGATAGGCTCCAGCACCCCCCGCGACCCTGAAAAGCGGAAGCGAATGGATGGATGGATGGATGGAATAATAAACATCACAACAAGAGAATGAGAAACAATCCAAAACACCAAGATAACTGAAACACAAAGTACCAGAGAAACAAAGAATAATCCATGATGCAAAAGTGAACCAAAACATAATAAACTCAAAATACTGGGTCCAACGGACCCAGAACCGTGACAGTATAAAATATAAAATAAAATAACGTGTTAAATAGGTGGAAATCCCTAGATCAATGTTTAAATTAACACTCACGCATTGACTCTGTCGGCTATGTTTTGCCATGCATGCTCCCTTTCTTTTGCAGCTGAGGCTGTGTTACCTTTTTTCCGCGGAATTTGCATGTTATCGGCATATACTGCCATCAGAATTTCGGCCTCAAGCGCTGTAAAATACATTGACCGCGCCTTCTTTCCCTCCGTCTCCATGGTGACTCGCTTAATCTGTGCTCCACTAATCAGGGCTTTATGTATCCTCGTGCGTGCCCTTAATTTGGGGTTAAAGCAACTCCGCGTTGATTGAACTAATTGTTATCAGCCTTTCTGAAACCGAATATTCCGAGTTGGACAGTTCGGGGTTACTCAACCCCGTGTATCATTTTTAACTCTGAGTTTTCTAAACCGGCTTCCTGAAATAGGGCCCAGAACACGTACAAAATCCAAAACACATGCAAACTCCAAAACACAAAGGAACTGCTCCAGGATGCTAGGGGCAGTGTTGAGCTCGATTTGCAAAATAAATGGCAAGATTGTTGCAAACACATGGGCTGTATCCCAATTCAGGGTCTGCAGCCTTAAAGTACGCAGCCTTAACGGTCCACAAGGGCCGCGTACTCAAAGACCGCTAAGGCTGGAACTGCAAGGCTTGTAGGCTTGTGAAATTGGACGATCTAGTCTCCGTCGCGCTGCCCAGGTTGCCTAGCAACCATGATACTAACAGCTGGAAACGTGTCATACAGCTTTGTTTGACAGAAATGAAGAGAACATATTTTGTTCATTTGTTTGTTTGTTTCTACATGAGCTTTGTGTGATTTGATAGGTATCTGAGGCTGAAACCACAGGACTGTAAAACATGATTGTTGGGCTTCATTTCTGTACTGAACAGTCATTTTAAGATTAGCTAAATCATACAATTGATTGTCCCAAAAATTAGAACAGAATTGGGGAAAAGGGCTTTTAAATATGCTGCCCCTGCTTCCTGGAATAATCTGCAGAAGGAACTGAAATGATCAGAATTGGTTACCTTGGGAGAGTTTAAGTCTGTTTTAAAGGCAGCCGCGCCACTGTCCCAGTAAGAGCTGAGGAGAGTCCCAGATGAGGGCTCGCCCAGCAGCCGCGGAGCAGAAGTCAGGGGGAGTTGCAGTGACGCGCCCGTGAGCTCCGCCGGCCCCCAGCTGCGCCTGAGTGACCGAGCCCTAGGCCGAGAGGCCGGGGGCACCCCACCTCCAAAGGGGCCCGAGCGAGCCCCAGGCCCCAGGCCCCGACAAGCGGCCGCCAAGGAGTGAGCCGGTGTGTACCCGGACGCCCACCCCCAGACACAAAGAACCACCAACACACCGACACCTGAGGGAGTCCGCCACCGGCAGGGGAAGTGGTGGTGGGTGGAGATAGGCCTCCAAACCTTGGAGGGCCTGAGGTGTCCCCAGAGAGGTGGCGTCTGATACCCAACCTGACATATAGACACAGACATACAGGCACACACAGACACAAACATCCATTCCCACCCTCATGCTCTCATATGCACTCACTCCACACTCAACCAACGTGGAGACAGACATAAAGAGACGCTGTACACACAATCACACTCCCCAAGCGTACTCTACAAACCGGGTCTAGGTACCCTTGCCCCTGGAGGGGGGAATTGCACCCAGACCCAGGTGGTGTTACCCTTTTCCCTGCGGTGGGGAGAGGCAGACCACCCCGACTCCGCAGCAGCAGGGAGGCCCCACACCCCAGACCGCAGTCGGACGGCCAACTCCTCCTACTAGCCCTCCCGCTCCAGCAGGCCGCAGAGAATGGGGGTGGGAGAAGACTCCAAACCTCCCTCCACCCGCTGTCTATCTTGCGTGCTGCACAATATCGTTTATTACTTAGTAAATACTGATATCTATGACTAGCTAGTTTATTGTGATGGTGCTTTGTTTTCTCTATTATTATGTTGCTCTTTGTTGTTTGCTGTCTCCTCTGTTTGTTTTTGTTTGTTTGTTTGTTTGTTTTTTTCTCCATACAGGTGACCCAGGAGTTTTTTTTTTTTCTCTCTCTTCCCCCCCCTTCTCGCCGTCTCTTCTCCCCTTTGGTTTTCTTTCTTTCTCTCCCCCTCTCTCTCTCATTCATTCCCCCTGTCCTATTTATTTAAAAAAAAAAAAAAAAAAAAAAAAAAAATGACAAAGGATGAACTGAAGCTCTGCCATCACGTAATGTCGCATACTGCTGTTTCTGATGTCATTTAGAAAAAAATAAAAAAATTAAAAAAATTAAAAAAAAAAGTCTGTTTTAAAGGAACGAGAGAACAGCTCTTTTACTCAGTGTGATTGCTTTTAAATGTACTCTTAATTTGATCTGTTATTGTATATTTTACACGTTTGTATGGGATATTGTATTTGTTTTAAATGTTATATACCTATGTGATATGTGACTTTTGTTGCTATGATGCCAGGTCTCTCTTGGAAATGAGATTTTTAATCTCAATGAGATTTTTTACCTGGATAAATAAAGGATTAATAATAATAAAAGCTAGTAAATAACAATTAGCTAATGCAGGGCTCTAGACTAACTTTTTGCCATGGGCGGACGGCACAAAAGTTAGGCGCACACAAATTTTCTAATAATTTATATAATATAATGTGTTTTTCTGGATACACTGTGCTTTTTCAGCATTCAAAGATTGATGACACCGTGTCAGAGCACTGGCTATTAATTTCAGAAGCATCAGGCCTTAACAGAAAAGTTAGCAATAGTTATTTTCCTATTACAGCTACATCCACTTCTGTCGTGCCTAGGCTGCTCATAGGGCTGGGTATCATCACTGATTTCTACAATCCATTCGATTCCGGTTTTCAAAGTCCCGATTCGATTCAACTTAGCCTCAGACAGTCAGAAATATTATAATTCTGATCATTTATCAGTACTGACTTCATCAGAATTGTGAACATCACAGCAGATGCCTTTGTGTGAAAGTAACTGAGAATAAAACACAGAAAAACATGAAGGAGATTTTCCTGGTCTGGCTTTTTATAGCAGATAACCTTAAAAATATTCTACAATGTTCTGCATATGAAGTTTAAATTTCTTCAGTATTGAACAACAGAAAAAAAAGGCTTTCTTGTCCGAGGTCATTTAAGTGAAAAAAAGAAAAGAAAAAGACAGCAGCCACAGCGCTGTGAACAACAGTAGACTGGTGGGTAATAAGCGAATAAATAATACAGAAAACAGAGATTGGAGACGGGAAACTGTTCTTGAAGTGGGGGTGCAGGACCACCACCTGTCTTTTTTTGCTCTGCCCTTTTCCTGGGTGCTGTTATGAACAAACAAACAGATTATTTCAGGGTCTCTTTCCAAGAGACTAAAAGCAATATAAGTGATAAATATTACCATTCCGTAGAATATTCTTATATTTCACTTTTACTTGTTCCCATGTTCTAGTGGGTCCTGTTGTGGCTCTAATGTGAAAGAGGATATAATGTAATATAATATAATAGATTTACCCTACCGCCTACTGGTGTGGGCCAGAGGGGCCTGCGTCTGCCCTGGGGCTGTCAGTCTGCCCCAGGGCAGCTGTGGCTACAACTGTAGCTGCCTCCACCAGTGTGTGAATGTGGGAGTGAATGAATAGTGGCATTGTAAAGCACTTTGGGTGCCTTGAAAAGCGCTATATAAATCCAATCCATTATTATTATTATTATTAATAAAGTACTTACGAGTTTAATTTGTCAGCAACTTTCTGCCAGCCCTCTCTCCTTGCTTTTGCAGCCTTTGCAGTGTTCCCTTGCGTTTTAATTAAACTCTGAAACTCCTGAAATCCCTCAATCAAGAGTTCTTGCTCTGCTGCCGAAAAATACTGAGCGCGCTCCTTTGACATTTTCGCCGACCAATCAAAGGGTTGCCGATCAATGTTTCTACTATCGATGCGTAGCCCCTGTTAAGCCACCCAGTGATCTCACATTACTTCATCCAGCTATACTAATCGTCAACAACAGGTGTGTTCGGAGAACCGGAATAGCGAGCTCAAAGTTAGCGCGATGATTTGATCTTGGATGTAGTAAGCGAGGTACGAAGAACGGACCCCTGCTCTCATTTGCTGTTTGGTTGTTGTTGAAATGGTCTTGTGAGCTTTAAAACACTTAGAGTCCCAGAGAGCAGCCATTCGGCTTTTCTACCTTTAAAACCCGCCTTCCAACCAAATGGCTGGTAGGTGTTTAGCTAGGCTTTAGCTTCAGCCAAGTGGAAGCTAAATTGTCTAGTCATTCATATGTAAATTAGGTTGTTATCTGGGAATTCTGGAGGGGAGTGGGGGTGTGTGAATGAGGGGGGGGGGGAGGGGGGCTGCTAAAAGCTGTGAACTTCCTTTTGTGTTCGTCTTGATGCATTCTCAATCATCCAGGAAAATAAATCTCCAAAAGTCACCAACTTGGAGTGGTTAGTTTCCTGAGCCACAAGGAAACTTGTGTTTCAGTTTGCCATCTTAGGGAGAAATCAACACACATGGGTGTATGTCCTTTGTTGCTGAGATTTATTGATAAAAACAGTACAAAAAACCAACCATTTGTACACATATTTACAAATAATAATAAAAAGTGAGTACATTTCAACATTTTCAGCAATCACTCACAATCCTGGCACTGCCATGGTATCTGTAGTCTGCATTTACCACATGTGTATCTGTTGCAGTGAACACATCGCAGTGGCATGATTGTTCTTTCATTTGTGTTTGACCTGACACATGGCTCTTTTTCCAGGGCTATGTGTGGAGGGTTGTGTCCAAAACAACTGTTCTTTTCTTGCCTTCTTCGCAGCTACATGAGAGTGAGCCAACTCTCTTGCAAGCTCCACCAGGAAGTCCACCCGTCTTTCCTTCGTCCCGGTGCATGCTTGATACAGCACATGTGCATTCAGTGCTGCCATGTCAATCATGTTATAAAACACGGCAACTGGCCAGCGCCGTGTTCCTCTGCGGACAGTGTACTCCCGAACCATCTGGTCCATCACATCCACGCCACACTTTGTTTTGTTGTAAAGGGTGACAGAAAATGTTGAAATGTACTCACTTTTTATTATTATTTGTAAATATGTGTACAAATGGTTGGTTTTTTGTACTGTTTTTATCAATAAATCTCAGCAACAAAGGACATACACCCATGTGTGTTGATTTCTCCCTAAGATGGCAAACTGAAACACAAGTTTCCTTGTGGCTCAGGAAACTAACCACTCCAAGTTGGTGACTTTTGGAGATTTATTTCCCTGGATGATTGAGAATGCATCAAGACGAACACAAAAGGAAGTTCACAGCTTTTAGCAACTCCCCCACCCCCTCATTCACACACCCCCACTCCCCTCCAGAATTCCCAGATAACAACCTAATTTACATATGAATGACTAGACAATTTAGCTTCCACTTGGCTGAAGCTAAAGCCTAGCTAAAAGCCTACCAGCCATTTGGCTGGAAGGTGGGTTTTAAAGGTAGAAAGGTAGAAGGCTGGGCACTGCTGGTGTTAATCTGAGAATCTGGCGTTTCTGGCAAAACACAGTTATATTTAAAAGTCGATTCAGGATTTAATGAATTGATATCGCTTTATTCAAGCTACTCACCTCCCACTTCCACCTGCACTTTCAACTGGACCACGGCCAATCAGAGAGGTCCCGCCCCTTACTATCTCTGATTGGTTTAGTCCACGATAGGGGCATAATGTGTGTCTGTTGTTGACCACAGGGAAGGTTGCAGATTTTTTGTTTTTTTGCTACCCGAACATTTGGTCGCAAAGGTGCAACCAAATTTTTCTTTTTAGTCGCACCACTGAAAAATTTGGTCACATTTGCGACCAAATTGGTCGCACTCTAGAGCCCTGTAATGTTGTTCGTGAGACTAAAGTCATATCACTTTGGTAATGTAAATATAATATGGCCAATATTATAGTTATTATATTAATCATTATTAGTTATTACAGAAGTGAACATGAACTCTGTGTCAAATACTGAGCTTCAGTAAAGATTCAAGTTGCAGTTATTTATATTTCTTATCACCTCAAATCTTCACTCAAAGACAAGTATCTGTGACAGTGTATATATAGATGTATTATATATAAGAGACAAATGTTGTTCTTTTAATATGTTGGCATTACTAAATTTGGCTCAATGCTTACATACATGTGTAAAAAGAAAATGTACAAGCTGTGATAACTGTTTCTGATAGAATGAAGAGTAGACTGATATATGAAATATTCATTAATTTGGTGAGAAAATCAGACCATGTCATAACTGCTTTAAGTCATACAGAATAGATATCAGAGCCTTAAACAGGCTGACTTCTGCTAAATGGGTCAAACTGGGCAGAAAGTCTACAAACACATAACATCCTTATACACAGCAAAATCTCCAGTGTTAAATTAACACTAGAGAGTGTCTATATGGGTCCACTCCTCTGAGTGTTAAATACAACACTGTTGAGTGTTAAATTAACACTTTTGACAGTGTTTAAATGTTTAAAAGTAAGCTAGTCAGTTTTGAAGATTAACAAAGACTAACACTGATTTTCTAACACTCGAATATTTCTAACATTTTGAGTTATTTTCCAGTGTTAGAAAATCAGCACTGCTCAGTGTTAGTCTTTGTTAATCTTCAAAACTGACTAGCTTACTTTTAAACATATACAGTGGACACATGTTTGACTCCTGTGATTAAAGCATCTTTCTTTTAGCTTAACGAGTGAACCGTCAGCTCGTTCAAACACACGTTAAAGTCCGTTTGGCTTGACACCACCGAACAGAGGCAGCAATATAACATAGCTAACATTAACAGTGCAGTGAATCCTGCTTGTGCCGTGATATTCAGGACTGCAAACCGAGCAGCATCACTGACTTTCAGCTTGTTGTGTTTGTGGATATATGACTGACTTTAATTATCTACAAAATCATCACAATCTCTGTAAGATTAAGGTCGACTATTGAACGGCGCATATTTTAAAGTAAAGGCTTTAAAACCAAGTTAGTACAAACATCGCTAATGGCACATAACTTTGCCAACATGTGGCCAACAGTATGTTTTAATGTTCTTCATTATTAAACATTTGCGCATAAATAAGTGACATAATATTCAGTACTTACTTTTGAAATTTTACTCTTCGGCCACCCCGCTTCAACTGTTTTCTTTGGCAAAATTATCCACACCCACCACCGCACTATGAAGTCTGGGATATGTTGGGCCATGAAGGCTACACCGACCCATCCTTAGAATTCAGGGAAATAAAGGATGCGTTTGAGGGCCGCATTTCAAGCAGCCTTTGGTACCTAGTAACTACACAAGCCAGGAAGTACCTGGCTTGTGTAGTTACGTCCTGGAGCACTTCCGTTGTGTTTTGGAGTTTGTACGTGCTTTGTCTCTAGGGGCCACCGTAGCACCTGATGATGAAACGTTTCTCATCTGAAAACGTCCAGATGAACAGAATCAACTTTCTTTACCTGGACGATTCAGCATACACGTGAAGATATTTTAACTCAGAAATGTTTACTCAAATTAACAAAGGAGACAGTAAAACCTGAAAGTCCAAGGGTGAAAATAAACATTTTTCCCACTGTTGGATCCACATGTTTATTCAAACAGTCAGTCAGTCAGACTAAAAACTTCATTTGACTTTTATTGTGAAAGGGCTTCAACAAAAAGGAAGAACATGTTAAAGCCATCAGTCTTTTCTGTGACCGCAAGCAGGGATGTGACCCGTTTAACTGAACCAGTGGTTTCCCATACACTCTCTGTTCCAGGGGACTCCACAGAGCCAGCACCACTCGGCCTTGCACAGCGGGCAGTGCATGTGCATGCAGCCGCCTGCAGGGGGAGACAGCGTGTCAGCCATTGTCACACGATCCTCGACATGTATGACACCACAGCCGTCCCTTACCATTTCTCTCCACGGGAACCGAACACGTTGGGCAGGGCCGGGTCGACTCGGCGATGACGAGCAGAGACGCTGGCTCCCATCTCCCCATGAGCGACGCCTCCTCCCCGACCACGAAGCCCTGAGGAAGAAGAGGAGTCAGCTGATTGTTTTATTTTCGTCATCGTCCTACAACCTCTGTAACTGGCCAGCTCACCTGTGCTGCTTCCCCTGTGGGCGGGGCTGTCACTGCCTGACACGCCCCCTCATGGTACTCCCCCCTGCAGAGTCTGCAGAAGACAAAGCCGCAGCCAAGCCGGCGGTCACACTCCAACTTCCTTCTGCCATCAGGTGGGAGAAGCCCCGCCCCACAGCCAGGTGATGGACACATCATTCCTCCAGTGGTGAGCAGACACTCCTCAGCGCCATACTGCAGGTAGCGCCCATACTGAGAGGACACAGCAAAGGTGACTGAGGGTGCAGGTGGTTCAGCTGACTCACCTGGAGCATGCTCACTGGATGAATTTTGGTTTTCTTGCGTTATCGTTGCCATGGTAACCCCTTTCTGCTCACAGTAATTGGCTAGGATTGAGGCAGAGGCCTCTCATTGGCTCTTACTGGTTCCCATTTGCTTACAAAAATCTTCTTCAGGGATTTCATATTTGAGAGTCTGTCTGACATCTGTCTGCCACGTTCACTCTTTTATTTATTTATTTGTTTTTATTTTTTGATCATTTTTTGTTGGCCGAGTGTTGACAGACTTCACAATGTTTCACTCACAGTAAGTGTGAGAGTATTTGTATAATTATCTTTGTGATGCAGTACTGCGTGTACCTGCTCATCTCCCAGGATCCTGAAATGATGAACTTCTTTAATCAGAGAGTCGTCGCAGCCGACTGAAACATTAACACATGAAACATGTTTACACGCGTGTGCACACTCACACATGTCTGATAATGTCGCATGCTCCTGTCTGCAGTTAATGAACAATGATCATTGAAAATGAATTCAGATTCTTGGGCAGTCTTGTTCTGACATATTTCTACAGAGAGTGAAGGTTGCATTGACCACACCCCTTGTCCCCACCTGCACACGGCAGCGAGTAGCCAATCACAGGATGGTACACAAACTGCCGGTCATTCAGGCGCGTCTGGCAATAACGCTGGAAACAGTCGAGACAGATCACATGACGCTCCGAGCATTGGAAGACCAGGACCACGCCCCTGAGAGGCAGAAGGGGTGGGATTACACCTGGCTGATGGGTGATGGGTGGTGTGTGTGTGTGTGTCCGTGTGTGTGTGTGTGCGCTGTACATGACATCGGTGCAGGCGATACAGGGCACGCCTCTGGTGTTGGTCATGATGAGGTCGAGGGCCACGGAAAGGTCATCATCTGACGTCGGGTGAGACGCACACTTCATGTAAAACTCCTGAAGACAGACACACACACTCCACCTGGCTTAATCAATGACATTATCTGTGATGGCTCATGTGACAATCAAAAGTTCCCGGAAAAACTGAAGTGAGGCGGGGCGCTGTTAGACACCATGGTGTGAAGCAGATGGCCCCGCCCCTCCTTGAGCCTGGTTCTGCCGGAGGTTTCCTCCTGTTAAAAAGGAGTTTGTCCTTCCCACTGTCGTCAAAGTGCTTGCTCATAGGGGGTCATATGATTGTTGGGTTTTTCTCTGTATCTATGAAGCGCCTTGAGGCGACTTTTGTTGGGATTTGGCGCTATATAAATAAATTGAATTGAATTGAATTGAATCTAACCCTAGCGAGTTTATTTCCCATCTCCTGCAAGATCTTCTGAAACGGAATGAAGCACCTCTGTTGGATCGGGTTCACAGATCCCTTGGACCAAAGCCCAGAGATGGAGCACCTCCTTGCCCACTGCTCATTAGAGTCCACTACTTCCATGTCAAGGAACAGCTGCTACGTCTTGCAGGAGCAAACTCTCCTCTACTTTACCAGGGCAGAAGGATCTCCATTTTTCCAGACTTCACACCTGCAGTGGCTAAAAAACGTTCGCAGTTTACTAGTTTGAAGCACCTTCTGCACTCTAGTCCTGGGATCAAGTTCGGCCTGTTCTATTCAGCGG
Source organism: Astatotilapia calliptera (assembly GCF_964374335.1). Taxonomy (NCBI): domain Eukaryota; kingdom Metazoa; phylum Chordata; class Actinopteri; order Cichliformes; family Cichlidae; genus Astatotilapia; species Astatotilapia calliptera. The sequence goes on from NC_137434.1 coordinate 366,911, forward strand.
AACTGAGGATATCACTTCCAGATGGAGTTGTACGTAAGTTTACTGATCCTGCGTCTGCCACGGACTTTGCCAATAAGATCCTGGGGGGCCCTGCCTCTCAGGACACATAAGTGTCTTAGCCCGTTAGGCTGATATGTTCATCTTGGTTAACTTCTGTGAAATTTTTTATTTTTTTTATTTTTTTAGTAACATTTATTTGAGGTGAACTTGATTTATAGGATGTGTCTTGTTCTAATATATTTTTATACAATCCTTGATTTGTCTCTGCCTTGTATTGTAAGGAGCTTGAACTCAACTGAGACTTTGGATGGTTGGGAAGAAGTGCTCAGGGGTGTATTTGGTGGGGGGTGCGCGCATCTTGTTTGGGAAGATGCTTCAGCATTTAGGGGGAAGTTTGGGCGTTCTCTTTGTTTTTATGTTGTACTGTTCTGTACACTGACTTTGTTCTTTCTGTGCTTCTCACCGGTCAGCTTTTGTTTTTTTGTCTTTATTCTAACATGGTATCGCAACTAAATATTAATAACCAACAAGCAGGTCACTCGTTTACGTTCTGTAGCTGGAATTGTAAAGGTCTGAATCAGCCTATTAAAAGGAGCAAGGTCCTCCATCATTTGCAATTTTGTGTTTTTACAAGAAACACACCTAAAAATTTCAGATCATTTTAGACTTCGTAAGTGCTCCAAAAACGTTAGAGCACTTGTGCAAATATGTGATGTCTTGATGAATCGAGCAGATATTAGAAGTTTACACAGCACCATTCTGGCATGAAAATATCTTTAAAGTTTATTTTGTGACCCAGAAACAGTAATATTTCAAACTCTGCCACTCTGTGTTCCTCTGCCACTGCCTCGTTTGAGGCAAAATAAATTTCACCTCAAAATGCAACACTTGCAACTGCAATTTTTTTTTACGTGCGTTCAAATTTTTTTTACGTACACTCAGAATAGTGGCACAAAAATAAAGCCACACACATCGAGCACATCTACTGCGGGTGTGGTGCCTGTTATCAGACCCAGAGTTTGCAACATCTCCCAAAAACCCGAAGATTAGAGCAGAAATGATAACGGATGATAATGGCAGCAGCAGCAGTTATTCTCTGCGTGAGTAGCTTCATGTTGTTCGTGTGTCATTTACGTTGAGTAGGCTAACCATGTTATCACATTAATGCACGTAAGGTGAACTAGCAAACACCGTCGTAGTTACATGCGGCTGTCTTCTTGTTTGATAGCAGATGCTCCCTTCACCCTGGCCAAAAAGGCTAAAATGACCAAACAAAAAGTGGAAAACAGCTAAACATGAGAGGTTTTTGGACAAAGTTTGTTTTTTCTATTGTTTAAGCACTGCTTCCAGCCAAGAGTGATACCATATATGCCCCATAGCTGCAGAAAAGGCTAACATTGTTATCTTTTTACAAAAAAACAGCTGAACATGAGAGGTTTTTGGACAAAGTTTGTGTTCTCCATTCTTTAAGCACCGGTTCGAGCACCGTTTAAGCACCGGCACCGTTTCAAAAGTACCGGTTTGGTACTGGTATTGGATAAAACCTAAACGATACCCATTCCTATAACGACAGGCTGTCCTTGCAGACTGAGTTTAATCACCTGTCCTCTGCTCGGGCTGAAGAGATGCTGTTGAAGTGTCAGCACTCCCAGTATGAGTATGGGGATACGGCCAGTAAACTGCTTTCCCATCAGCTTCGTAGTGCAGCAGCTGCACATTCCATTCCTCGGATTCAGACATCAAACAGTGTTTCTATGGATCCTAAAATAATTAATAACCAATTTCGAGACTTTTATTCTCTTTATGCGTCTGAATCTGTATTTAGCACTGAATCTTTGGACTCCTTTTTCAATCATCTTAAACTCCCATCAATTGATCAAACACACAGTCTTCGGCTGGAGGGACCAATAACTGTAGAAGAGATCCTGAAAGCTATCAGCAAATTGCAGTGTTCTAAGTGTCCTGGACAGGACGGGTCTCCCGTTGAGTTCTATCGTAAATTTATGCCTAGACTGGCCCCACTCATGGTAAATATGTATAAGCATTCACTTGAAGTTGGATCCCTCCCACCTTCTCTACTACAGGCATCTATACCCTTGATCTTAAAAAAGGATAATGATCCATTACAATGTGGCTCATACCGTCCCATTTCTTTGTTAAATGTGGACTATAAAATCCTTGCTAAACTTTTAGCGATGCGTGTGGATAATCATCTCCTGGTTGGAACTTTTTTATACTTCCCTGTTTGCCGCTGTCAAAACAAATGGCACATATTCTGACTTTTTTCCTCTGTTCAGAGGGACTAGGCAGGGCTGTCCCATGTCGCCATTGCTCTTTGCAATTGCAATGGAGCCCTTGGCCATATCGCTGAGATCTAACCCAGGTATCACCGGGGTTACTAGAAATGGTATGGAACAAAAGGTCTCCTTATATACAAATGATTTGCTTCTTTATGTCTCAAAACCAGCATCCTCATTTCCTTTGGTGCTCTCAATACTTGAACAGTTTAGCCTTATTTCTGGCTATAAGCTGAATCTCGGCAAGAGTGAACTGTTCCCTCTGAATGCTGCTGCACAGAAATATCAGTGTACAGCACTGCCTTTTCGACTTGTATTGGACAACTGTACATATTTAGGGGTTAAAATTACAAGTCGATTTCATAATCTTTTCAAGCTTAATTTCAACCCACTTGTGGAGAAAGTTAGGCAGGATTTGGACAGATGGTCTCTTCTCCATCTGTCTGTGGCAGGGCGTATAAATGCAATTAAAATGAACATCCTTCCAAAATGTTCTTTTCTTTTTCAGTGTGTCCCTGTATTTATCCCAATTTCTTTTTTTGTTAAATTAGACAAGATTCTCTCGGTTCATTTGGAACAAAAAAAAACAAAACCCTAGAATACGCAAGACATATCTTCAAAGACTGAAAAAGATGGGGGGGTTGGCTTTACCAAACTTTATGTTCTATTATTGGGCATGTAATATTCGTATTCTCAGGTACTGGCTACAGGGGGAAGGTATGAATAATGCCCCGGCGTGGCTGAGCTTGGAGATTTCTTCCTGTGCCTCATCCTCTTTACCAGCCCTGATTTATGCCCAAAAGCAGCCTCCGAGTGCAGGTTTTTATAATAACACTATTGTCAAAGTTACCTTGAAAATATGGCATCAATTTCGTCGTTATTTTAAGCTGAACTTTTTTCCCTTCAGTCACCCATTTTGAAAAATCCCTCTTTTCAGCCTTCGTTAGTTGATGGTGCTTTTTGTTTGTGGGCCTCCTTGGGTATCAGGTCTTTTTCTGATCTGTATATTCAGAATACATTTGCCTCTTTTAAACAGCTCTCATTTAAATTTGGCCTTCCAAAAAGTCACTTTTTTCGCTACTTACAAATCCGGAGTTTTGTTAAGGAGAAATCCTCTCAGTTCCCATCTAGACCTCCTTGTCATGACTTTGATAACCTTCTATTGCCTCCCCCTTCATCACAGGGCCTGATCTCTTGTCTGTATGGGAGAATATGTTCATTTGGCAACTCCTCAACCTCGGCTATTAAAATGGCATGGGAGCAGGATTTGGGATGTGTGATTCAGGATGTCTTTTGAGATAAAATTCTTTACCGGGTCCATGGCTCCTCATTATGTGCCAAACACAGGTTAATTCAATGTAAGATTTTACACCGCGTACACTGGACTAAAGCCAGACTAGCTCCAATATACCCCAACCTTAGCCCTGATTGCAACTGCTGTCATCAAACACCTGCCTCTTTAATACATATGTTTTGGTCATGTCCATCCATCAAACAATACTGGATTAATATTTTTCTGACTCTATCAAAGATCATCCAGCTAACCCTCCAACCTGTGCCCTCAACCCCTTTGTTTGGGGTTCTTCCTGATACAGTTGTCTTGCCGACGCCCCAGGCGGATTTGGTAGCATTTCTCACCTTATTGGCAAGACGCAGAATATTGTTATGTTGGAAGTCCCCTTCTCCCCCATCCTGGGAAATCTGGATCAGAGATGCTTTGCATTTTAGCAAACTCGAAAAGATTAAATTCACCCTGCGTGGGTCTATGGTCAAATTTTTTAAGATCTGGCAACCCTTTTTTGATCATGTGCAGACTTTCCAGTCCCGTAACACTCCCAGTTAGCCAGCTCAGACTTTATTCTATTTTATCTAATGCTTAACTATACAGACTCTATTGTGCCTGCACTTTATGATGGCATTTATTTATCTACTTTATACATATTTCTTTTTTCTTACGGATTCGACTTATTTCGACGACTAAGCTGACCACTCATTTTGTTTGTTCCGTTTTGTTTTTTGTTTGTGTAGGGGTGTGGGTTCTGAAACTCTGCATATCTCTCTTGTCCACTCAGGAACTGCTATCTTGTACTCCAGGGTTTACTATTTGTATTATTAGCTTGGATCCTTTTTTTTTTCCTTTTTGTACACCTACTGGTACTCTTGTAATTATGAGGTGGAATGTATGTTTCATATTGTTTTACGTTCTTCAAAAAGAAAACGGCATATTTTTCAAGTTGTCTTTTGTAAAATGGATGCAGAAAATTCAATAAAAATATCTGGGGAAAAAAACTGAAGTCATGCTCCACCCCTCTGACAGCTGATCAATAGTTTGCAGATAAGTCTCTGAGCCGCTGCTTATTTTCTGATTCATCACTGATTCAGCTTTTTGGTGAAGCCTCGCCCCTTACCGCTTCGTTGCCTTGACAATCCTCTGACTGACAGATGCCATGGATGCGACCGGAAAGGAGCACGTCGTCCCAGCAGGACGGACCCTGCAACACACACAGTCAGTGCAGTACTGCAGTATAAGTACTGTAATACAAGTACTGTAGTACAAGCACTGCAGTATAAGTACTGTAATACAAGTACTGTAGTACAAGCACTGCAGTATAAGCACTGTAATACAAGTACTGCAGTATAAGTACTGTAGTACAAGCACTGCAGTATAACTACTGTAATACAAGTACTGTAGTACAAACACTGTACAGGGTGGTCCATTTATATGGATACACCGTAATAAAATGGGAATGGTTGGTGATATTAAAGTCCTGTTTGTGGCACATTAGTATATGTGAGGGGGCAAACTCCTCAAGATGGGTGGTGACCATGGTGGCCATTTAGAAGTCGGCCATCTTGGATACAACTTTTGTTTTTTCAATAGGAAGAGGGCCATGTGACACATCAAACTTATTGGTAATGTCACAAGAACAACAATGGTGTTCTTGGTTTCAACGTAACTTTATTCTTTCATGAGTTATTTACAAGTTTCTCTTTGTTCACAGCCATTGACATGTCGAAGAGGTTAACACGTGAGGAGTGAAATCATGTTGATATCTGGTGAACGCAGTAACCGGGTCATTGCAGCAGATTTCAATGCAAGACACCCTACGAGACCACCCATCTCCCATGCTACAGTTAGCAAACTGCTTGCTAAGTTTCGTGAAACTGGTTCAGTGTTGGATTTGCCAAAATGTGGATGTAAGAAAACTGTCACTAATGAAGAAACATCAGTGGCTGTCCTAGCTTCATTCAGCAAGAGCCCACAGCGTAGCACTCGCCGCATGTCACTGGAGAGCGGCATTAGTCGAACATCCCTTTGGCGGATATTAGCTACTCACAAATGGCACCCTTACAAACTCCAGCTACTGCAGCATCTCAGCGAGGATGACCCAGATCGGTGCACAGAATTTGCAGAATGGGCAAAACAAAAACTGGAGCAGGACCCTCAGTTCACGCAGAAGATTTTGTTCAGTGATGAGGCAAACTTTTATGTGAATGGTGAAGTTAACAAACAAAACCACCGCTATTGGTCTGACACTGACCCACATTGGATGGATCCCTCCAAGACTGTTGGAACAACAAAAGTGATGGTTTGGTGTGGTATATGGGGCACAACAACAGTGGGTCAATTCTTCATCAATGGAAACCTCAAGGCCACTGGATATTTGAAATTGCTACATGATGATGTGTTTCCCTCTTTATGCACTGAAGCTGGCATGTTCCCTGAGTTTTTCCAGCAAGATGGTGCACCACCACATTATGGGTGCAGGTCCGAGCATTCCTAGATGAACAGTTTCCTGGAAAGTGGATTGGTCGTCATGGGCCAGTTGAATGGCCCCCAAGGTCTCGCGATCTGACCCCCTTAGACTTTTATCTTTGGGGTCATCTGAAGGCAATTGTCTATGGTGTGAAGATACGAGATGTGCAGCACCTGAAACTACGGATACTGGATGCCTGTGCTGGCATTTCTCCCGCGGTGTTGCTATCAGTGTGTAAAGAGTGGGAGAAGAGGGTTGCATTGACAATCCAACACAATGGGCAGCACATTGAACACATTTTATAAGTGGTCAGAAACTTGTAAATAACTCATGAAAGAATAAAGTTACGTTGAAACCAAGCCCACCATTGTTTTTCTTGTGACATTACCAATAAGTTTGATATGTCACATGGCCCTCTTCCTATTGAAAAAACAAAAGTTGTATCCAAGATGGCCGACTTCTAAATGGCCACCATGGTCACCGCTCATCTTGAGGAGTTTGCCCCCTCACATATACTAATGTGCCACAAACAGGACTTTAATATCACCAACCATTCCCATTTTATTACGGTGTATCCATATAAATGGACCACCCTGTAGTACAAGCACTGTAGTACAAGCACTGTAGTACAAGTACTGCAGTATAAGCACTGTAGTACAAGCACTGCAGTACAAGTACTGCAGTATAAGCACTGTAGTACAAGTACTGCAGTATAAGCACTGTAATAAAAGTATAGTTTAAGCAGAAACGTCTCTCACCCTGCTGAGCGTCAGCGCCGTCTGTTTGCAGCGTCGGCAGCGCGCTCGCAGTTTTCCTGGCTCGATGGAGCGGCAGCTCTTACAGAACACGAAGAAGGTACTGCAGGTACGCACACCTTTACACACAGTACACAGTCAGAGTAGTAAGGTGCTGCCAAGCATGATTAGGGTTATAAATACAATTTCAGGGTATTTGGTGGTACTCGTCTTTTCCAGGCAGCAGAAAGAATGTAATGTGCTACTGCAACCAGAAGGTGGCGCTCAAGTGCTCAGGAACATTTCTATACAAACGTTTTACTTTATCATCGTACATAAGAAACAAGAAGCACTGGAACTCACAGCTCCAGCGAGGTACTGAGTAATACTACTCTGAAGGGAGTATTACAGCACTTCATGTGTTTCATGTATAAAAACGTGTTTCAGCTCATTTTTAATTCTTTCATCAGAAATATATCAGACTCCTCCCTCACACCTCCATCTCAGGTGTGTGATGGATCACTGATCAGAGACAGGTGATGCATTCAGGTGCCCTCGTAAACTCGGGACTCAAACAGGATGTACTGTCAGCTGAGGCAACAGTTAAAATAAAATTTAAATTGAATAAAAATCGGTTATAAAATAAATAAATAAGTCTTTCTGAGAGTCCAGTGTGCTATTTGTTTCATTAGAAAAAACATTACATTTCAGGAATTTCAGCAGCAGCAAGGGACGGGGCATCGAGGCACCTGTAACCATGACATACTCACTGCTGTGAGCTCCAGCCTGCACCTCCTTCAGACTCTCCCCCTCTGCTCTGCCCTCTCCTCCCTCACTGTTGGCAGGGAGTCGAGAAGAGCTGAGGTCCAGCCTGGTCAAAGAGCCCTGCTCCTGCTCCTCCTCTCCGTCCTCAGCTCGGTGCTCCTGCATGAGCCGCTGAAAGGAGGCGCCTGAAGGAGGGAGGACGACGTGGACGGTGCTCTGCTCTGGGAGGTCGCAGCCCTGAGTGACAGGAGGAGGAAGAGGAGGGTTTTTTTTTTAAATTAATAATTAAAACAATGCAAATACAAACTGTCGTAGAGGATAAAACTGTAGAACAATATTCAAAGACAACAAAAACAACAAAAGACTGGAGGCAAAAATCAAAACAGTAACAGATGAGAAACGTCATCATAGATTTTAACAGATCTGCTGGATTTCAGTTTCTTCAGTGACGTGAATAATGACCCACGTGGAGGACGGTGTAGTATTTCTCCACTGGCTATAATGTAGATGGTATTTACCTAAGCGGATGATACTGTTAATCACAGTAGAGACAGATGGATGTAAATGATCCATATAATAATAATAATAATAATACATTTTATTTATAGGCGCCTTTCAGACGCTCAAGGTCACCTTACAAAAACACGTGAGCAATAGCAGCAAAAAATATATTAAACATGGTAAAATCTAATTTAGTCAGTCATTCAGTCATAAAAGTATAAAAGCAAATATAAAAACTGAGCAAGGTAAAAATGGACTAAGACAGATCAGCTGTATGCAATGCTGAATAGATGAGTTTTGAGACATGATTTAAAAGTGGTGAGAGCGTTTGGCTCATTAGTGACAGGCTCTGAGTCCAATGGTAGTCAGGCGAGCAGGTGGAACAGACAGAAGGGAAGAAGAGCGGAGTGTACGATGGAGTGAGTACGTATGAAGATCAGATAAATATGGAGGAGCGAGGTTATGAAGCGCTTTGAAAGTGAGAAGAAGGATCTTGAAATTGACATGGTGGTGAACTGGAAGCCAATGGAGCTGTTTAAGAACAGCTGTTATATGTTCAGTGGATCTAATTCTGGAAATAATACGAGCAGCTGTATTTTGAACTAACTGCAATTTATGGAGAGATTTATGAGGTAGACCACAAAGAAAGGGATTCACAGTAAGCTAAACGAGATGTGACAAGAGCATCGACAAGTATGGCGGTACTGTTTGAAGTGAGTGAAGGACGAAGGCGGTTAATATTACAGAGATGAAAATATAATTTATATGTGCTGCGAAGGACAGAGCGCTGTCGATGATGACACCAAGACTCTTAACCTGAGGGGAGGGTGTGACAACAGTCATCGATGGATAATGAAAGACTGGTTGGGACTTTGGTCAGTTTTGATTTGGTGCCTATTAAAATGAATTCTGTTTTATTAAATTTAAGAAAGTTGTGAGTAAACCAGACCTTGATTTCACTTAAACAGTCAGAAATGGATGTGGGTGGGAGAGTAGCTGTGGGTTTGGAGCTGGGTGTCATCTGCGCAGCAGTGAAACTGGAAGTTAGGCTTCCTGATAATATTACCTAGGGGTAGGAGATAGATGATAAAAAGTAAAGGACCCAGGACAGAGCCTTGGGGTACATCAGAATTAACTGGAGTAGATACTGATCTGTGAGAGAGTAATTGAACAAACTGTGAGCAGCCAGAGTAAACCAGGCGAGTGCTGTACCACTGATGCCAATAGATGCTAATCTGTGAAGAAGGATGTGGTGGGAGATTGTGGCAAAAGCTGCTGTAAGCTCAAGAAGAATGAGGATGGAGATGAGTCCAGAGTCAGCTGCAAGCAGAAGATCATTGGTGATTTTTACTAGACATGTTTCTGTACTGTGACATGAACGGAAGCCGGACTGAAACTGTTCGTACAGGTTATTTCCAGTGAGATGACGATGAACCTGTGCAGCCACTATCTTTTCCAGAACGTTGGCTAAGACAGGCAGATTTGAAATTGGCCTGAAATTATTTAGATTGGAGGGATCTGAACCATTCTTTTCAGTACTGGAGTTATTATTGCATAGAAGGTAATCTATATTCTGCTCTTGCTCTTGACGAAGGCGGTCGCACTTTTCTCCTCTCCTCCTCCTCTCCCTTAGCTTCCCTGCTTAGCCTCTTGTGTCCTTGTCTAGTCTCGTGTTTTTTGTATTACTTTCCCTGGAACACTCTCTCACAGTCTGTTCTCTAAAACCTAAAAGAGGAATAAAGGCCACCTGGGTTGGCAGGAAGACTGTTTACTTAGCCTGGCAGGGCGAAGGACACTGTCCCAGCTGAACTCTGGACACACACATACATATACACTGATATGCACACACTCATCTCCCTTCCCTTTCCAAACGCCTTCGACACTTATTCCCTCCCGATGCTGCACCCCCCCGTTGCTTGTCATGTGTTTCTTTGGTGTATTAAGTGTTTTTTCATGTGCAGAGGTGTTTTTTTCTGTTCTCAAACTGATCTCCCTGTTGGAGCTCAGTCTGGGAGGAGTTATTTTCACTGATTTGAGTGACAACCAGCTGATACAGGACATGAGAAAAACAGATGGTGTAATGTTTCACAGGCTGAATCACTAAAAGAACACGGGTCCAAATGTAAACCTCCTTTTTAGAAATTCAGATACGGGGTATTTATTATTAATGACCTTAAAATGGGTTTCTTTAACTTTTGGAGGAACAGGCTACTTAACAAATTCAGAAAACACCTTTTCCACTAGTGACTGATCCCCGTGAAAGGCCTGCACACGTCTACCCGAGTCAAACTCATGGAAAAGAATCAATTTGAAGTTCACTCTAATAAACTTATTGTACTATCATTTAAATTAAAGTTTCCAATTTTGAAGCTTGGCAGCGCTGGTTTGATGTTAGAATGTAACAATGTGTTGCATAATAGCTGAGCTAATGGGATAGCATGACAAACCTTTCTGGTATCTTTTAGTGGGCAGTCTAAATTGTGTCTCTTCAGAAAAGATACATAATCCAGTAAAGCACCATTAGAGTCTAACAAGTCAGTTACAAACAAGATGCCGCTCTCAAACCAGTTTCTGGTAAATAATGGCTTTCTAGCGGTTATCAGTCTATTGTTCCAAAGTGTCCACATGTGAGACGAGGAGAAGGAGAGGACCTGTTTGAGAAAACTAGATAGTTTAACCGGAATTTTACTGAAAGTCGAGGAAGAGGAGGAGATCACTGGCATGTAGACCCCTCTGAGTGATCACTTCCTCCTGCAGATGCCTCGACCCCGCAGTGACCCCTGACCTCTAGCGTACCTGCAGTGTGGCGGTGCTCTGCAGCTCCCGGCCTGCAAACAGCACCTTGAGGCGCTCCGGCCGCACCCCCTGCTGACTCCCCACCACCTCCTTCAGCTGAGCCACGCTCGCCTCCTCCTGCAACTCCACCGGGACGCCAGGGCCCAGGTTAAAGCGCACAAACACTGAGGACAGACACACACACACACACACACTTCAGCTTCACGTAGGTTATTTGCCACGTGTTCTTTTGAAAGTAAAATGACGTCACTGCGTGTAGCACCTGAACTCTAATCAGAGTGGGCTGTGTCCCAATTCAGGGTCTGCACGCTTGAGGCACGCGCACTACGCGCACTACGTACGGTGCGTACTATAAGTACGAGAAGTGCGGAAGTGAGAGGCTTGTGAAATGGGACGGGACGGTCTAACCTGCGTCGCGCTGTTCAGGTTGCCTAGCAACCATGATACTAACCACGAGAAACGTTACATACAGCTTTGTTTGAAATTAATGAAGGAGAAAAAATGTTTTGTTGGTCATTCATTTTTGTCATGACATCACTTTGATTAGTTGAGTATCTGAGGCTGAGACCACGGGACTGTAAATATATATGTGTGTGTGTGTGTGTGTGTGTGTGTGTGTGTGTGTGTGTGTGTATTATAGCAGTGAGCTTGAACTCTGGGTCAAAGATTCAAGTTGCAGTTATTTATATTTCTTATCACCTCAAATCTTCACTCAAAGACGAGTATCTGTGACAGTGTATATATAGATGTATTATATATAAGAGACAAATATTGTTCTTTTAATATGTTGACATTACTAAATTTGGCTCAATGCTTACATACATGTGTAAAAAGGAAAATGTACGAGCTGTGATAACTGTGTCTGATAGAATGAAGAGTAGACTGATATATTAAATATTCCTTTATTGGGTGAGAAAATCAGACCATGTCATAACTGCTGTAAGTCACACAGAATAGATATCAGAGCCTTAACCCATTTTTTAACTAATGCTGTGTTCTGGTAATTTGACAGCATACATGCCACTGCAAACAGTTGGTTGATATTATAAACATGTGACATGGTAATGATGCTATCAAAAAGTTTGTTCTGTTTGATCCTCCTAATGACTCGCTCCACATGTACCCTGAGTCTGGCTATGGCCTGCGTCTCCTTAACCTGGTATGCTGGCATCTGCTTCTGCTTAGATAGAAAAGGTGGGCAGTACACTTTGCATTTACAACAATCAGTGATTAGGAAGCCCTTATCTACCATCACTGCCATGTCTTCAGTCAACTTCTCAGCAATGCCTGATTGTTTGAATAGTTCCTTGTCACTAACCGAACCAGCATACAGATTAGAGATGAATGTCACTGGACCATGTGGAGCTATGCCAACCAGGGCTTTCATCATACAGTGGGATTTGTACGAAGAGTACATTTCACTTTGGAGAAGTGGTGAGGATGGTGTCTGACACCTCAGCTCTGTACAGTCAAGGATCATCTGGGTGTCTGAGAAATCTTTGAATTCCTCAGGGAGGTAAGCTTGCACTCCTTCACGTGTAAGCCAGATGCATTGAGACCCCAGTGCAGTGGCAAGAAAATTTGTCCATGTTGCAATAATGCGGCTCACTGTGGACTGGTGTATGTTAAAGCGGTGTGCCAGGTCCCTCTCCTTCAAACCAACTGACAGGAAAACCAGGAAAAGAAAAAACTCGTCAATTGGCTGTAGCAGCTGCCTCTGGAAGGTGAAAACAAAAGGGAAAATGTTACTCCTTAAGCTATGAACTAGTAAAATTATGCTTTTCTTGGCTAAATGTTTTGTAATGGTTATGCATACTACACTGTACCATGGGGTAAACAATGAGGTGCTGTAGTGCACAGGTGTATGTATGTAAAGGATACTGAGTCTAGCATACATACACCTGTGTATGTATGCTACTGTACATAATGTAATGTTATTGTACATAAATACAATAACATTACACCTCTAGTTCTAACTACCAACAAACCCATAACCTACCGTTGATGTGCGTGCAGGTGTCAACACTTCTTCGTTCCGATTGGCAGCTGACTTGGCTCTTGAAACCCGGATCATTTTATAGATGCAAGGCTCAATCAAAACCCAGAATGCCATCAAATGATCATAGCTTGGAAATCTATTCACGAGAGAGCCATACATCGTGTCAATCATTAATTAACATTACACACTGACATAAAAATAATGTGAACTGTGACAAATATGCTAATGGTATGCTGTATAAAATAGTCTGATTAAGAGTATTTGGTGTTGTATTTTACCTGTAGCATTAGGATATCGTTCAAATACTAAAGCATCTACATAAAACATACAATCAGCAGAGAAAAAGTAAATTTCTATTTTGTTTTCATTAAGACTGGAAACACTTGAAATTTAACTGATGGTGACCTTGGTATATTTTAAACAGTTAGCTTGAATAGAACTTAGGTGTACCTGGTATAGAATCGGATGTCAGTGTCGGAGCCAGCAAAACGCTGTAACCCAAATTCTCGCTGGACACGTAACTCCTGTATTTCCTTCCTCAGAGTCTCCACGTCTTTGAACAGGTCTTCTGCAGCTGATGCAGATATGTCCAATGCAGACGGCTCGGGGACTGAGCAGTAGTCATGATCTCTTGTAAGACTTTGCTCTTCTTGATCGTCAGGAGGAACTAGTTCAGGGCGTCGCTCCGTTCTCTCCCAAACACTACGCCGCGGTGGTTCAACTTTATAGCCATTCCACTCAAAAAGTGTTGGTACAGCACCTTTAATAAGCCTCCTTCGACCATCGAGGGTTGTTGGCTCTATGAGTTGATCACTGGCAAAGTGTCTGCAGCAGACCCTGGTGTGAGAGGTAATCGTGAAATGATCCCGGCGTATGTTTACCAGCCATTGTCTTCTCAAGTCGGAATGGGTCGGAAAGGCATGAAAACTTAGTATGCCGTTGAATTTGGCTGAAGCTGAACAAAGTGGGACACAGCAATGCTCGGAGTATTTCTTCTCCTGTTTTTGAAAATGTTCTGTTTTAAATACTTTCCTTTTTATACTCATTCTAAAGCGACATTAGCATAGCTACCGATAGATAAGCAAACGTACCGGAAACGCACAAGCGGTACTATTTGGAAACGGAAATACGTCACATGCCCTAGTGCAAGTAGTCTATTCAGGGTCTGCAGCCTTAAAGGCCGCATTTCAAGGCCGATTACGTCACAGCGGCGCGCCGAAGGCTGTCCCAATTCAAAGGCTGCTCAAAATGCGGCCCTGAAATGCGTCCTTCATTTCCCTGAATTTTAAGGATGTGGCGGTGTAGACTTCGTGGCCCAACATATCCCAGAATGCATAGCGCAGCAGTGGGTGTGGATAAATTTGCAGAAAAAAACGGCGGATGAGGGGCGCCCGAAGAGTACACTTTAAGTACTGAATATTATGTCACTTATTTATGTGCAAATGTTTAATAACGAAGACCATTAAACATTACTGTTGGCCACATGTCGGCAAAGTCATGTGACATTAGTGACGTTTGTACTAACTTGGTTTTAAAGCCTTTACTTTAAAATATACGCTGTTCAATAGCTGAGCTTCATCTCACAGAGAATGATCAAAGCTCATGTAGAAACAAACAAACAAATGAACAAGAGATTTTCTCCTTCATTTCTGTCAAACACAGCTGTATGACACGTTTCCAGCTGTTAGTATCATGGTTGCTAGGCAACCTGGGCAGCGCAACGGAGGCTTTTTTTTTTTTTTAACTTTATTGACAAACAACAGTATCAGCGCAACGGAGGCTAGACCGTCCCATTTCACAAGCCTCGCACTTCCGGCCTTAGCGGTCTTTGAGTACACGGCCCTTGAGGATCGTTGAGGCTGCGTACTTTAAGGCTGCAGACCCTGAATTGGGAGACAGCCACTGTGTGATATATGGGACCACGAAGCGTGCACCGGACCACGCTTGATATTTGGGGAAATCGACGGCGCATTTGAAGTACACTTCGAATTGGGACAGCCGTCGTCGCGTGGCGGTGACGTAATCGCCCTTAAAATGCGTATTTCAAGCGTGCAGACCCTGAATTGGGACACAGCCACCGATCCGCACACAGGACAGCCCACACAGAACCCTCACTGACCCGCATCAACCAAAAAAAGCAGATCAGCTGACTGACCGGATCAATCAGCTGATCGGTCCGGTAGACTCACCGATCATGCTTCTCTCTGCTCTCTCCGTCCTTCATGTGTGTTTACAGTCTGCGGGCCGCAGTGCCCCCTGGGGGCTGTAGTTCTTTTTTCTTCGTCTTCAGTTGACTCCAACAATCAGGCGCATTACCCCCACCTACTGGTTGGAGGTGTAGCTTTAGGGCTGTGTGTCAGGTGTGTGTGTGTGTGTGTGTGTGTGTGTGTGTGTGTGTGTGTGTGTGTGTGTACCTGTGTATGGGTATTAATGTCTTCGTGGGGACCAAAATCCCGGTCCCCATTAGTTTGAAGACACTTTTGAGACTCAAAATATGGTTTTAATGTCAGGGTTACATTTAGGTGAGGTTAAGGGGCTAGGGCAGGGGTCAGCAACCTTTAACCCCCGAAGAGCCACTTGGACCCGGTTTCCACGCAAACAAAAACACTGGGAGCCACAAATACTTTCTGACATCTAAAATGAAGATAACACTGTATACATTGTTTTTTTACCTTTATGCTTTGTGTGAGCAACTAAGGTGTGTTGCTTATGAAATCCATGAAGTGCTACAGAGAAAACTACATTTTATTTATGTAATTAACACATTTTGAACTCTTAAAGAAATATAACAAAAAGGAAAGACACTCAGTTGAAGGTCTCTTACATGAATTTAAAAGCTGAACTAAAATGATCCATGTAGCAAAGAAAAACTGTTGAGAGCCGCCACCCTTGTATCGCCTTTGGGTTTTTGGAGCTTTGACCTGAATGTTAAAAAATAATTGGAAAAAAACACTATGCTGCTAAAAAAAATATTGCAAAATTCTGCATAAATATGTATTTTACCATGTTAATGTGTGTGGCGGGGCGTAGTCTGCAGCGCCGCTGCAGGGAGTCGGATGCACCTGAGCGGCACCCAAAATCACAAGTCTGTGCTCTCTATGCTGTTGTGTTGGTGTGTGTCGGGCTGTGAGCTGCAAAGCTACAGCCTGCTGTGTGCGTACAGCAACCGTGTGCTGAAAAACGTGTTCATGCAAACATCGTCGGGCCTGCCGTGACTTCTGCTCCTGAACCTCTGCGCACAGCGTCTGCAGATCAGGGCTGTACGAAGTCACTTTCATCTTTACAGGACTGTAAGCTGTCGTCTGTGAGGCGTGAGCGTGTTTGTTTTTAACACAGTTCACGGTGGAGAACAGCTGCTGACATAATGTGGATCCGAAGATCCATAACTGGCCTACCTGGGGTCGAAAGTCTCGATAAATGCACAGCGTTTCGGCGGCTACACCGGCTTCCGCCAGTGTGACGCTTATTTTGAGCAATGAAATATAATTTTATTTTTATATTTCAATATCACAATAATCTTCCAATGTAGAACTACAAGTTAAAAAAGAACTAAACACAAATAAAATACACTTCAGCTAAACACTTCTCATTTATTTTACCCAAACCACGCGGGGCCGCAGTATAAGGACCAAAGAGTTGCATGCGGCTCCCGAGCTGCAGGTTACCGACCCCTGGGCTAGGGAAGGGTTAAGTCAATGAGATGTCCCCATGAGGATATGAATACACACACGTGTGTGTGTCTGTGTGTGCGTGTATCTGTGTGTGTGTATCTGTGTCTATGTGTTTGTCCGGGTTCCTCACAGTTGCCGGTTGAATTCTTGTTCTGACATCCCGACCTCTGTCTGATGCCCAGTTATTGATTATGATTTTCAAGGAAATGACGTCTGCAGCAGGAAGTGGCTCAGTTTCCCTTTCTGACAGTTCACCTGCTCCCCTGCAGAGGGCCTGGCTGATTTATTTGAACTCTGGGTTTAAAGGCCTCGAGAGCTTGAGAGAGGAGGTGAGGAGAAGTGCAGAGCGGTGCGCTGAGAAGTGGAACGACCTCACACTCGTCTCTGCTTAACAATGGGATGCTGCGTGTCCACCGTGCTGAAACTACAATATCCAGAAGATGGACTACAAAACGCAAATCTTCTGGAGGTCATATAAATGAGAGCAGCCTGTGAATGTATCGTGCACTACAGAGGCTGGAAGGAAGAGGAGCATTTGGGGTCAGAGTCACTGATGTCTGCAGAGAACAAACACAGGGTTCCTGCAGAGGCTCAGAGTCTGTTTGTCCCGACAGCTGTGAACAGCAACATTTTGGGCCTTATGCACATGTGTTTGTTTCACTCCCAGGAGGAGAGTATTTAAACGAGTTATGTAAATGTGACACAATTTACTGCATGAAGTCTAACGTGGACGTTAGAAGGGGTCAGCACAGAGACTACAAGCCCATTATCATCAATGGAGCTCCAGTGGAGAGGGTGCAGTCCTTCAAGTATCTTGGTGTCCACATCTCCTCAGACCTGACATGGGCTGCCCACATTCAGGTCCAGACCAAAAAGGCTAGGCAGCACCTGTATCACCTACGACAACTGAGGAAGTTCAGGGTCTCTCCAAAGATCCTCAGGATTTTCTATACAGGCGCTGTGGAGAGCATCCTCACACAGAACATGACATCGTGGTTTGGGAACAGCTGTGTGAAGGACCAAAAAGCTCTCCAGAGAGTGATCCGTACAGCAGAACGCTGCTGCAGGATTGCTCTCCCCCCGCTTCAGGACACCTACACCAGGAGATGCCGGACTAGAGCAGATACTGAAGGACCCGTCCCATCCTGGCAACAAACTGTTCCAACTTCTGCAATCTGGTAGAAGGTTCCGCATCTTCCGGGCAAGGACAGAGAGACTCAAGAGGAGCTTCTATCCCCAAGCCATCCGTGCCCTAAACACACACACCCGCCCTCTCACATCATCTATAATTGACTGAGTCAGGACTCTTCCAGACACTAAACCAAGGCACAATGTACATTTCAAATCCTTTAATTTTAAATATGTTTATATTGTCTATCCTGTAAAATAGTCAGATGTCTATTCATATTAATGTACAGAATTCACCTGCTTGCTGCTACTACTGCACATTCACCCAGTGTATATACTATATATACATAATGTTCTTCCTCTACCCCCCCCCCCCCCCCGCCCCCCCATTTTTGCGCATGTCGAGGAGCGTGTCAGGCTACATTTCACTGTGTGTTATACTTGTATAACTATGCATGTGACAAATAAAGAACCTTGAACCTTGAACCTTGAACGTGTTCTCCCTGCTGCTGGGACAGGAGGGAGGCTTTATCAGGACGGGCGTCCTAAAAAGCTTCATTCTGTTCCTCAGCAACACTGTTTGTGCAGGGTCAAAGGTCATCAAGAAACCAACCAATAGGTTTCAGTCAATTTTGGTGGCTCCACCCACCTGATAAAACCCCAGATCATCCAATCAGAGCTGGCTGAGGCAGCTGGACCACTGAGGAGATGCTGTACAGATGGTTCTGTTCTGTAGAACGTCATGTGACTAACATGTCACATGACGTTCTTCCCACTGAGTTCTCTCTTTCTTTCGAATGACATCATTGTGTGTGTCCATTCAGAACTCCATTTGAATATGAATCAGTGGTCGCTGGGCGGAAAACAGCCGACACAAAGACTCCTTCACTGTGCCCCCCCTTACTTCCTGAAACCAGCCGGCCTTCTTCATGAAGACCGTTTTCTTTTCTTCCCTGTTGAAAGACGCTCTGAGAGTCTAACGCTGCTGACAACGGGAGGAGGAGGAGGGGGAGCGGGGGTGCGCTCCGGCCTCCTTTCAAACAGCTCGGAGGTCTGGACTGAACCCAAACAGCCAGAGCTGATCCAGGACTCCTAAAAGGCCCGACTGTGGGAGAAAATGTGAAAGGAGCAGGACGAAGAGGAAGACGTGGTGGCGTCTCCCTGACTCCTCTTCGGCCTCCTCATCTTAGAGGAGATGCTCCTTTAATGAAAGTGTCTGTGGTGATTTGTGGGGTTGGTAATCAGTCTGAACCAAAAACCACGACCTTTTCCCAGGACCTCCTTCGTCCATCAGAGGAGGAGGAGGAGTCCCAGAGAGGGTAGGCACGCAGGGGAGCAGGAATGCTCACTGCACGTCCTCACAAAGTGAACCTGGACAGTCAACACATAAAGAGCTACCAGTACTACTACTATATACTGTATCATACACTGTATGACACCCAGCACTACACTACAGTACTGCAGTACTCTGTGCAGTACTACAGCTGCTGACTGAGCTTTAACTCAGTTTGACTCTGTCAATGATTCCTGCAGAGCCGCACCTGTGCAGCTGTGTGCAGGTATGATAATGACTAAATCGCCTATCTAGGGGCGATCGTGGCGATTGTGTGTTCGTCTTGTAATCGGAAGGTTGCTGGTTCGAGCCCCGGCTCGGACAGTCTCGGTCGTTGTGTCCTTGGGCAAGATACCTACCGCCTACTGGTGTTGGCCAGAGGGGACGATGGTGCGATATGGCAGCCTCGCCTCTGTCAGTCTGCCCCAGGGCAGCTGTAGCTACAACTGTAGCTGCCTCCACCAGTGTGTGAATGTGAGAGTGAATGAATAGTGGCATTGTAAAGCGCTTTGGGTGCCTTGAAAAGCGCTATATAAATCCAATCCATTATTATTATTATTATTATCTCCCTCCTGTAACCACGCCCACCCCTCGCTGAGCCTGGTATTGCCGGAGGTTTCTTCTTGTTAAAAGGAAGATTTTACTTCCCACTGTCACCAAATGCTTGCTTTACCTTAGAATATAAAGCACCATGTGGCCGGGGCCTTTCCACAGTTTAAACACACACAGTTAGTGGGGTTAGTTTAATCGATGATTTGGAATTATCCGTAGGTGTGAATGGCTGTCTGTGTTAGCCCTGCGTCAGACTGGCGACCTATCCAAGGTGTACCCTGCTTCTCAGCCTTTGGTAAGCCCCCCCATGCCCCACGACCCTGATAAGTGGAAAAGAATGGATGGATGAACCTGCACAGAAACAGCTGTGGAATCTCCTGGAAGCCCTCCCACAGGCAACGGTGCTTCATAGGGAAAAGTAAGAAAGTCAAATGGCAGATCATTCTGTTGGTGTCATTCTCATGTCTGAAGTCCTGCCATTAGTTAATGATTCAATCTTAAATATGTTGGGAGGGGGCTCCCAGGTACCTGCCAGGTACCGGGCGGTTTATAGGTGCCTGGATCCCTGGAACCCTGATTCCGGCTCGCACTGGGGTGGCCGTCCTCTGGCGAGTTCGGCTGCTCTCGCCACTGGTTGTCTGGGACTGCCACCACATCTGGAGCCTCCCTCCTTCTCCTGCTGGGATAGGCAGGTGGATATCGCAGAGATGTGTGGCTTCGGGTCTTCGGTACTCTTGGTGGCTGCGGATGGTCCGATTTTCCTGGGTCCATTTCTGTCTGCTTCTGGTCCTTGGGGGGATTATTGCAACTTCCCACCCTCATTATCAAGTACATTTTGTGACACACATACACACACAAACACACACACCACAAGAAGACTGCTGATGTCTGTCTTTGAGCTTTTAAACCTTCCTCTAAAGATGAGACTGAAGGCTGTGGATATGAAAGGGCTTCACTGAGTCAGCGTTCAGAGAGCCTGATGACAGAGAGCATCTGTGCACAGGTGAGTCACAGGTGCGTGCGCTTGTCCACAGTGTGGATCGAACCGAAGGAGAAGCAGAAGAAGCTCAAGCCAGCTCAGAACAGACCCCATGCAGACAGAGGAGGCTGTGATTCTATCACCGTGACCTTTGACCTTATGATCTGAGGTCAGTGTGACCTACGCAGTCTGAAGGTCTCCTAAAGGTCACATGACAGCGATGTTGTTTGTTCCCACCAATCAGAGTGGGCAGAGAGGTCCGCAGATTTCTGTCGTTCCAGAAATTCATCCGAAAACAAAATGCCAGTACAAGTACTGCATAAATCTCTGTTACACTGTGGTTCCCTGTAGTACCTCTCAGTACACTGAAGTAGTCTGTAGTACTCGTCAGTGCTCAGCTGACAATGTGGTGCTCTGATCATGTGATCAAAGTAAAGGGGAGAAACTGGAGTGACCTCCTGATGAAACCAGTGGACACACACACCTCGCCTGCGCTCACACACTCTCACTCTGTTGTTTGTCCGTCAGAGAAAACTTTCATTGTTCCACTCGTAACAGGTCGTCCAGGCTCTGGTCACGTGACCCTGTCAGCTGACCCCAGATGGGCTTGTTTGTCCACCCGACTGACCTCCACCAGCTGAAAGACGTCCTAAAACCAAAACGGTGACTTTTTGTCTGTTCAGACTCAGAGCCTTCAGCTCAGGCTGAGCAGCCTCCGTTTTATTATCCAGTTTTATGATATTTACACATATGCTTGGAGCAAAATCTGCGGAAATGTTTGGCTTCTATAAAATTTTGAGATTTTATCTGTGCTGTGTGTAATTTTGAGGAACTTTCTGGTATCGTTGTAACGTCGTAGAGCATCATATTAAAATAATGAAAATCTGTGCGGTAGCTCTCTCCTCTCATGTGATATATCACTCGATAAGATTTCTTAAACTTGTTCCCTGAGATGGTGGACAGAGCTGCAGATCCATGACAGCCTTACACAGTTAGCTAGCAGCTAATGACCAGGACACGTGTGCAGGTAATAAAGGACAGGTAATGTACAGGCACACACAGTGTAGGCTATTCACCTACTTACTGGTTTCTGTTGCCTCAGTCTGCGTCTCCCAGTTACTTTCTGTTTCTCACAACTCCTCACAGCTCAAGTGTCAAAACATGTAGGGGCTCTTTGCGAGCTGGTTCCCAACTCGTATCTGCAGTCAAGAGCGATCACTGGTTAATGGTCATCATGTGACAGATGCAAGAAAGATCCTTTAATTTAGCAGAACTGTGATTAAAAGTTAAATATTATTGTTGAGGAGCACAGGCAGGACGCCACACATACACAAAAAACCCTCAACAAAAGGGCACTTTGGGTCCACACCAGGAAAGGGCTGGGCAGGCAAGGAAAAAACTACTTTCAGTAATTGTTAACTCAGAGCTAGTAGAGCACAGGTGTCCAACTCCAGGCCTCGAGGGCCGGGATCCTGCAGGTTTTAGATGTGTTTATGATCCAACCCCTGAGGTAAGTGTACAGGTGAGCACGACGGTGAGGATGCCTTCATTACAGGAAGTAAACACCTCCTCACGGAGGTGACGGATCAACCCTTAAACTCTTCATGAGCTGCTCTGAGGAGCAGCTGCACCTGCTCCTCTTCATCACGCTTCTCCTCTTCATTTCCCTCCTGCTCTTCATCACCCAAAGCGATTTTCAGCCAAACTCACAAAGAAGAAAAGTTTTTGTTTTCCCCTCCTTTGTTCTTCTGTGAGTCCCAGGCTCTGGAGAGGAGGTGGGTGATGAAGAGGGAGAGGAAGAGGAGGAGGCGGACGAGACTCATTTCCATGTGAAAAAAACCATTAAAACCAATAAAACTATTTAGAGGGACACGTTCAAACGGAGCAGCTTTATTGATGGTGACGCCTGGGAACAAAATACCACACACACGTTAGTTAGTTAGTTATTTGGTTAGTTAGTTAGTTAGTTAGTTAGTTAGTTAGAGTTTTATTTTGAAGACCCCCGTGTGCGCGGAGCGGAGGCTCAGAGCCGCTGCTGGCAGACACACAGCGCTGTTCTGCGCGGAGCGGAGGGCGGAGAGCCGGGCAAAGCCGAAGCAGCTGGAGCGTTAAACCCGGACTCGGAGCCGAGCGTGCGGGACTCAAGGCGCCTCCGTGTCTGGAGCGGGTCTGGATTCATGCTGATGCCGTGCAGTCCGCTGCGGTCCGGATCCGTGTAGTTCGGCGGGTCGTGGTGGGGAGGATGGAGGGGAGGGAGAAGCCCAGACCCGGTCCGGATTACCTGATGCAACTCATGAACGACAAGAAGCTGATGAGCGGTCTGCCGAACTTCTGCGGAATCTTCCAGCACCTGGAGAGGCTCCTGGACGAAGGTGAGACCCGCACGCGCGCGAGAGGGTTTAAATCAAAGGAAAAGTTTACTGAAACCATCCTGATACTTTTTCTTTTAAAACTTCTACAAGTTAAAGTGCTGGCAGTACTACATGTACTGCAGTAAGTACTGTCAGAAAGTGTGCTATGTGTTTTCAGAGTAAAAGTACTGTCTGAAGCATACTCGAGTAACGTATCATACTTTAGTGATCATGGATTTTAATAACTGATCATCATTTATTGATTTCATTGATCAGAAAGATTAAAAAACAAATGGGTGAGCTGGCACGTTTAACCCCACCCACAATTTTCACTAATCAGTAGGAATCCAACTCAGTCACTTTACAGCCTCATTGCATTATTAGGGGCATGGCCTCTGTGACTGACAGGTGGATGGGACACAGGCGGCTCTTGTTGCTGTCTGCTAGCTTCTCCTGAACTGGACCTCGGCTGTGTTTGTGCTGTTGGAGCCTTCTGGGCTGCTGTGAGGTTATTGTGGTCATGTGACTGCTGACATTATGTGGCAGTGCTCCAGCGGACATCGAGGTGGAGGAATGAGAACATCTGGTTCAGTTTGTGTGCACACAGATGTTTTCTGCAGGTGTGAATGTTTGAATAAAGTTTCACAGTTTGAGAAGGACTGAAATACAAGAAGCTCATGGTCAGTGAGGGTCGATTGATCTGCAGACTGATGCAGCAGACGTCCACCTGTCTCACATTAGCTCACCTGTGTCTCTGTCAGGTGATCTGCTTTTCCATGAAGTTCATACTTCGAGCACGCTGAGGCTGGCCGGCTATCTGTAAGTTAGCCACACATGCCCAGATGAGCTTTGCTATCACTACACTGACACTCAGGTGTGCAGGATATAGACACGTCTGTACAGCACACGCCCTCCAAGAAGCTCTTTTTATACCCAGTCATGAGACTGACCTGCTGCCCGCTCACCTGATTGGCTGCTAAACACCAGGCTTTTTGGAGACAATTCAAATATATCTGATATTTATATTAAAACGGTGAAATGATTTCCTCAGTTTAAACACTTGATTTCTATAGATAATGAAATATGACTCAATATTCTGCTTACATTTACATTTTCTCAGCGAGTGAGCTTTTTTAGAGCCGGGTTGTAGATGCTAGGGTTAGACTGCATTTCACTAGATGGCCACAGGGGGTATTTACCTAATAAACACTTAATAACAGTTAGGTTCGTTTACAGTAGAGTCCTGTGAACTCGGACCAACATGGCCAACGTGTCAGGTGTGTTGTTTACCTGTGAGTTACTGATGTAGAAAGTGCGCTGTGATTGGACGGCTAGACCTGACGCTAGGGAGAATTGTGGCATGTGTCTGAACACTGCTTTTCCAACAGCACCTGAACACACCACAGTATGAAACCTTACTCCTCTTTATTTCTGTCCTCTGTGTGCGTCTCAATTACACTAAGTGCAGCTATTCATCATTTAATTGGTCTAATCAATTAATTCAAAAGCTCAGATGAAGTGTGTGTGTGTGTGTGTGTGTGTGTGTGTGTGTGTGTGTGTGTGTGTCAGTCAGAGAGAGAGAAGAAAATCAATTTACCCAGAATCCCCTCTGGCTGGCGTCCCTGCCGTAATAGCCTCAGACAGTAAAACCACTAGTACCAGTGTGTGTGTGTCTGTCTGACTTTGTGAGGACCAACATCCCATTTTAACCATTGTAGAGAGGACGTTCCTGCCTGTTAGGTCTCTGTGTTGACTCCTCAGTGTAAGATGATCCTTTGAAGACCTCTGTGATGGTTCACGTTGGAATCAGGGCGACAATGAGGGTGACGAAGAGACCATGTGAGGACATGGTGCTTATACGATAACCTTTCATGACTGGTGATCTCCTCCTCTGCGCCATGACTCGGGGCATTGACATTGAAGTGAAAGTTGTAGGCGGACTGAAAGCACGTTGGTTTATTTTGGAGGTGTGTCCTGAGCAGAGATGGGCAGTAACGCGTTACTGTAATCTGATTACTTTTCTCAAGTAACGAGTAAAGTAAGGGATTACTATTGCAAAAACGATAATTAGATTACTGTCACTTTCCCATAGGAACGCTGCGTTACTGCGTTACTAAAACCGTGATTTTTGTCTGTCTCATGACAGTGACGTAAGCGAGTGCGACGTCCGTGACAACAGCTGTGTGCAGATCAACAATGGATCACATATCGAGTGCAGAGAGAGTATGAGCGTGCAGCGTTTAAAGCGTGGAAGTACTGACCTTACTTTGAGTTTGATTCCATAAAAAGTGACAAAAACATTAGTGTCCGCTGTGCGTGGGAAGAAAACTTCTTTTTACAGCGAAAAAAACCCCTAAACTTCCAACAAGCACCGAGTAGCTACGACGTAATGGGAAACTCAGAGAAACTCGCGGATTCTTCCACTGACCGCGGCACACCTGCACCAGGGTAAACCTCCGCCTGCCCCACTCCTGCTTTACAGGTGAAAATAGAGCAACAGGACCGCTGAGTCTTTGACTTTATTTATTTTCTGCTGTGTTTTACTTGCATCTATTTGAAAGACTGAGTGTAAACACACAAAATATTTTATTTTATGTGCTGGAATGTGCAGAAAATAGGTTTAAATGTTAAACTAATTTATTCCAGTCAGAGAATGTTGCATATAATTAAATCTTTGCTTGATGCATAAAGTTAAAAGATTAAAACTAATAAAACAAGTTTTAAAAAGAGACTTTTCCATTTGATTACATTTTGTATGATGGATTATGCAGAAAAAGTAGAATTGGGCTGAAAGATCTATCGCTTTTTCACCTCTTCAGGTTGTAAATCGTGTTTTTAAAAAGTAACTAAGTAACTAAGTAATTAATTACTTTTGAAAATAAGTAATCAGTAAAGTAAGAGGGTTACTTTTGGGGGGAAGTAATCAGTAATTAGTTACTGATTACTTTTTTCAAGTAACTTGACCAACACTGGTCCTGAGGGCGGGTTGCCTGCTCCCATGTTGCTGGTTATTGTGGCCGTGATGCTGCAGGAGCTGCAGACTGTGAGGAGCTCACTTGATGTGATGGAAAGTCTCTGATGCTAACCAGCAGGTTAGTGTGTTTCTAACCTGCTGAGGAGATGCTCAGGTGTTTCCTACCTGTGCAGCTGCTTGTTTCCTGTTTCCTGCTCACAGACGTCTGCTGCAAACAGCCGTCTGACATGAGGATGAACTCAGAACTCAGAGTTGCATGTTCGTGTGTGTGTGTGTGTGTGTGTGCGCGCGCATGTGTGTGTGTGTGTGCGTGTGTGTGCGCACTCCTAGCTCCTGATTGGCTGATGGTGAGGGCTGTTTTGTTGCTCTGAATCACCACACAGACAGCTTCATAAAGTCTCCCAGCATGCATTGCGAGGGAGAAATAAATCTTACCGGGGTGGTGGTCAGTATAAGATGTGCGATCATCATGGAAACAGTTACCTGGGATACTGCAACTTCCTGTGAAAGCTGCACTGGTTTCACGTCCCTACTTGCTGCTGTTTCAAGACAGAAACAAAGAGCTGAGCTGCAGCTTAAACACACTTTCAATGCCACATGTTAAACCAACATGCTAAAAACATGCACATGAAAGAATACAGAAGCAACACAGGAGTCCTGAGGAACCCCACAGCTAGCTGCTATAACACAGAGTTTTTAGCTGGTTTCTAACTACAGACCTCTCCAAAGGTCTGCTGGCCTAAGTCTTCGTCTGCAGGGTGATGTCAAATGATTGTTGTCACATGTTGTTTTGCTTTTTTGCTTTATTTTGTAACCAGACATGTCCCAGTGTTAAACATTTGCAGGACCAAATCTGTCAAAGTTATCACAGTGATAAAGCTGCGGCTCTGTAAAGGAGAAAGGACCGAGAACACCAACCGTTATAACTGCAGTAAAGGTGGATGGTGGTCTCCACAGAGGGGGGACCCATCAGCAATCAGCCGCCTGTAACACAGTCTTCAGACCTCCTCTCAGGTGGTTCGACACCAACTCACAGCTTGACCCATAACTCACATGATTACAGGGTGGGTCAGCAACTGTGAGGATGACCCCCGAGAGGACAAGCCTACCAGAGGACAAAGACCCGAGACACCACATCGTTCTGTCCAGTGAAACATTTGCAAGAACCTCCAAATGCCTTAAACTTAAGAACTTAAGGAGTTGCAGGACCTAGAAGACTAAGAAACCACACAGGTTAAAGTGTTCTCTTCAGTTGAGCTTGATCTGTGAAACATGAACATTATTACACTCAGCTGTTCACTGATCAGGCTCAACATGAAGGGAAAGCTGACCGATGTTTGCAGGTCAGGTTATCGTCTGGCTGCTTCAAGGTTCAAACTCCACGAGGAGAGCAGCAGTCACACACATCATCAGTTCCACCTTCATCATCCATCACATCCATCTCACCTGCAGATACAAGAAGCTAAAGAGGACACGGGAATGACAGATCATGGAATCAGGTGAGAACATCATCGTCACCTCAGGTTTCAGAGGTTCGCACGGTGATGTTTGGAAAAATATGAACACGACCTTTAAATCAGTTACAAATATAAAACCTGAATGTCTGATCAGATTTACTCCAAACACAAAGAAAAGGTGAGCAGCAAAACAAAACGCAGAGAAACAGTGCCTCCAGCGCTGAAAACCTGAACATAAAGGACAAGTCTGAAGACGGCGCGCTCAAACATCGGTTTTCAGTTAAGTTTGATTCCAGCTGTTTGTTTCCCTCCGAGCTCCATCAGCTCCTCTTTACCTGCTGCAGGTGTTTTAGTGCTGATGGCCTGTGCGTCCCACTCACCTCTGCCACGAACGCCAAACAGAATCAGCTTCTGATTGGCCAGACCGCAGAACAGTTTTCCACTTCCTGCGTGTGTGTGTGTTTCAGAGATCAGCCGCGTGAGGAAGGACATGTACACGGACACGCTGAACGGATCGGAGAAGAGCAGCGAGCTGCCGGACGCTGTCGGCCCAACGGTGCAGCTGCAGGAGAAACTCTACGTCCCCGTGAAGGAGCATCCCGACGTATGTCTGTGTGTGTGGATCATCGTGATGCACCAATAATAATTCATTTCCTGTGTTTCCATCAGTGTTGCTCTGTTTCAAAGTTTTACGACTCAGTAGATTCATTCTAACTATTTATGGCTATTTCTGAAAGAGGATTGGCTGATTAGTGCTTAGGTTGTCATGGTAACAGGCTGACCTGTGTGTGTATGTCAGTTTAACTTTGTGGGGAGGATTCTGGGCCCTCGCGGTCTGACAGCGAAGCAGCTGGAGGCTGAAACTGGATGTAAGATCATGGTGAGAGGAAGAGGCTCTATGAGAGACAAGAAGAAGGTAACGTGCACATGCACACACAGCATGTCAGGTATTCATATCTTGTGGGGACATGTAATTAACACAATGCGTTCATTAGCCCCTAACCATGAAAAATGAATGCCTAACCTTGAGCCTAAGCCCTAGCTATCACCCTGACACTAAAAACACATTTAGTCTCAAACATGCCTTCAGACTTGTGGGGACCAGGATTTTGGTCCCCATAAGTGTAGTAAACTTCCAATTATTGCTACCCACAAAGATATGAATACACGCTCATACGCACGCACACAGAAGGCATAAGATGAAATTTTTCTTCTTATATTTCAAATATTTGATTTTCTTGGTTTAATCAAAGCAGTGACGTAAAAAGTGAAAATGCCTGACACTGAAACACAGTCAGAGGTCAGTCAGCAGATTTTCATTTAAAGAACAACACATATGAAAATACACATCTGGTGTAGATATGCAGGGATGATCCAGAGACAGAACACGTGAGCCTGAGCATCACTCAGATGTGTTTCAACATTTAAAACGAACGAAGAGCCTTCTCTTTGTTTGAGAAGCTAGAAGAGTGAGAACGTGCACGGCTGCTGAGGTATGACACATTTCCTTATCACAGAGAGTGTGTTCTTATGAATTTTATTCCAGATGTTAGGGTTAACTCTGCATTCTGCTTGTGTTTTATTGTGCATTTTCTGAAGGACTTTGTAACATTCGGTTTGATGTGTGCACAGAGGAGATCAGTCAGAATAGAACGTGTCAGTAGAATTAGGTCGCTCAGTGAAGTGACCGCTTATTGTTGTGAATCTGCAGGTTCTGAGTGCATCAACGAACGCTGAGCTGCGTCTTTCCTTTTACTTGAACTTCTATCCTATCACAGCGAACGTCCACTCAACCCGAAACAGATACCTGCAGAAGAACATGCAGGATCCAGCCTGAGCTCAGTGGACCAAACCAGTTTGAGCAGGGTCTTTCTTCATGCAGGTGCAGACTAATGTGGGATGGGCCTGATTGGAGAAATAGTTCATGTCCGAAACAGGAAGTATCTGTGGCTCCAACGAAGCCCGAAAATCTGTCGCTGTCTCAGATGGATGGTCTGTCCCTAAAACTGAGACTTTCACTGATTAGAGTTCAGTTTGAAAACTATAAAAATAAAGTCACACATCCTTCCAAAAAAGCTCTTAAACTCTTCTGTTGCTTGAACTTCAAACTGAAGCCAAAATCCCAGCTTGCATTCTGAACTTTATAAAGTTTCATTCTGCTTTGGCAGAAAGGACAGGACATTTTGGGTTAGGGTTAGGTCCTGTCAGACTGAAGAAAGACTTGTGACATGAATTTGTCTTTAGCTTGAGATTTTAAATACAACTCCGAACAGGATGTTGCTTCATGCACCCGTGTGTCAGAAAGTTTGTCTGCCAACTTTCAGGAAGAGCTGAGACTCTAAAATAAGAGCTGACGAGCTGCTTCCTGTGAAAGCTCTGAGTCTGCAGAAGCAGCCGAGTCACACGGTCTCCTCAGGATTAAGACTCTCTGAATGATTCACAGTGAAGAAACTATTTCAAACATTTCAGGTCAAACTGCTGAAAAAACATGCGTGTTTGTGTTTCTGCGTGTGTGACGCTGACAAGGTTAGCCACCTGCTACGCTAACAGAGGTACATGAGACAGGCGTAGCAACAGTTCAACACAAGCCAGATGGAGCTAGAGGAGAGGGAGGACAATGAATGAGGGGGGTGTTGGTTTTGCACTGATGTCGTGCTGAAACTCATACAGTTTTTGTTAAGACCACTCATCTGTGCAAGAAAACGATCGTCCAATCATCTGCCGATCCTCTGCTAACTCAGCAGACTTCCTGCTAACACGCTAACAGGCTGAACGCCAGCAGAAGATCGCAATATATAGCATGCTGTAGGTATTACAGGTACTGTGCTGCAGTGGTTTGTGTCATATCTATCTAACAGACTCAATTTGTTCGTATAAATGGAGAATCTACTTCACACACTGAGGTTAATTATGGAGTTCCACAGGGTTCAGTGCTAGGACCAATTCTGTTTACATTATACATGCTTCCCTTAGGCAGCATCATTAGAAGACATAGCATACATTTACACTGCTATGCAGATGACACCCAGCTCTATCTGTCCATGAAGCCATATAACACACACCAATTAGTTAAACTTTGACCAGGACATGTCCTTCAATGCAAATATTAAACAAATATGTGAGACTGCTTTCTTCCATTTGTGCAACATCTCTAAAGTTAGAAATATCCTGTCTCAGAGTGACGCTGAAAAACTAGTTCATGCATTTATTACTTCCAGGCTGGACGACTGTCATTCATTATTATCAGGAAGTCCTAAAAACTCCCTGTAAAGCCTTCAGTTAATCTCAGTTTTTTTTAACCTTATAATATAAATTACCTTGAGGTGACTGTTGTTGTGATCTGGTGGCTTACTTATAGTTCCTAGAGTATTTAAAAGTAGAATGGGACACAGAGCCTTTAGCTTTGAGGCCCCTCTTCTGAGGACTACAGACAGTGAATGTAAAAACAAACTGTAACTCCCTGGATGCATTTCACCAAAGTCAGTCAATTGTGAACACCAGACAGCATGTGAATATTTACTACTTGTCTCTGTCTTCACTCATGTCTCCACCTGCAGGAAGACCAGAACAGAGGGAAGCCAAACTGGGAGCACCTGAACGAGGACCTTCATGTCCTCATCATGGTGGAAGACGCCCAGAACCGAGCCGACATCAAACTCAAACGAGCTGTAGATGAAGTCACCAAGCTGCTCGTGCCTGCTGTGAGTCCCCTGACCTCTGACCTGTGTGTGTTTTTGTGAGGACAAAGGAAGTTCTACATATCCAGGCTTTCTTCAAGTTCGCTGGCTTGATGAACTCTAAAACTTGCTATTTATCAACTTTTTCTGTTAAGCCGGGATCTCTATTAGCGCCAGGTGCTCTGACCAGAGACATTAAAGGTCTATGATGATGATGAAACCTGTAAAGAGGTGAACCCCTCAGAGGTGGAGCAGCAGAAACTGGTTAATCTGCTGATTTGTGACAGAGAAGAATAAAGGTTTGAATGGCAGGAAGGATGTTGCTCTGAGCGCGCTCAGCGCTGCTGTTTGTTTCCTAGGTGACAGCTTCACATCACAGCTGTGAAACATGACAGCTTCCTGTCCCACAGCCTGATGAAGGGCACGTGAGATCAGATCAGAGGGAACGAATGTGATTGGTTGAAAAGGCGTTCATGTTTCATGATCACATGAAAGGTAAATGGCCTGTATTTGTATAGCGCTTTACTAGTCCCTAAGGACCCCATAGCGCTTTACACATCCAGTCATCCACCCATTCACACACACATTCACACACTGGTGATGGCAGCTACATTGCAGCCACAGCCACCCTGGGGCGCACTGACAGAGGTGAGGCTGCTGGACACTGGCGCCACCGGGCCCTCTGGCCACCACCAGTAGGCAACGGGTGAAGCGTCTTGCCCAAGGACACAACAACTGCGACTGTCCAAGCCGGGGCTCGAACCAGCAACCTTCTGATTACAAGGCGAACTCCCAACTCTTGAGCCACGATCGCCCCATGAACACGTGCACTTTCAGTCTGATCTGCTGGAGCTTCTTCATTCATTGCTTTCAGGAACATGCTGCACACAGAGAATCTCTCACTCTGAAAACATGCTGCATTAAAGAATCAGAGGAAACTCTGAGCCTCACCTGGTGATGCTCAGCATCAGTCACCATGGTGATTTGGCAGGTAAACGGACTCGGGTCGCTGACATCAACCTCACTTTGGGGTTTCAGCCCTTGGGCTTTAACCTTCATGTTCATGTTAGAATCACTTCTAGATTTAGGAGTGTGTGTGTCTGTGTGTGTTTGCGTGTGTGTGTGTGTGAGAGAGAGAGAGACAGGAAGTGCAGTGATTCTGCTGATCTTCACTTCCTCCACTCTCACTTCCTTGATTTGTGCAGAGGCAGGAAGAAAAAAAACTAGGAAGTGAGTCTGGGCACCTGATGATTCTCTTTGTGTGTGTGTGTGTGTGTGTGTGTGTGTGTGTGTGTGTGCGTGTGTGTGTGTGTGCGTGTTTTCTAACAGGAAGTTGGAGGGAGGCATTGAAGTTACTTTCATGTTGCAGAGACACAAAGTGGTTTAGAAGTCAGTTTGTAGTTGGACTGAAGAAAATGAAAGATGTTAACTGACGAGCTGATTGTCTAACGAGCTCGTGGCAAGTGTGTCGTGTGTGTTTGATGTTGTGTTGTGTTTCCTCTCAGGAATTGGTAGAAATAATCGCCGTTGTGTGGTGGACAGCAGCGCCCCATGTGGTCTGCACAGCCCTAAGCAGGCTGGTTACTGAGCGTGCTCATAGGATACTGTAACCATCATGAGTTCAAGTCATCTTAATGTGACAAAAGTTTATTTCTGGGACTTGAATGGTCTCTAGCATATCGAGACTATCTCTCCACACCGTTATATATTCCATATATACGGGGTACGAACCCCCTTGGTCGTGGGGCGTTGATAATTCTTTAAGACACTCCAGCTTGCCCGGCCACGCCCCACAGCTCACGTATAAAACAGCTGTGCAGACATGACATGACTGTTTGACGTGATTGTTTGATCTCCACTTGTGTCGTGTGTGTGAGTGACTTTTCTTCGAGAGTGCTGTGTGTGTGTGCATCCGTCAGGAGCCTCTTTCGGCAGCCTCCCTGGGTGCTAGCCTCTCCCCTGCCCTTTCCCTTAGCTTGGTCTCCCTTAGCTGGTTTCCCTCAGCCGTGGTTCCCCTTAGCTTGGTTCCCCTTTATCTTTCCCTCGGCCCCGGTTTCCCCTAGTTGGTCTCCTGTGGCCCGGTTCCTTTGCCGATCGAGCTGCCGTCTGTGTGTGTGGCATCTTGCCCGCCTTGCAGGCTTCACGGCACTGGGACTTCGCTGTGCTACAGCTGGCGAGTGAGCATTCTCCGGTCTGTTAGCCTGTCTGCCGTTGCCCATAGCTTGGGTGCAGCCAGCAAGACTCGGCTCGTTGCTCGGCTACAGTGGGAAGGATGTCAGATTTCCAAGCATACGCTTTCACCTGTCACCTGTCACCCACCTGTCCCTGGGCTGCCCCCTGCTGGTCCCCAGGCACAGTGTCGGGCAAAATGGGTCCCTTCAGCTCTTAATTAGAGCATGACGGGTGTGGGAACTAGCCTTTCCTGAGGTCCCATCTAGTAGAGCGAACCTCAAGGTTGATGATGTCATACAGCCACAGCGCCTCCTATCTCATGTGCCGCTGCTGCCTGATTGGTCTGGTTGCAGGCAGTGAGTGTGCTGCATCCCAGCATTTGTGGTCCCCTGCCCGCAGATGGTTGCTGCTATGCATGGTGGGAGTAGTTTGCCTTTGGCCCCTCCCCCAATAGCCCTGTCCCTGGTCTCTTTGGACGCCCCTTCGGGCCCTCCCTGGGCAGGGCAGCATGCCCTAACAGGGGCGTGAGGGTAACTGATGCCCTGCTGGCGGCCATTTCGTCGCTCCCTCTACAGGGATGGAGCTTGACACGTCAGCTGCAGGCAGGCTGGGGACATGGAGAGCCCTCCCCAATCTTGTGCCTCTTGGGCTAAAATGGAGATGATGGCTGCAGCGTTGCCTCCCATTGCCCCGCCTCTGTGAGGCCTGTGCCGGTGGAGGTTGATTCTCAGGAGGATGATGTTTATGACGCTTGACTCTGGTCAGACGACCAGGGTTACAGTGGGGCAAAAAAGTATTTAGTCAGCCACCGATTGTGCAAGTTCCCCCACTTAAAATGATGACAGAGGTCAGTAATTTGCACCAGAGGTACACTTCAACTGTGAGAGACAGAATGTGAAAAAAAATCCATGAATCCACATGGTAGGATTTGTAAAGAATTTATTGGTAAATCAGGGTGGAAAATAAGTATTTGGTCAATAACAAAAATACAACTCAATACTTTGTAACATAACCTTTGTTGGCAATAACAGAGGTCAAACGTTTACTATAGGTCTTTACCAGGTTTGCACACACAGTAGCTGGTATTTTGGCCCATTCCTCCATGCAGATCTTCTCGAGAGCAGTGATGTTTTGGGGCTGTCGCCGAGCAACACGGACTTTCAACTCCCGCCACAGATTTTCTATGGGGTTGAGGTCTGGAGACTGGCTAGGCCACTCCAGGACTTTCAAATGCTTCTTACGGAGCCACTCCTTTGTTGCCCGGGCGGTGTGTTTTGGATCATTGTCATGTTGGAAGACCCAGCCTCGTTTCATCTTCAAAGTTCTCACTGATGGAAGGAGGTTTTGGCTCAAAATCTCACGATACATGGCCCCATTCATTCTGTCCTTAACACGGATCAGTCGTCCTGTCCCCTTGGCAGAAAAACAGCCCTATAGCATGATGTTTCCACCCCCATGCTTCACAGTAGGTATGGTGTTCTTGGGATGCAACTCAGTATTCTTCTTCCTCCAAACACGACGAGTTGAGTTTATACCAAAAAGTTCTACTTTGGTTTCATCTGA
Organism: Astatotilapia calliptera; assembly: GCF_964374335.1. Lineage (NCBI taxonomy): Eukaryota > Metazoa > Chordata > Actinopteri > Cichliformes > Cichlidae > Astatotilapia > Astatotilapia calliptera. Next base: position 401,618 of record NC_137434.1, read on the forward strand.
CCACATGACATTCTCCCAATCCTCTGCTGTATCATCCATGTGCTCTCTGGCAAACTTCAGACGGGCCTGGACATGCACTGGCTTCAGCAGCGGAACACGTCTGGCACTGCGGGATTTGATTCCCTGCCGTTGTAGTGTGTTACTGATGGTGACCTTTGTTACTTTGGTCCCAGCTCTCTGCAGGTCATTCACCAGGTCCCCCCGTGTGGTTCTGGGATCTTTGCTCACCGTTCTCATGATCATTTTGACCCCACGGGATGAGATCTTGCGTGGAGCCCCAGATCGAGGGAGATTATCAGTGGTCTTGTATGTCTTTCATTTTCTGATGATTGCTCCCACAGTTTATTTTTTCACACCAAGCTGCTTGCCTATTGTAGATTCACTCTTCCCAGTCTGGTGCAGGTCTACAATACTTTTCCTGGTGTCCTTCGAAAGCTCTTTGGTCTTGGCCATGGCGGAGTTTGGAGTCTGACTGTTTGAGGCTGTGGACAGGTGTTTTTTATACAGATGATGAGTTCAAACAGGTGCCATTCATACAGGTAACGAGTGGGGGACAGAAAACCTTCTTACAGAAGACGTTACAGGTCTGTGAGAGCCAGAGATTTTCCTTGTTTGAGGTGACCAAATACTTATTTTCCACCCTGATTTACGAATAAATTCTTTACAAATCCTACCATGTGAATTCATGGATTTTTTTTTCACATTCTGTCTCTCACAGTTGAAGTGTACCTCTGGTGCAAATTACTGACCTCTGTCATCATTTTAAGTGGGGGAACTTGCACAATCGGTGGCTGACTAAATACTTTTTTGCCCCACTGTACCTGATGGGACTGCCTGTCTACCCTGTGGCCACCTCGCTGTGCTGAGGGGCCTATGCAGGGATGTGGAGATGGCCGTGTTCAGGTGAGGCGGGGAGGACTCGGAGCCTAGGTTCAGCTGTCCTCCAACCACCCTCCTTCTTCCTGAGATCCTTTGAGTTGGGCATAGTGGCCAGCTCCGCTGCAGGCATGGGCCAGCAGTTGACAATTCTCCAGCCTGCGGCGCTGGCTCGGTCTAGTGCGTTGCCCCTGTGTCACAGGTCACACGGCCATCAGGTGCCCGCTCAGTGAGCTGACACTTCCCGACTGTCCGCAGGTGTCTTGTCGGGCCCACTCTTGCTTCCCATCTGGAGCGTCGTCTGCATATCGCGGGTTTCTGTCATGGCGATAGCCAGCTGCCGTGCTCAAGTGGCTTGGTAGGCTGTGCTCTCCTGGAGTATTGCCCGTATTCGCTGGCTTACACGCCAGTTGGACCTCGCTGCGGCGAGTGAGAATTCTCCAGCCTAGTGTAGCCAGTTTTCTGTCTGGTGTGTTACCCGCAGTGCGCCGTTCACACAACCAGCGGGGCTCCTGTCATTGTCGAGCGGAGTGGCTTCTCAGCTCTGACTGCAGTGAGTCAGAGCCAGTCAGTAAGTGAGTAAGTGTTCTCCAGCCTGTAGGGCCGACTGTGCACAAGTAGCGAGTTCGCCCCTGCTACAACAGCACTTAGCAGACGCCCGGCCCTGGGGTGGACCTTCGGGTTGTGTTCCCCACTTGGGCTTCGGCTGGCTGGACCGCCAGCCCCCTCACCAGTCTGCTGACGGCGCAGGGTGGTGTTGCGGCTTGGGGACAGACCCTTTGGGTCACGTCCCTACTTCAGCCCTCTGCTTTCAGCGGCCGTGCTGACGCTGCGGGCTGTGTTCCCCTGGCACATTGCCCACGGTTCACCGGCTTACGCTCCAGCAGCACTGGCTCCCTGTCTGGCATTGCCCACTTCTTGCTGGGTTGTGTGTCCAGTAGGGTCCCCACTCAGTTGCTCGGTGAGCGGCGCTTCCTCTCCTCACTGTGCTCCTAGGATTCCGGGTTCAGGCCCTGTGCACCCCAGGATCCAGCTGGAGATCATGTGGAGAGCGTGCACACAGGCTCATTGTAGCTGACTGCCTGTGCTTTCTGGCCTGCTAACCATGTGCCGCGGGTTTACATGCTTGTCAGACCTCGCTGTGTCTGACACGGCCTGTGAGTGAAAGCTCTCCAGCCTGCTGACTCCCTATCTGGTGCATTGCCTTTGTGTCATGGGCTTACACGGCCAGCACGGACCCGCTCAGTGAGCTGGGACTTTATGACTGACCTCGAGTGTCTTGTTCGAGTTTACTCTTGAGGTTCATCTGTCTGCGGACAGCACGTGGTGACGGTGCTGGGGGTGGACCTTCGGGTCATCGCCTTGCTCAGCCCTCCACTTCAGCAGGCTAGGCTACCAGGCTATGGCTGGGGTGACTGGAATCCTTGATGATCCTCCCCGCTTTCCTCAGGCACCGCTTCCTGTAGATGTCTTGGAGGGAGGGAAGCTCACCTCCAATTATCCGTTCAGAGCACCGCACTACTCGCTGGAGAGCTTTGCAGTTGTAGGCGGTGCTGTTGCCATACCAGGTGGTGATGCATCCAGTGAGGATGCTCTCAATGGCACAGTGATAGAAGGTCCTGAGGATGCGGGGGCTCATGCCGAATCTTTTCAGTCTCCTGAGAAAGAAGAGGCGCTGCTGCGCCTTCTTCACTGTTTTGTTTGTGTGTACTGACCACGTAAGATCCTCAGCTAGATGTACTCCAAGGAACCGGAAGCTGCTCACTCTCTCCACAGCAGCGCCGTTGATGGTGATGGGGGTGTGTACTTCTCTGCACCTCCGGAAGTCCACTATCAACTCCTTTGTCTTTGCGACGTTGAAGGTGAGATGGTTGTCTTGACACCAGTGGGTCAGGGCGCTGACCTCCTCCCTGTAAGCCGTCTCATCACCATTGGTGATAAGACCCACCACTGTAGTGTCGTCCACAAACTTAACAATGATGTTGGAGTTGTTAGTGGCCGTGCAGTCGTAGGTGTAGAGTGAGTACAGGAGAGGGCTCAGGTTACACAGTAACCGTACGATCTTTTATGATCATTTACTGATGTTTGGATATTTTACAGATTGTTTTATACAACATGAATCTTTCTGTAGTGGCTGATTTCAGATTCTTTTTAAATGTATTTTACAGTTTTTCATACTTTTTAATACATCTGATACTTTCAGGCTGAATGAAATTCTGTGTGAACTTAAGCTGCTGTGTGTGTCGGTTCTGCATGTTCTCACAGCACACGCGTGTCTGAAAGTCGTGTCTGTGTTTCAGGCAGAGGGCGAGGACAGTCTGAAGAAGATGCAGCTGATGGAGTTGGCCATCCTGAACGGGACGTACAGAGACGCCAGCATCAAAACCTGTAAGAGACAGACTGGCCAATCATACACAGTCATTTTAAACATGAATCATTTGTGCCAAATGTATTGGTTAAAATGAAAAATATGAAGCATGCAGTGTTTTAGATGCCATTCACACCGTTTGATTCAGATTTTCATTTTGTCTTTTTACAGCAAGCATACTAAAACTCCTCCCCTTTTTATAAACCCTCCCCTTTCCTGTTACCCATACCCAGCATCCCTCGCCTTTTCTTTCGCAGCATCTAGCGTCTCGCAACAGGCTTCTCGTGTCCTCTCAGGCCCCGCCCCCATACTGGCACCGCCCACTGCCCTGCGTACACCCGCCCCCACAGGCCCCACTCTCATGCCTCTGATTCGGCAGATCCAGACAGTGTTGCCCAATGGAACACCGGCACTGATGGCAGGGGTGGGGCCTGAGTCTGGCCTGATCTACACGACGCCTTACGATTACCCGTACACTCTGGCGGCACCAGCGTCCATCTTGGAGTACCCGCTGGACTCTGGGGGGATGTTGGGTAAGCCCGCCCCCCCCTGTTCCTGTGAATGCTCTCCCACCCCTCACCACCACACTCATGGCCAGTGGAGCCCTGCCCCTACACTGGTCCTCCGACATGCTTCCTGAGAGACAAAACAAACAAACGATCAAACAAACACACACACGGCCTTGTGCCTCCTGCTGGACGGATGAGGTCGTCATTGCTCCATCATTATCTGCCGTTTGATTGGCTGAAAATGTTTGAACTGACTTCTAGCACTGATGTCATGTGACCACAGCTTCCTGCATTGAAAACACCCTGTGAACTGAAAACACGCCTCCACTTGCAGATGCTTTCAGGTCGATGCAAACACGCCGATTTTTGGAGAGGAAGTAAAAGTTGATTCAAGTGATTTGAAAATTTGTAATCTTCAGGAAATAAAATTTCAGAGAAAAGTATTAGAAAGGTTTAAATATCAGAATAATGAGGACTTTGGTATTGTGAGAGGAAGAGCTAAATTTACACATCCAAGCATGAAATATTACTTTGGCCTTTATGAGCCACAGTGACCAATCAAAGTGAGGCACTCAAAGGGGTGTCACCTTTGTGATGATGTCTCAGTTCAGTCTCGTCCTGAAAGCCTCTCAGATCTCATCTGGAGTGAAATTGTCTCCCAGTGTGTGCCTTAATGCAAGTTTCTTATTGTTTTCATCACTGACCAACGATGATGTCATGACGTACCTGTTCTGTCACGATGGACAGGTCTGTCCCTGTCCTCCAAGGGCTGATGGGGCTAAACTTCTGCCTAGCCCCGCCCTTCTGGCTGCACGCCTACCTTTCCCACGCCACAGATTCACTTTGATCTGAAGCTATGTTTGTTACAGCCATAATGCAAACACACCTGAAAGGAAGGGTCAGAGCTTTAAAAATGAAATGATTGATAAAACCGTGCTTTAACCAAACACAGACACAGCTGTGGCCGATCAAAGTTTAGATTTTTTAAATTAAAATTTCAGGAATAACTCATCACACAGCCAGAACAAGCGTGGAGTCGTGTTTTATTTGGACTCAGTCTATAATTAAACAAAACTGCTTACAGCGCCCCCTGCTTCAGGCTGTGGACGCTTTATGTCAATGAACACAGAGTTAAACGTGATCCGAGAAAACCAGCCCAGCAAGAAACCAGTAAGAAAACAGGTGGCTTCTGGGAAACGCAGTCCTGATGTGTGACAGTGGCACAGCTGTTCACCTTTAGGCAGAACAGACAGCTCCGTGCTTTTGAAGACTTTACGGATCCTCTGAGGTTAATGAAAAATAATGGACTGTCTTTGAGTGAATTTTTTAACAAACCAACTTTGATCTGGGTTTCAGTTCAGGTCAGACTTTAAGTTAAGCTAGGGTAAGGCCTGTAAAGCTACAGATGTCTGTGGGTTTATTTTACGTTTTCTTCCATTTCATATGTTACTTTAAACATGTTACAGCGTGGATAGATGACAGAGCTAACAGTCCTATAGCTAAGTTAGGTGTGACTCTAGAGGAGACAGTAAACAGGAAGCTTTCAATTAAAGTTCTTGCTATGACGTTTGCTAACAAAACTTACGTCTGTGCAGATCTACGTCTGAAACATCAATGACTTTGCTCATGACGGATTTAATGCTGAACTTTGACCTCAGAGATGATTGGTGATGTGACCAAAGCCCTGGTGGTTACTGACAGGTTTATCAAGTATTCTGGGATCACTATGTGATTAAAACACGCCAACCAGGTGTTTTTGCTGACGGTCAGTGTAGAGCTAAAGTCTACGCTGTTGTTTCTCAAGACATAAATGTGAACATTTCTGATTTTCTCTCTCCAAAAAAGGGCAAAAGATCAAAAATAAATAATGATTTTTTTAAGTTGTATTATATTTCTTGAAATAACAAAAGTCTACATGGTAAAACATTGCTAAAATATTAGCAGCTGTTGACCAATCAGGCCACTAAATTAAATCAGCTAATCAGAGTCCCAGCTTCACTGTGAGGTCACTTCCTGTCAGAAATCAGAAACATGATTTTACTCTGTGAACTTGTAAAGATCAGAAACCTGTTGTCTGCCGGGGGTTTGGTACTAAAACAATCAAACTGTAATCTGTAGTTGGAAAGTAATCAATAGGTAACACTGACACAACTAATGAAACAAATCCGATGAAATTGCACAGAAACCTGGCGTAAACCCGACCGCCACATTAACCGAGTTCATGGTCCGAACACTCAGATGTGAACTTTTATTCACACTCGAGGATCTCTCACAGGATGTCACGTTTTCCTTTAAAACTCGGACTTTGGTTAAAGAGATGATCTGCAGGGTGAAAGGAGACGTACAGAAAGACTTTTACCTGAAAGAACCGAACTTAAAGGATCGTCCACATGCAGTACCACGAGGTGATCACGAGACCTTTCTCATCATGGTGTCTCCCTGGTGAAAACGGTTCGCTGTAAAACTCAACGCCGAGAGATGTTGTAGACTTCACACATCAGGCTGTGATGGCCTCTCGCCTTGCTTCTCTTCATCGCAAACACCGACAGGAACAGCTCGGCAAGCGTCTTCAGAGTGAGGGACGGGAGTCCACCCTTCTCTGGATCAAGAAAATGTGGTTTCATTTTGTTCTCATTTATACAAAGATCAGATCAGAACACAAACTTCCTCTTCCTAGAAGATTTAACAAGGAGGACTGTGGAGGTCCAGGAGACCTTCAGGAAGTGCTTGAGCCGACAGTGATTTTACACCTCTGACATTAATGCGTGTTTCATGTCGGAATTATTTTTCAGACTGGATGTAAACGCGGTCGGTTCAGGTATTCGCCAGCTCCAGCTGGCCAACACCAGCTCATCTAAAGAGTCCTTTATTGCTCAACCACTCAGTCTTGGTTGTTCGTTGAGATGTTGAAGGAGGAAATTGGCCCTAAAGTGGTTCAGGTAGTATGTACAGGTTGCAGCGTGGTGTTAAATGAACATATACCTTTCCTTTCATTCAGAAAAAATTGACCTTTCTGATCTGTTTAAGTTAAACATGAGGACGTTTGTGAGCGATTCCAAACTTTGAGAGTTAGCATTGGTCTGCAGCGGGTTGCATTCAGGTGTAACCAGTAAACCAGAGTGTTTGCTGGTGTCTGGCAGTGATGGTGGTGGTCAGGTGAGGGACAGATGTTCCTAATGAGATTTTAATCTGTATCTGTCTGATCTCTGGAACAGACCTCCTCCTCCTCCTCCTGTGTCAGTACAGCAGATGTTCAAACCTCAGAGAAGATTTGAAGAGAAAAATGTTCGACTTGATGAATGCATCTGACCATTTCAGACACTTTCGTGTCTTACTGTCTTTTTATTTCTATTATTTTAGTTTTATCGCAAAGAGAGAGTAGCTTTTATGTGTAAAAGTATACAAATATATATGTGAGATGTAAAGAGCAGAAGTGTTTATGAAATGTGAAACTTTGCAAAGAGATGCAATAGAAGTAAAAATCTGTAGCAGCTTTTTGAATTTATGATGAAGACAGGGCCTCCTGTTTAGGTGCATGTTTCTATGGATGCTCACGTGTTTCAGCACCACTAGCAAACCTGCTGTTAGGAAAATGTAGCATTGCTTCATGACTTTCATGTTTGTTCTAAACAGAAATGATTCATTTTAAAAAAGAAATAAAAGTTTTACAGAGTAAAAAATGACTCAGAATTTCTTTCATTTCTGCAGGAAGTGAACATCGTGAGTCTTCTCATATTAACCTGTAGCCTACTAAACCTGCTTTGGCTCTGCTTTAGCTCCTGCCTCATCTGGAAACCGGTCTTATTTCACTCAGACTGCTACAGCTCAGTTGGTCCACATCAGCAGAAATGCTCTCAGGCTTTGTATCAGAGCAGATTTGAGTCACTTTTCAAAATAATGCTTCTTTAGGTGATCTTGAACCTCAGTGAAGCTACTCACTTCATGCCTACCTTTTTCTGAATGGACAGTTTCAGGAAGCCTGCAGAGGGGCAGCGCCCACGGCTTTTGATGAGTCCACCTGTCATGTTTCTGGCTGTCTGAGAGTTTAGAGTGTCTGAAGCTGAGCTTTTACCTCTCAGAAACCTTTACCCCACCCTTATAATGGATTGAAGAAATAACCCTGACCCTATGAGTTAATTCAGCTAAAATTTAGTCAGGGTTAAATAATTTGAACAAACTCCATGTAGGGTTAGTTTCCCCAATAATCATGCAGAAAGTTAAAGTTGTGCTTCTTTAAATGAGACCTCAGGTGGTGAGACTAGGGGCCAGAATATCATCCAATCCGGTCCCACACAGGGACAGGGCTGTGTGCTCAGTTCGCCTCTTTTCACTCTTACCAACAGCACAGCTATCCACTCCTCAAACACGGTTCTCAAGTTTGCAAGCGACACCACAGTAGTGTCTCATGACAAACCATGTACAGAGAGGAGATCCCAGTGCTGTTTATTGAACAATCTGATTTGATTTGATTGATTAGCATTCAAATATCTCAGTGAATACAGAATAAAGATGTACCACAAAGCAAGAAAGCATGAGACAAGGCTAATCAAAAGGTCTTGGCTGAATCATTTTCTTATTACGCCAACCCTTTTAACGAAAGATCTTTTTGCATGCAGCTCCTGTACACAGGGCTCGAAGCAAAGAATAAAACAAAGCAAAGCAAAAACAAAAAAACAAACAAAAAAACTTTCCACCTTAGATAAGTAACTACATCAAAGCAGACCAGTCAAGAGTTTCAGTATTATTATTTTTGCTCTTTTCATTCTTGATTTATATATTTTTCTAATACTCTATTTTTAAACATATTTTTAAACAAGGAAAATGAACTACACCTTGTTAAATCACTGTCATAACTATTCCACAGGTTACCTCCTCTAACAGAAACACATCTCTGCTTTATATTTGTCCTTATCTTGTTTTTTTTAAAGAAATCTGTTCCCCTTAAGTCATATTGACTCTCTCTGACTTTAAACAGCTTCTGAGTACTGCAGCAAAGCAAGTTATTTTGTGCTTTATACATTATCTGTGCCATTTTATATTCAACTAAATCATAAAATTTCAGGGTATTCAGATTAATAAACAAAATGTTAGTTGGTTCTATATAGTTTGATTGGTTTATAATTCTTATAGCTCTTTTTTGTAACTTGAAAATAGGAAGAGTGTTCGTTTTATATGCATTACCCCATATCTCCAGACAGTAAGTCATATATGGAAGCAACAGAGTACAATAAAGTGTGTATAATGATTTTTTGTTCAGGACATGCTTTGTTTTATAGAGAATTTTGTTTTCACATGGTTTATATGAGACTTCCAACTCAGCTTATCATCAATTATCACTCCAAGAAATTTATTCTCGTTCACTCTTTCAATTTCAATTCCATTAACCCTTATTTTAGATACATTTTTCATTTGTCTAGTGCCAAAAATAATCAATTTTGTTTTCTTTATATTTAATGATAACTTATTTACATCAAACCAGTTTTTTAATATATTTAACTCCTTTTCCGCTGTAGTCAGAAGCTGTTCTAGGTTTTTACCTGAGCAGTACAGAGTGGTGTCATCAGCAAACAATACACATTTTAACAGTTTGGAAACACTACATATGTCATTTATATATAATTTGAATAATTTAGGGCCCAGCACAGAGCCCTGAGGAACACCACAAGTTACCTTCAACTGCTTAGATTTTACATTATTGAATTCGACATATTGATATCTTTCATCCAGGTAACTTTTCATCCACTTGTATGCTAACCCTCTTATGCCATATCTCTCTAGTTTATTCATTAATATAGAATGATCAATTGTATCAAACACCTTTTTTAAGTCTATAAAAACACCAACAGTATATTCCTTATTATCTATAGCATTAGATATCCCTTCAACAAGTTCCATCACTGCCATCGAAGTGGACCTTTTCACTCTAAAGCAAGCCTATTCAAATGGCGGCCCGCGGGCCAAATGCAGCCCAGAAGCAACCTGCGAGTGGCCCTGCCTGTGGTCCTGGCAGAAACACAGAGAAAACGCAAAAAATTAATTCATTAATTAATTTTAAAAAAATTAAAAATTCCTACAGCGTAGTGTAGACTGTGAATGCAACACTCCTAGTAGCCTAGCAATATTTAACCCACAATGCACCGTGATGTAAACATATTAAACAATCATCGTAATATAAGATGCGACAACAGCATGTCTTTCTCACTCCAACGGCGCAAAATTGACAATGAAAACTGTCGGTTTAACCCTGCCTGGACTGACAAATACTTATTCATTTTACCGAGTTTAATAATCTTACAACCGGAGTTGTGCTACCATGGTGAGGGTCCTGTACAGCCCAAGAGAGAGCTGCAGCATCTTCCCTTCATGTTTGCTTCTTGGCGAAGAAGAAAAGGCCTTTCACAGATTCTGAAACGGTGAAATACTGCATGCTGGCCGTGGTGGATGCAGTGAAAAGTGATGAATAAATTAAAGTAAGTGTGACATCTGCTATTAAAAACGTACCCCTGTAGGACAGTTCAAATATTCGTAGAATTGAAGGCGTCAGACGAGTTTGAAATGCTGTTAGATGACCTGAAGAAAACTGATGTAATGTCTATAGCAGGAGATCACAGACAGAACTGATAATGCACAGTTGTGCGTATATGTCTGTTTTTTGGATGGGAAATTGCTCGGCTTGCTACCGTTAGAGGGACACACAGCTGGCGAAATGATGTTTGAGAAGATTTCAGCTCTTTTTGAGGAAAATGGTCTGGATATGAAGCGTGTCTGTATACTTGTGACCGATGGGGCTCCATCCATGGCAGGAAAAGTGAGTGGTCAGCGAAATATATATTTTAATTTGAAAGGGAATTATCAAAATGTTTTTTGTTATTATTATTAGTATTTCAAACGTGCAAAAAATAGTTTAGTTATAGCTCCCTTTTTTTTAAATAGACCTTTTGGTGTGCATTTGTGAGAGGTCACCACCAGATTTATAGGGGAAAAGGAATAAAAAAAATACTTGTTTTTCAGTACAGTTGTGTGGGTTTGAAACTGATCATGATCTGCTGCTTACTGGCTTCAAAAAAAAAATAAAAATCTGGCCCAGATAAATTCCTCGGTTTGAAAATCTGGCCCAACTAACTTCGTAGTTGAATAGGCATGCTCTAAAGCAGGGGTGCCCAATCCCGGTCCTCGAGAGCTACCGTCCTGCAGCTTTTAGGTGCATCCTTGTTCCCACACACCCGAATCAAATGAATGGCTTGTTATCAGGCCTTTGCCAAACATGATGGCATGCTGAAGAGGTAATCAAACCATTTGATTCAGCTGTGTTGGAGTAGGGATGCATCTAAAAGCTGCAGGATAGTAGCTCTCGAGGACTGGGATTGGGCAGCCCTGCTCTAAAGCCATGTTGTTTATCACTTAGGAGATTATGCTTCTCAATATATTTATCAAGTCTATTAACAAATAACTTCTCTAAAATTTTTGAGAACTGTGGGAGTAGTGATATTGGCCTGTAATTGGTAAACTGACATCTCTCTCCGTTTTTATGGATTGGAATAACTTTTGCTATTTTCATTTGTGAGGGAAACACACCAGTTTGAAAGGACAGATTACAAATGTATGCGAAAGGTTGCACTATATATTCTATAATACTTTTAACTAATATCATGTCAATACCAAAACAGTCAGTGGACTTTTTATTTTTAAATGTCTTCACAATGTTAATTATTTCTCTATGAGTTACAGCACCAATAAACATGGAGGACACATTCTGAGTAATATGTTTATTTAGGTCGTTATTATTTCTTGACTCTGGAATTTCTTTTGCTAAATTAAAGCCAACATTTACAAAGAAATCGTTAAATTCATTTGCTATGTCTTCAGTTTTATCAAGCACAATATCTTTATCTTTTTTAAAATAATCTGGATAATTCTTATTTTTTGAGCCCTTTTTGATTATACTGTTTAATATCCTCCATGTTTCTTGTGTGTTACTTCTACTTTGCTCCAATAATTTGTGGTAATATTCTTTCTTACTTGTTCTTATAATATTTACTAATCTATTTTTATATAACTTGTACTTTATTTCAGCATCTTTTGTCCTCTATATAGATTATTTTTCTTTTTACATGCATCTTCTATCCCCTTTGTGATCCATGGCTTATTTGATCTGTGGTGCTTTCTAGTGATCTTCATTAAAGGACAATGTTTTTCATATAGTGAAATTACAGTTGATAGGAATGCATCATATGCACTATTTGAATCTTCATTTGCAAAAACCTCATTCCAATTGTATTCCTTTCAGTCCACCTGGAGGACAGCAATGGCTCTTGTTGTTCTATGTCGTATCATATCAAATGTTTGATTCTTTTGTTCAGTTTTAATCCCAAAATAATTTTGGAAAATTGCAAAAACAGGAAGATAATCGCTTATATCAGTTATAAGAAATCCACCTACTATTTCATGGTCAATTTTATTTGTGAATATATTATCTATCAGTGTAGCTGTATCAGTTGTTATTCTACTTGGTTTTATAATTGTCAGGCTCAGGAGGGACTCAGAGGCAGACCGTCACTAAGGTTCACAATTTATTTACACGTAGACACCAGGTGCGGGTATATACAAGTGAGGGGGCACAGGAAGAGGGTCTCCGGGGAACACAGGCACGGGAAGGGAACGGCTATATACACAATCCACTGAAGCTCAGGTAGCTCGGGCTCCGGTCTTTAGGTCACCGAACGGCGGTCCTCAGGCTGGCGAGAAATCTGGCACAGAGAGGAAAGGCAGGTAAGTAGTGGCACGACAGAAACTCGGAAAAAGGCTCAGATAGGTGATGACACTGACGAGTGTTACACAATAATCCAGCGAGGAAGCACTCTCAGCAGCTGCCTTAAGAAGTGAGTGAGATGATTGTTTGCAGGTGTCCGAGCCAGGGGCTGGAGCCGTCATGACTCCGCCCCGGTAGAGCGCAGTGCGCGGAAGGGGAGAGAGGGAGATGCAGCACAACAAAAACACTTGTAGCCATACAGAGTCAGCCGAGAAGGCACAGGCTCATGACAATAATTACAGGGAAAAGGGAGTTACTATACATTGTATTGATGAAATCTGTTGTTTTCTGATGTCCATTTGGGTTTAGCAAATCTATATTAAAATCACCACAAATTATTTGCACTTTTTTATCATTTAGGTTGCTAAACATAGCAGCAAGTTTTTCATTGAATATCTCAAGGCATGAACCTGGTGTCCTATAGATGTCACGGTCCGGGGCAGCGGCCGTGTGGAGAGCGGAAGGAGGACTCAAAACGCAGCACTTATTCAGGTGTGAGGGTGATTTATTGATAATATCCAATATAAAGTGGGGATGGTAAAACAGAACTAAGGATGAACTAACTGGGAGAAACTACACAAAGAAATAGCAAACCTGAGCATGAAGGGAGAACAGCAGGGAGAGCACGCAGGGGATTACACCAGGTATGAACACAGACGACGCGACGAGGAGCAGAGGAAATCACACACTATAAGTACACAAAGAGACACTGGGAAATCACACACAGGTGGGGGAAACAGCTGGACCTGATTAACCTGACGAGACAGGGGAACACTAACACCAGGGACCAACAGAGGGAGCACAAACCCAGAACCCAGTGTCTAAAATCCCAAACACAAACCATCCCAAAACAGCCATGAATAATAATGAAAGTAATAACAATAAAGAACATAAACATAAAGTCACTGAGTCATGGTCGCAGGACCATGACAATAGATGCAACTTATAATTATATTGCTAGCTTTTTCAACATGGATTTCAATAGTAACACATTCCAATACGTCATCTATGGTGCTTTACATACATTCAATCAGACTACATTTCAAAACTTTATCAACATATAAAGCAACACCGCCTCCTTTTTTATTCACCCTGTTCATTGTAAATAATTCGTATCCTTCCAGTCCCATTTCACTAACTTTTTCATTATCGAGCAATGTTTCTGATATTGCAATTATATTAAACTTTTTTAACTTACTTAAACATTCTGTAATTTTAGAAAAATTTTATACAGGCTTCTACTATTGAAATGTATGACCGACAATGCATTTGCCATTTTAATATTCACATTGAATTGGTCATCTGTATAGTACTCACAAGTATTATTGGTGTTATTGTAGAAGTGGGTATCTGGGTCAATGTTACTTTCAGGGTCTTGCATGTTGTGCTCTGCATAGTTAAACGTTTTGAAGTTCGTTTTCTCAGAGTGTGGCAAAATAACCACCTTGACAGTCCTTTTCATAATCAAATTCTTCCTCTTCAATATCTCTGAATGGAAACCTATAATCTGTGTCCAAACTTGTCATTTATGTGTTTTTGTTTTTGTTTTTGTTGTTTCCATTGTTTTTTGAGCCGTAAGGCCAGAAACACTTTCCATACCCATTGTTCATTATCCAATCGTCACTTTTCCAATAGATTCCATAGCAGATTCCTGATTATTTGTATTGCTCTAAGTCTTTGAGTTCTCTTATCATCACAACTTTCGCTTCTTCGGGATTGCCATTTAGTCTTATCATTACTTTGCAGTTCCTCATCCATGTCGCTTGTATCTTATTTTTTTTTCTCAGGCTGCGTGCCTGTCTTGCAATTTCAGCAGTCTTTTTTGTTAAATGTTCATTTAAATACAAACCGGTCCCTTTTAGCTTCCTACCCTGTTTCAGTTTTTGTTTTACTGTCTTTTCTGGGGAGCGTGTGGCATGCTGCAATATGATGGCTCTGAATACATACATTCTTCGTTTCAAGGAATTTTATCACTTGCTGTTCAAGCGTTTGCAGCTCCTCTACCGGGGCATCTTCACCGTCTTTACCTCCGCCAGCTGTTACTCTGGCATAGGTTTGGTGTTGCGTCTCCAATCCACTTATGACTAAGTCATCCATTCTTGTCTATTGTTCAAGGTCCTCGATTCGCCGTTCCAAGTCGACAATCTGGTGCTTAACACCAGCAAGACCAAGTCTTGCATAGTCTTGTAGTCATAGTAGACTACAGGAGGTCCAGGAGGACAGAGCACTCACTTCTCCTCATCCAACGGGAGGTGGTGGAGTTTGTAGACAACATCAAATTCCTGGGCCTCCACATTACCTCGGGTCTGACCTGGTCACTGAACACCTCGTTTCTGAACAAAGACTCTTCTTACTTAATAACTGAATTTCATAGTATAATCTTCACGGGCTTCATCCGAAGCACACTCTTTTGATTTGCTCACAAATTTATTTTCACAATATTCACTCACTGTGTCTTTATTAACTAGCTTAGCTCGTAGCCGACTCGTTAGCAGCATGGCCTCTTCACATGTCCCTCCTGCACTTTCCTGCTCATTGTGTCAGATGTTTAGTTACTCCTCGGCCTCCTTTAGCAGTAATGATATCTGTAACAAATGTAGCATATTTGCAGCTATGGAGGCCAGGATTACTGAATTGGAGACTCGGCTTCGCACCCTTCATTCACCCATAGCTAGCCAGGCCCCTGTAGCTGGTGCAGCCGAAGATAGTGTAGGCCCCGCTAGCTGTTCCCCGGCAGACCCCAAGCAGCTGGGGAAAGAGGGCGGCTGGGTGACGGTGAGGAGGAAGCATAGTCCTAAACAGAAGCCCCGGGTACACTACCAACCCGTTCATGTGTCTAACCGTTTTTCCCACTCGGCGACACACCCGCCGGGGGTCAAACTCTGGTAATTGGTGATGCTGTTCTCAGACATGTGAAGCTAGAGACACCGGCAACCATAGTCAATTGTCTTCCAGGGGCCAGAGCAGGCGACATTGAAGGAAATTTAAAACTGCTGACTAAGGGTAAACATAAATTCAGTAAAATCATAATTCACGTCGGCAGTAATGACAACCCGGTTACACCAATCGGAGGTCACTAAAATCAATATTGAATCGGTGTGCAACTTTGCCAAAACAATGTGGGACTAGCCGCATGTTCTCCTTAAAATGTTGGCTGTCTGTGTCATGGTCCTGGGTCGTGTGACCCAGTATTGAGTTTTATGTATCTTTTGTATTCATTTATGCTTTAGCTTAGTTCGTCTAGTTAATTTCTAGGGTGCTGTTTAGCCCTTTGTTTCTTAGCTGTTTCTGTCATCTCCCTGTACTCAGTCTCCCTGGTTCGTGCGTCTACCTGTCATGCATCATGTCTGCGTGGTTATGTTTAGTTCATGTCATGTCTAATCTCCATGTTTCCTGTTTTACTTTGAAAGTCTGTATTCAATGTCAGTGTATTTAGTTTCACTTCTCCTGTCCTGTCTTTAGGTTCATGTGTGTCAGCTGTGCTCCCATGTGTGGCGACTTCCCCTGATCATCCCTCATGTGTATTTAGTCTCTGTGTTTCATGCAGTCTGTGTCACGTCGTCTGTGTTCCCACCCTCCATGTCCTCACGGCCAGTCTTTACAGTCATCATCATGGTCCTCTGAGTCTTCTTAGTTTATCATATCTGTTTCCCAGTTTAGTTAAGTTCAGTTTAGTCACGGTGTTTCTGCTTTGTGTGAGACCTGTCATCAGCCATAATAAAGGCTCGCTTTCAGTTTAAGTTTACTCCGGTCTACTCTCTTGTGTTCGCACCTGGGTCCATCACACACACCACCGCATGGTCTGTCTCCTCAGATCGTGACAGTCTGAGTGGTGTCCCAGAAACAATGTGGGCTTCATAGATAATTGGCAAACCTTCTGGAGGAAACCTGGTCTTGTTAGGAGAGACGGCATCCATCCCACTTTGGATGGAGCAGCTCTCATTTCTAGAAATATGGACAAATTTATTAAACCCCCCAAAATATGACTATCCAGAGTTGGGACCAGGAAGCAGAGTTGCAGTCTTACACGCCTCTCTGCAGCTTCTCTCCTCCTGCTACCCCCCCAAAAACCCATCTCCATAGAGACTGTGTCAGCTCCCAAACAGACAAAAAACAAACTAAAAACCAGCAACAAACAACTTAAACATAAACAATTACAAAGAAAGAACAATACAGCATCCACATCTGAACCAAAGAGTAAAACAGTGAAATGTGGATTATTAAATATTAGGTCTCTCTCCTCCAAGTCTCTGTTAGTACATGACTTAATAATTGATCAACAAATTGATTTACTCTGCCTTACAGAAACCTGGTTGCAGCAGGATGATTATGTTAGTTTAAATGAATCAACACCCCCGAGTCATTCTAACTACCAGAAACCTCGAAGCACAGGCCGAGGGGGAGGTGTGGCAGCAATTTTTCACACCAGCCTATTAATTAATGAAAGACCCAGACAGACTTTTAATTCATTTGAAAGCCTGATGCTTAACATTGTCCACCCCAGCTGTGAAACTCAGAAACCAGTCTTACTTGTTATCATCTATCGTCCACCTGGGCCTTACACAGAGTTTCTGTCTGATTTCTCAGACTTTATATCTAATTTAGTTCTGAGCTCAGATAAAATAATTATTGTGGGTGATTTTAACATCCATGTAGATGCTAAAAATGACAGCCTCAACATGGCATTTAATCTGTTATTAGACTCAATTGGCTTCTCTCAAAATGTAAAAGAACCCACCCACCACTTTAATCACACTCTAGATCTTGTTTTAACATATGGCATAGAAACTGAACATTTAACAGTGTTTCCTGAAAACCCTCTCCTGTCTGATCATTTCCTGATAACATGTACATTTACAATAATTGATTACACAGCGGTGAAGAGTAGACTTTTATCAAAGTAGATGTCTTTCTGAAAGCGCTGTAACTAAGTTTAAGAATATAATCCACCCACTGTTATCATCTTCAATGCCCTGTACCAACACAGAGCAGAGCAGCTATCTGAACGCTAACCCAACAGAGGTCGATTATCTTGTTAATAATTTCACCTCCTCACTACGTACGACTCTGGATACTGTAGCTCCTGTGAAAACTAAGGTCTCTAATCAGAAGTACCTGACTCCGTGGTATAATTCTCAAACACGTACCCTAAAGCAGATGACTCGTAATCTGGAGAGGAAATGGCGTGTCACAAATCTAGAGGATCATCATTTAGCCTGGAGAAATAGTTTGCTGCTTTATAAGAAAGCCCTCCGCAAAGCCAGAACATCTTACTATTCATCACTGATTGAAGAAAATAAGAACAACCCCAGGTTTCTCTTCAGCTCTGTAGCCAGGCTGACAAAAAGTCAGAGCTCTTTTGAGCCAACCATCCCTTTAACGTTAACTAGTAATGACTTCATGAACTTCTTCACAAATAAAATTTTTTTCATTAGAGAAAAAATTACCAATAATCATCCCACAGATGTAATATTATCTACAGCTACTCTTAGTACCATTGATGTTAAGTTAGACTCTTTTTCTCCAATTGATCTTTCTGAGTTAACTTCAATAATTACTTCCTCCAAACCATCAACGTGTCTTTTAGACCCCATTCCTACAAAACTGCTCAAAGAAGTCCTGCCATTAATTAATTCTTCGATCTTAAATATGATCAACCTATCTCTAATGATCGGCTATGTACCACAGGCCTTCAAGCTGGCTGTAGTTAAACCTTTACTCAAAAAGCATCTCTAGACCCAGCAGTCTTAGCTAATTATAGGCCAATCTCCAACCTTCCTTTATATCAAACATCCTTGAAAGAGTAGTTGTCAAACAGCTAACAGATCATCTGCAGAGGAATGGTTTATTTGAAGAGTTTCAGTCAGGTTTCAAAGCTCATCACAGCACAGAAACAGCTTTAGTGAAGGTTACAAATGATCTTCTTATGGCCTCTGACAGTGGACTCATCTCTGTGCTTGTCCTGCTAGACCTCAGTGCAGCGTTCGATACTGTCGACCATAATATCCTATTAGAGCGATTAGAACATGCTGTAGGTATTACAGGTACTGCACTGCAGTGGTTTGTATCATATCTATCTAATAGACTCCAGTTTGTGCATGTAAATGGAGAGTCCTCTTCACACACTGAGGTTAATTATGGAGTTCCACAGGGTTCAGTGCTAGGACCAATTCTGTTTACATTATACATGCTTCCCTTAGGCAGCATCATTAGAAGACATAGCATACATTTACACTGCTATGCTGATGACACCCAGCTCTGTCTGTCCATGAAGCCAGATAACACACACCAATGAGTTAAACTGCAGGAATGTCTTAAAGACATAAAGACCTGGATGGCCGCTAACTTTCTGCTTCTTAATTCAGATCAAACTGAGGTTATTGTACTCGGCCCTGAAAATCTTAGAAATATGGTATCTAACCAGATTCTTACTCTGGATGGCATTACCTTGGCCTCCAGTAACGCTGTGAGGAACCTTGGAGTCATTTTTGACCAGGACATGTCCTTCAATGCACATATTAAACAAATATGTAAGACTGCGTTCTTCCATTTGCGCAACATCTCTAAAATTAGAAATATCCTGTCTCAGAGTGACGCTGAAAAACTAGTTCGTGCATTTATTACTTCCAGGCTGGACTAGTGTAATTCATTATTATCAGGATGTCCTAAAAACTCGCTGAAAAGCATTCAGTTAATCCAAAATGCTGCAGCAAGAGTCCTGACAGGGACTAGAAAGAGAGAGCAGATTTCTCCTGTTTTGGCTTCCCTTCATTGGCTTCCTGTTAAATCCAGAATTCAAAATCCTGCTCCTCACATACAAGGTCTTAAATAATCAGGCCCCATCTTATCTTTATGACCTTGTAGTACCATATCACCCTATTAGAGCACTTCGCTCTCGCTCTGCAGGCCTACTTGTTGTTCCTAGAGTATTTAAAAGTAGAATGGGAGGCAGAGCCTTCAGTTTTCAGGCCCCTCTTCTGTGGAACCAGCTTCCAGTTTGGATTCAGGAGACAGACACTATCTCTACTTTCAAGATAAGGCTTCAAACTTTCCTTTTTGCCAAAGCATATAGTAAGGGCTGGACCTCCCTTAGTTATGCTGCAATAGACGTAGGCTGCCGGGGATTCCCATGATGCATTGAGTTTTTCCTTTCCAGTCACCTTTCTCACTCACTATGTATTAATAGACCTCTCTGCATTGAATCATATCTGTTATTAACCTCTGTCTCTCTTCCACAGCATGTCTTTATCCTGTCTTCCTTCTCTCACCCCAACCAATCACAGCAGATGGCCGCCCCTCCCTGAGCCTGGTTCTGCCGGAGGTTTCTTCCTGTTAAAAGGGAATTTTCCCTTCCCACTGTCGCCAAAGTGCTTGCTCATAGGGGGTCATATGATTGTTGGGTTTTTCTCTGTATCTATGAAGCGCCTTGAGGCGACTTTTGTTGTGATTTGGCGCTATATAAATAAAATTGAACTGAATTGAATTGAATTGAAGACTAATCTAGCTCAGATTAATAGAACTACTTTGTACTAGAGATGGACCGATCCGATATTACGTATCGGTATCGGTCCAATACTGACCTAAATTACTGGATCGGATATCGGAGAAAAATAAAAAATGTAATCCAATCCATTAAATATCACGAAAGCACCTCACAAAACTTGCAACACGCCGTAACTCGCCTCAGAACGTTAGCAGTCGGAGCAGTATGCATCACGTGATAGAGCGGCTGTGGCATGCAGGACCTGTCGGTGGTCTGGATAGCATTTGGAGCTTCGCTAGCAACCCGGCATTTCATCTCCGACAAAGTTATCCCCGAGAGAAGTAAAGCAAGTGTGTAAGTCCATCTCTGAATGTTTGTAAAGCATTCCTGCGTTAAGCTTAACGAGCGACTGCCTCTCGCTCTCCAGCTGCTACTTCAATCATGAAACTGCTTAATGATCAGCTGATCGGCTTTTCTGTCGCGAGTCCGTGTCTCTAGTTTGCTTTTGGCCCACTTTGCACCAGAAAGAGGAAACCAGCGGCTGAACAACAGCAACACGTTTAAGCTTGATCAGCTGTTGTTAGAATGTATTTAATATTACTTTCTACTCGAGGATCTTTTTCTACGTAGCTGACGCTGGTAACTGTGCAGGGGCGCATCTAGCAAAGTTTAGCCAGGGGGGCCGATAGGGCATTAACAGGGAAAAGGGGGCACAAAGACATACTTTTCTTTCTTATTCTCATTTAAAATGTCTCGCTTTTAATTATTTAATATTTATCTGAATCTTACACCCAAAGTTTTAATCTGATGTAAAATGTATAGAAGTCCATTACTGCATATAGTAACTGTTAAGTCTAATATACCCTAGTAAGCTATAGTACTTTTTCCTTTGGGAAGCTACCATCTGTGCAGTCTGCAATTTTGTTGAAGAAAGCGCCTTGAGGCGACTTTTGTTGTGATTTGGCGCTATATAAATAAAATTGAATTGAATTGAATTGAATTGAAAGATGTTGAATCTATTTAATATTTCTTGAAAAATAATTGATTTCTGTGCATTTTTTTTCACACTGCATCAAATTAAGGTTGATTACGTCGATTAAGCATCATGAGGTGGAGCGTGAGGGGTGGTTACTATTTTTTATTTATTTATTTTTGTTGTTGCTGGGAGTTGGAACCCTATTAGTTAGGTTGCTTAATATTTATGCTAAGTACTCTTTAAAATACCAGAATAGGGAGGATGGTGTAGGTTTAAGTTTATTAGATTGATCAGTATTGCTGAACTATGAAATATTTTT
Source organism: Astatotilapia calliptera (assembly GCF_964374335.1). Taxonomy (NCBI): domain Eukaryota; kingdom Metazoa; phylum Chordata; class Actinopteri; order Cichliformes; family Cichlidae; genus Astatotilapia; species Astatotilapia calliptera. The sequence continues at coordinate 422,958 of NC_137434.1, forward strand.
TTTTGCATACAGGTATAACAGAATAGCTTTAGTGTAGTTGTTATTTTAAACTTGAGTATGAACTTATACAAAATGCAGCAAGATATTTAAAAAACAGTTTTGTTGATTAAAAAACACTATATCGGATTCATATCGGTATCGGCAGATATCCAAATTTATGATATCGGTATCGGACATAAAAAAGTGGTATCGTGCCATCTCTACTTTGTACTAGCGGACCGAAAGTGTTACTGACGGGAATCTACAGCGTCTTGAGCTGAATTAAAACTTCAGAAGTCATTCGTCATGTTGAATGACCAGCAGATAAACTCTCAGATTGGTAATAAATGTATTACATGTATAAGAACAAGTGTCATGTTAACAAATGATAGCCGTACCCTGAATTCAGACTGTTTCTAGCAGAATTCCAAAGTTGTCATCTTGGACCCTCTCAGAGTACCCCCTCTGTATGCTTGCAGAGACCCTACAGTAGGGAAACATGCAAAACAGTGTCCAAACCTTTGTGTTTTAGCTTTATTTATGTCTTACACAGCATCCCAACTCTGTGAATAGTTAGTCTAATTAGTGCAGCATTACTGGATCATCTCTGTTTGAAGTGATATAATATGATATACAACAGTTTGCAGACCACTTCAGGGGAAAAATCAGCGCCATCAGATCTGATATTTTATCTAATCGCGATATGTTTGTAAACACATCTGAGGGCTCGATTGTACCTGAGGAGACACTGGACAGCTTTGTCCTGGTTAATGCTTGTTCACTCAGTGAGACCCACCACATGTCTTTTAGATCCAATCCCTTCTTCACTCTTTAAAACACTTTATGGATTTTTTGAGGCTGAGCTTTTACACATGATGAATTGCTCTCTTCAGTTGGGTGTCTTCCCTGCTGCCTTTAAAACGGCGGTGGTGAGACCCCTTCTGAAGAAGAGCAATTTGGATTGTAATGATTTTAAAAACTACAGACCTGTATCCAACTTACCATTTTTAAGTAAAATCTTAGAAAAACTTGTTTTTACTCAGATTACTGATTTTCTCAATGATAGACAGATCCTGGAGATATTCCAGTCTGGATTTAGGGTGAACCACAGCACAGAGACGGCTCTCCTAAAGGTTTTAAATGATCTTAGATGTAACTGGGACGCCCAAAAGCTCTCAGTCCTGGTGCTACTGGATCTAAGCGCAGCCTTTGATACAGTAGACCACGCTATTCTTTTAAACAGACTGAAACACATGGTGGGCCTCTCTGGTGCTGTACACAGCTGGTTCACTTCCTATCTCTCTGACAGAACTTTTATGGTGAGTATGATTACATGCTCCTCTAAGATCCATAGAATGACATGTGGTGTGCCTCAAGGGTCGGTTTTAGGCCCTGTACTTTTTAATTTGTATATGCTCCCTCTCGGCGGTGTCATCAGGAGGCATGGAGTGAACTTCCACAGTTACGCTGATGACACTCAGCTGTACATCTCCGTGTCTCCTGATGACACATGACCAATGGATGCCCTTTTTAACTGTATTTTAGATATACGATCTTGGATGGCAGAAAACTTTTTACAGCTTAACCAGGACAAAACTGAAGTTTTAATCGTCGGTCCTGAGGCTCAGAGAGAGAAACTCTTGTCTAAATTAGAGGCATTTTCACTATGTCCTTCGCTACAAGTGAAAAACCTGGGTGTTATTTTTGACTCTGAGCTTGGTTTTATCCCACATATTAAACATGTGACCAAAATTGGATTTTATCATCTAAAAAATATAGCCAGAGTCCGCCCTATTCTCTCTCGGGCCAACACGGAGATGCTGATGCATGCTTTTATTACCAGTCGCATTGATTACTGTAATGCCCTGCTCTCTGGTCTTCCTAAGAAGAATATTTCAACTTTACAACTTTTGCAAAACTCGGCAGCTCGTGTGCTGACGAAGACCAGAGGGCGGGCCCACATTACACCGGTTTTAGAATCGCTGCATTGGCTCCCCGTGTGTTTCAGGATCGATTTTAAAGTTCTTTTACTGGTTTTTAAATGTCTTAATGGTCTTGGGCCTTCTTATCTCTCAGATCTGCTTTTACCATATGAACCCTCGCGGACCCTGAGTTCCTCTGGTATTGGCCTTTTAATTGTCCCTAAAGTCAGGACACATACTCACGGAGAGGCAGCTTTTCAGTGGTATGGTCCTCGTCTGTGGAACAGCCTGCCGGAGGAGCTCAGGGCCGCAGAGAACGTACATGTTTTTAAGAACAGGCTCAAGACCCACCTTTTTAATTTAGCTTTTACTTAGCGTTTATTTATTTTATGCTTATTTATTCTATCCTGTTATTCTATTATTAATTTAGGCTTTACCTAATATTTATTGATTTTATTCTTATTCATTTTTTAATCTTGTTACTCTATTTATATTTATATTGTATCCTGTTCTTATTTATTTTATCATTTTACCCTGTATATATCGTATTGCGTCATATCTCCAGTGTTTCCTCAGAGGGCGCTCTCTGCACCGGGGCTGTGATCGACTGTGGCTGCTGGGTCTCTGGGGGTCCTCTCAGCCTGGCTGGGGGGCTCCTTTGCCTCCCTCCTGCTGTGTGCCCAGCCTGGAGGCTGCGGTCTGTGACCGGCTCCCGGTGCAGACGGCTCCCTGTTATAGTGTTTCCTCACTTGGCTCATGCGAGCCCAGCCCAATTTTTACTCTTTAAGTGTGCGCGTGTGTGTATGTGTGTGTGTGTGTGGGGGGGGATATGTGTGTATTCACATCATTTATGTTAATGAGAGTGTGGGGAGTGAGTTGGAGGGTGGGGTGGGCTGTTTTTAACTATGTAAAGCACTTTGTGCTACATTGTTTTTTGTATGAAAAGTGCTTTATAAATAAAGATTGATTGATTGATTGAACTATCACTGAAACAGCAAACTTTGTAAATAAACAAACAACACTTCTCATTCTCTAAACGTTTGGCCACAGCTGTAGATTACACTATCAGTGCTTGTTCACTCTTGATAATAATTACATTTCTACATTCTCTTTGTGCATTTACAGGTAAACAATATCTTATATTTTATTTAAATGACTGCTTTGTCTTTGAAAAGGTGAAGAGCCTGAGGCCGGTGACAGTCCAGTTCTACTCTAAGTACATCCTTACAGTGGCTCACAGGACAAGGCCACATTCCTGTCCTGCCAGAAGAGAAGAGAAACTTCAGTCTTCGTGCAGTTCAACCACACCTGTCATATTCTGTATGACAGGGGTCTCAAACTCCAGTCCTCGAGGGCCGGTGTCATGCAACTTTTCCATGTGTCCCTGGTGCAACACAACTGAATACAATTAGTAGTAAATCAAGTTTAGGTGGAGTTTATTTTCGTTGTGCTGACTTTTTACAGTCAGTTACAATAACTTGTACTGCTAGCTAACATGACAGAGTTTCTATACAGCTGGGTGGGTGCTATGATGTTACTGATAGTGAACTTTATTTTATTTATAAGGTTAGTTAGTAGAGTTTCCAATGGCTCCTTAAAAATGGAATGGTCCCTCATTCAGAGAAAATATTACACGTTTCGTATTGAGCTGAGTAGAGATGCAGTTTGTCCCGGACTTTAGCTATAATGAAAAAAAGACACAAAGCTGGAGTTATTCTGTGTTTACGCTGCACAGCTGCATCTACTTCTCTCATTCTCTCCCCTCCCTCTCCTGTTGCTACTTCAATCATGAAACTGATCAATGATCAGCTGATCGGCTCTCTTGCTTGTTTATCGCCCACTTTGCGCCAGAAAGAGGAAACCAGCGGATGTCGCGCTAAACAACAGCAGCACGTTTAAGCTTGATCAGCTGTTGTTAGAATTTATTTAATATTAATTTCTAGTATCAGCTGATGTTTGCTGGAGCCACAGCTGTAAACCTGCTGGTCATGATGTCGGTTTGGATATGTGGTGAGAGGGAAACATGAAGATGAAACCAGGAGATGTCCTTACTGAATCATCAGAGCTGAACAGGTGATGGAGAAACAGGTTTACCTTTTAGGTGACATGGATGAGTTGAAGTTATGAACTGTTTCTGAGAGACAAATAACACCAGGATCCTTTTTTTACGTAGCTGACAGCTGGTAACTGTGCAGGGGCGGGTCTAGGAAAGTTTTGCCAGGGGGCCAGGTAGGGCATTAACAGGGAGAGGGGGGCACAAAGACATACTTTTCTTTCTTATTCTCATTTAAAATGTCTCACTTTTAATAAATAATTATCTGAATCTTACAACCAAAGTTTTTATCTGATGTAAAATGTATAGAAATCATACACATACCAAAAAGACTACATCACTGTCACAACAACGTTTATTTTCATTCAAAGGCTTTATGGCTTTAATACCTGTTGGGCCGGTCTCTAGTCAAAATGCCCGATTTTTTTTGTCACAGTCCAGCCCTGCAGGTTAATACTGGTAGTGTCACCATGCCAGCTGACTGCATTTCATCATCAGCCAGTGTTGTTCTTTATACATCAATATTACCAAAGTTTACCATAAGGCAGCATAGAAAGTATTTACTTGCTTTCAGGTTTCATTCAAATGTTAGTCTTTTCAGTAGGGATGGGTATCGTTTAGGTTTTATCCGATACCAGTACCAAACCGGTACTTTTGAAACGGTGCCAGTGCTTAAAGAAACTTTGTCCAAAAACCTCTCATGTTCAGCTGTTTTTTTTGTAAAAAGATAACAATGTTAGCGTTTTCTGCAGCTATAGGGCATATTTGGTATCACTCTTGGCTGGAAGCAGTGCTTAAACAATGGAAAAAACACAAACTTTGTGTCACGGTTCTGGGTCCGTTGGACCCAGTATTTTGAGTTCATTATGTTTTGGTACTTTTGCATCATGGATTTTCCTTTATGTTTCTCTGATACTTGGTGTTTCAGTTATCTTGGTGTTTTTCTATATTATGATTTATGATCTGATACTGTTGTGATTATGATTATCATTTAGTAGCCTTTGGTCAGTGTCAAGTCTGTCTCTGTCTAGTCTGTGTCTTAGTAAAGTGTGTTTTGTTTCCTGTTTTACTTTGAGGGTTCTTGTTCCTGTCTGATGTTAGCGTGTGCAGCTTTGTTCCCCCTGTCTCGTTAGCCCTGATCTCTCCCAGCTGTGTCTCCCTCCTGTTGCCGATTCCCCCGTTACTACCCTGTGTATATAAGCCCTGTGTTTTCCCATGCTCGGTGTTGCGTCGTACCATCAGATTATGCCTGTGTGTCCTTGGTCTCAGTGTTCCATCATCACTTCATGTTTGTTTTCCTGCCAGCAATAAAGCTGAGGTTTTTGAGTTTCAATTCTGTGTTCGAGTCCTGCATTTGGATCCTCATCTCTGCCTGCCCGCACACAGAGCCCTGACACTTTGTCCAAAAACCTCTCATGTTTAACTGTTTTCCACTTTTTCTTTGGTCATTTTAGCTTTTTTGGCCAGGGTGAAGGGAGTATCTGCCATCAAAACAAGAAGACAGCTGCATGTAACTACGACGGTGTTTGCTAGTTCACCTTACATGCATTAATGTAATAATGTGGTTAGCCTACTAAACGTAAATTACACACGAACAACATTAAGCAGAGAAGAACAGCTGCTGCTGCCATCATCATCATTTCTGCTACACTGGCAGGGCTAGGGGCCAGGACTCTCCTCTTCGGGTTCTTGGGGGATGTTGCTAACTCTGGGTCCGATAACAGGCAACCCACCCGCAGTAGATGTGCTCGGTGTGAGGTCTCGCAGCAAGCTATCAAATACTGTGCATTTCTCGGCTTTTAAAAAAACGCTATGCGTTACCAGGTGTTTCATCGGATTTGAGGTGTTACCTCCTTTGACAGTATCAGCTTAAAGCACTTGTTGCAGGCTGCTGAGTTTGCATCTTTTGCTGTGAAGTACAGCCAGACTTTGACCGCTTCACCTTGGGCATTTTTAATCTGTAGCTCTGCTCTAAAAGAATGTACGTACCTGGGCCCGCCTACTATCCTCGGAAAGGTAAAATGATTGGCTAGAATCTAAAGTGTGTGACATCTCAGGGAGGAAAAAAGCACAGAAATGAAGCACCGAAATGTGCGCTGCTTTTCGGTCTAGTTACTACCGTTTATGTCAAAACCGGTGCCATGATGGCACCAGAAACCGGTACCCATCCCTACTTTTCAGTTGTTTCCCCACTTTTTTCCTGTTTCAAAATCAAACACCAGTTTGTGATAAGATTATCTTCTTTTTTTAACAGGCAGATAAACTTTTGCACTGCTATGAACCTCATACACTGACTTGGTTCCTTTTTTTCACCTGTTCTGAACGAATTTCCACCCACTGTACAGTTATTCTGTTCTTATCGTTTAAAGCCAGTGTGCATATTGTCTTTGCTCTATAAATCAGATGAGTCTGCAGTTAAACTTTCTGATCTGGAATGGTAATGATCTAAATCATCCAGTCAAGAGAAAAAAGGTTTTCTCACATGTTAAACACCATAACAGTGACGTGGCTTTCCTGCAGGAGACCCACGTCAGGGCTTCTGATAACGTCCGTCTCTTCTCCCGTTGGAGGGGCCAGTATTCGCACTCACTTTTCCAAGCTAGGGCACATGGGGTCTCTATATTGGTCAGGCAGAACATTCCCTTTGAGGCCCACAATGTCATAGCAGACAAATATGGCAGATATGTCATAGTCAGTGGGAAACTGTATAACAGTCTTGTTGCCCTAGTAAATGTGTATGCTCCTAATATAAATGACGAGAATTTCTTTAAACAACTATTCTCCTCTTTACCCGACTTAAACATCTACTCTCTTTTTCTGGGGGGTGATTTTAACTGCTGGTTAGACCCAGCCCCGGATCACTCATCTACTAAGAGTAATGTTCTAAGCAAATCTGCATCTGTCATTCATGCCTTTCTATCAGAATATGGAATGTGTGATGTTTGGCGTACCCTAAATCCTCATAAAAGAGATTACTCCTATTTTTCACATGTGCACCATACATATTCAAGAATTGATTACTTTATCATTGACACTACTTGTCTGCAGCAGGTCCACTCCTGTGCCTACAATAGCGTAGTTATTTCTCTTACTCTGTTTCTGTCTCTTCCACATCTTCCTGTTAAAGCTGCACAGTGGCGCTTCAATTCAACCATTCTGTCTGATGAAAATTTTGTAAAGTTTATCCAGGATGAGATACGCTTTTACTTTGCCACCAACTCTTCCCCAGAGACTTCCAGCCTTGTCGTATGGGATGCCTTTAAGGCTTACAGTATATCAGAGGCCAGATTATTGGTTATTTAGCAAGAATTAAAAAAACAGTCCACCCGTGAAAGGAATAAGTTAATGCAACAAATTAAGAAGACCGATGAACAGTATGCTCTTAAATAGAGTCGTGAAATATTTAAAAAGCGTGTTGAACTCAAAACAAGACTTGACCTACTCACAACGTACTCAACTGAACGTTTACTCTTACATGAGAAATAAAAATTTTATATGCATGGTGACAAACCTGATAAATTACTGGTGAGCCTTCTAAAAGGTTCTAGGGCAAGGCAAAGTATTCTTAAAATTCGACAACAAGACGGCAACATAGTCACAGATCATGAAAAAATCAATGAAGTATTCAGGGATTTTTACACCTCAGAGTCCCAAACTGTCTGCAATTCCGTGAATGATTTCTTAGCTAAACTTGACATTTCTGAAATTCCACCAGAACATAGAACAAGGCTGGATGAACCCATCTCTCAGTTAGAAGTTTCCTTAGCTGTAGCTTCAATGCAATCTGGGAAGTGTGCAGGTCCAGATGGCTTTCCGTCAGAGTTTTTCAAACACTTCTCTTCATTACCCTCAAAGACTGCATCAGACAGGGATCTCTTCCTCAGTCATTCTATGAAGCCTGTATTACACTTATTACAAAGAAAGGAAAAGATCCGTTGGAATGTGCCTCCTATAGACCCATTTCTCTAATGAACACAGACACTAAAATACTAGGCAAGATACTTGCCCGTAGACTAGAAATAGTTCTTCCAAAAATTATTTCAAAAGACCAGACAGGCTTCATTAAAAATCGTCAATCATATTTTAACATAAGGAGGCTGTTTAATATAGTCTACTCCAGCCACACATATTCTGATGAATGTGTAGTCTCTCTTGACGCTGAAAAGGCCTTTGATCGAGTTGAGTTCCACTATCTCTTTGCAGTCCTTGATAGATTTGGCTTTGGAGCAAAATTTACCTCATGGATTAAATTACTCTACTCTTAACCACACAGCAAATCCAGCATGTCCAAATTAACACTGTCGGATTTGACTTCAACACTATTAAAGTGTCTATATGGGTCCACACCAGAGAGTGTTAATTTAACTCTTTTTGGAGAGTTGGTACGTTAACTCTGATTTAGTGTTAAACACCAAATCTGTCTGGAGTTGATAATTTAACACTTGGTGTTAAGAGTTTATATATTAACACTCAAAGAGTATTTTAGTTTAACTACGTAAGAGTTATCTTCTAATTCATTCTAAAAAGCGGGAATTTTACTGTTCTGAACTTCTAGAAATTTCTTTTGGAAATAAACATTTACTAAAAAGATGCAATGGTTTTTGAAAAACATTTATTCTGAACTGTGCACCACAATTTCAAAACATTTTCTGAAAGATGTAACAGTATACATGTTCTCACTTTCATTAGAATTTTGTTTATCAAAAGGTCTGACATGGTAAATGCAAATAACAGCATTCTCATCAGTTATTCCTTCAATACAATATGCATGTCCTTCATTCATCACTTTGTGGAACTTCAACGCACTTCTGCTCTCCCCCATATTCCATCTTCACAAGCATATCCTGTGCGGAGATCGAATAAAAATTAGCTGACACTAATTAATGGCACAAATAATCCAGTAAACAATTGCAGCACAGTAAAAAAAAGGAATCCTCTTTGAGCCATTACTTGTGTAAAGTATTTTCCCAAAAGACAAAGACACAGGCAACAGGTAATACTGAACTAAATGTAAAACCTCAACCTTTTTCATTTTTACCTAAACCGTGTGCACAAAACTCTGGAGGGATCTATGCTAACGTGGAATCCAGTCAGGATGTCAGCTACTGCTGTTTGCTCGTGTTTTTTTTATGGGCGATCGTTTTCAGGCTTCAAGTAGCACCATTATACCAACATTTCACATTCTACACATTGTTTTAAGTGTATTTGACCAAAAGTTTGACTGAAAATTCACATGCAAGCTTTTTTCAAGGCTGTGGTATTTGCCTGCAAACAATACCTTTCAGCTAGCTAAAACAGAATATTATGCTATCAGCGAGCAACATGGCTAATGCCTTTCACACAGCTTTGTCTCAACTCCAAAGAGCCACAGAAGTAAAAGCTCATAATAATAATTGAAACAATCTTTGAAAAAATGACTTACCAAGCATGGCAAACAACTCAAATATGTAGAGCAAAATGTTCTGAAACGGCTTCACTTCAGCTTCGATTGGAGCCGTGCTGGGGGCGGAGTCTGTGAATTTACTCTATTGGTGTCATAGCCCCTGTAGGAGTTCAGAGTTAAGAGGTCAAGAGTTAATGTTTCCATTG